>NW_018742244.1:3196790-3581790 GCF_001683475.1 Chenopodium quinoa
CCTGAAACCACCATAATTTCTCCAAAAGCGTGGACATTAGCCTTCAATTTTGGAAATTTTTTACTTTTTCTCGCCCGAAAAAAAAAATTGCCGAAATTTTACCATGCTCCTTAATACCTTCAGATAGTCCAATTGGGTGGGTGGAACCATCCAATTTGTTTTTTAAACAGCCAATTTAGCGGTTTAAAACTTGCACTGATTTCATTAACTCAAGTCTACCACGAATATTTATGACAAAAATAATGATCATATATGGTTCCACACGACATTATATGACCCAGAGATGTATTCCCTAAAATCTCAAGGCTTATCAACACCGTGCCTCGAAACCTCCAAAATTTCTCAAAAAGCGTGGATATAACCCTTCAATTTTGGAATTTTTTGACTTTTTCTCACCCGGAAATAAAAATTGTCAAAATGTTTACCATGGTCCCTGATACCCTCTGGGAGTTCAATTGGGTGGGTTGACCCATCCAATTTGCCTTTAAACGACCAATTTACCCGTTTACAACTTGCACCGATTTCATTAACTCAAGCCTACCACGAACATTTATCACAACAAATAATGATCATATATGGTTCCAAATGGCATTATATAACCCCGAGATTTATCCCCTAGATTTCAATAATTTTCGATATAGGGCCCCGAAACTCAAAATTTCTCGAAAAGTGTGAATATTAGCCTTCAATTTGGGAATTTTTTGACTTTTTTTGCCCTGAAATAAAAATTTCCGAAACGTTTACCATGGCCCTTAATACTCTCCGGGGGTCCAATTGGGTGGGTAGAACCTTCCAATTTGCCTTTAAACGACCAATTTACCGGTTTACAACTAGCACCGATTTCATTAACTCAAGCCTACCACGAATATTTATGACAACATATAATGATCATATATGGTTCCAAACATCATTATATGACCCTAAGATGTATTCCCTAAATTCTCAAGAATTTTCGACACCTTGACCCGAAACCACCAAAATTTCTCCAAAAGCGTGGACATTAGTCTTCAATTTTGGAAATTTTGTCTTTTTTTTTGCTCCGATTTTTTTTTTCTTCCAAAATGTTTACCATGGTCCTTATTACTCTCAGATATTCCAATTGGGTGGGTTAAACCATCCAATTTGTCTTTAAACAGCCAAACCGAGTTACAACTTGCGTTGATTTCATTAACTCAAGCCTACTGTAGGGAATATTTCAAGCATTACCCCAAACTTGAATCCCACTTTGATCATACACTAAAGTACGGTGGCGTTAAAAGGGAAAGAAGATAGAGCAAAAAAGTCGCCAACAAGTTTTAGGAAGTTGTAAACTGTTTACAGGGTGAATGCCAGGTTACACCCCTTAACGATCCATGAGATCGTTAACTCCAATAGGTCTGGAACCATGATTGGTGTTCGGGGATGAAGGTACAAATTCAATCTAAAAGAGAAAGAACCTGACCTAAAAATAGGCCTCTACTTTATTCTTCTCGTATTCATGTGCGCTTTTTTACTAACTTGCAATTTATAGGTTTATCCTAAACCTGTTTATCTATGTTGGCTGAATATTAATGCACAAATATATATATTATTGGCGATAACTTGAATTATAATCATATTAACCCTAAAACAAGATTATTAATTATCTTATTAAGCGTGATTACAAGTACAAATTCCCTTTAAACATGCATAAAATGCGTAATCAAGCAATAAAAACAAATATATTTCAAACAACATAATAATAATAAACATAATAATAATAATAATAATAATAATAATAATAATAACAATAATAATAATAATAATAATAATGATAATAATAATAATAAAAATAAAATTAATCATGTTAAACTTGCACCGATTTCATTAAATCAAGCCTACCAAGATCATTTATGGCAACATATAATGATCATATATGGTTTCAAATGCCATTATATGACCCTGAGGTGTATTCCCTAAAATCTCAAGGCTTTTCGACACTGTGCCCTGAAACCTCCAAAATTTCTCAAAAAGCGTGGATATGGCCTTCAATTTTGGAATTTTTTGACATTTTTCGCCCGAAAATATAAATTCCCGAAATTTTTACCATGGTCCCTAACACCCTCCAGGAGTCCAATTGGGTGGGTTGAATTATCTTATTTGCCTTTAAACGGCCAATTTACCGGTTTACAACTTGCACCGATTTCATTTAATCAAGCCTACCTCGAACAATTATGACAACATCTAATGATCATAGATGGCTCCAAACGGCATTATATAACCCCGAGATGTATCCCCTAGAATTTCAAGACTTTTCGACATCGGGCCTCGAATCTTCCAAAATTTCACAAAAAGCGTGGATATTAGCCTTCAATTTTGTAATTTTTGACTTTTTTTTTGCCTGGAAATAAAAATTACTGAAATGTTTACCATGATCCCTAATACCGTCCGGGAATCCCATTGGTTGGGTGGAACCATCCAATTTTCCTTTAAACGACCAATTACTAGTTAACAATTTGCATTGATTTCATCAACTCAAACCTACCACGAACATTTATGACAACAAGTAACTATCATATATGGGTCCAAAAGACATTATATGACCACAAGATGTATTCTCTATAATTTCAAAAATTTTAGACACCGGGCCCTAAAAACTCCAAAATTTCTCAAAAAGTGTGGATATTAGCCTTCAATTTTTTGACTTTTTTTCGCCCGAAAATAAATTTTTTTGAATGTTTACCATGGTCCCTAATACCCTCCGGGAATCCAATTGAGTAGGTGGAACCAACCAATTTGCCTTTAAACGACCAATTTACACGACTTACAACGATTTCATTAGTTCAAGCCTTTCACGAACATTTATGACAACATATAATGATCATATATGGTTCCAAACGACATTATATGACCTCCAGATGTATCCCCTAAAATATCAAGACTTTTCTACACTGGGCCCCGAAACCTCCAAAAATTTTCAAAAAAAGTGGATATAAACCTTCAATTTTGATATTTTTTTTTACTATTTTCGCCCGAAAATAAAAATTGCCGAAATGTTTACCATGACCCCTAATAAATTCCGGGAGTCCAATTGAGTGTATGGAACCATCTAATTTGCTGTTAAACGACCAATTTACCGGTTTACAACTTGCATCGATTTCATTAATTCAAGCTTACCACGAACATTTATGACAACAAATAATGATCATATATGGTTCCAAACGATATTATATGACCCCGAGATGTATTCCATAGAATTTTAAGACTTTTCGGCACTGGGCTCTGAAACCTCCAAAATTTCTCAAAAAGCGTGGATAATAGCCTTCAATATTGGAATTTTTTTGACGTTTTATTCCACAAAAATTAAAAATTGCCGAAATATTTACCATGGTCCTTAATACCCTATGAGAGTCCAATTGGGTGTGTGGAACCATCCAATTTGCTGTTAAACGACCAATTTGCAGGTTTACAACTTGCACCGATTTCATTAATTCAATCTAAATCATAGACTATAGTTCCCTAGTATGTTGTCATGTATATTATAGTCAAAGGAAATAATTAGCTTGATAAAAATGATGTTTATCTATTTATAGTTAGTTGAACCCGAATATGACCTGATTTAGAAATGACTCGACCTGATTGTAACCTGCAAATTATTAACTTGAACATAACCCGACTTGAATCCGAGAATTACCTGACTTGGAATTACCCAACCTTATTATAACCCGCAAATTATTGACTTGAACCGAACCCGATCGACTTGAACCCGAGAATGACCCGACTTGAAAATGACCCGACCTGATTATAATCCGTAAATTATTGACTTGAACTGAATTGAACCCGACTCAAACCCGAGAATGACCCAACCTGATTCTAACCAACAAATTATTGACTTAACCGAACCCGAGAATTACCCTAACCCGTTTTAATTTAACCCGTGAAACCCGACCTATTGTTCACCCGACCCGAATGTAACCCGACCTACACTAGACCCAAATTCGATAAGAAGTATGACCTGACGTGAACCGACTCAAGCATGACCCAACCCAAACCCGACCCGCATAGGTTATGGAATTAATCCAAATTGACCCGACCCGAGTTTACCCGACCCAAACTCGACCCGTTTACCCGAATTGACAGCTCTAGTTGCAACCTCGTTAAATTAGAGATAACATATATATATTTTTGAATAAAAGGTAGAAATTGAACAAATATTGAGTATAAATAATGTATAATACCAACACACTAGGGAGGGATTTACCTTCTAGGAAGGGGCTTCCCAATACCTAGGGTCTGGAATAATCATGTTTAACAAAACCTAACAAGTAAAGCTAATAAATCAAATTTCATACTAGTACTGAATATATGTCTTCTAAACCTACTTTTAAGAATTCTTAAATCAATCCATCCGATCACGTCTTCGATCACAGCAAAATTATTCCTACATGTTCTTTTGAAATTTGATCCAAATTAAAGTACCCCAATAAGATTTAATGCAACAGTAATAATTTTGATCGACATAACGGACATGTTCTTTTTCTCTCGTATATCCAACCAAAAAAGCAATTCTTGTGATATACATGAGAGCAAGGAAGCATCGCCACATTGTCCGACTTCCCAAACTCCTCTAAACAAATCGTGCAATTCTCCTTAGCCCCTGAATAACCATTAGAAAACCTTACTCCACTTGCTTCTAGACGAAACTCGATAATCTCCTCATTGTCGACGATATCATCATCCAAGAACATAGGCTCCTCTTCCTCCTCCATCAGCTCATCATCATAGTCGTACTCGTGATCGTCACCATCCTCCTGCTCGTCATTTACATGGTACACTATGACCTTGACGTACATAACAAGTGACTTACGACCAAAGTTACGAACATAATCAAGCAGCAGGTCACAACTTTGTACCACAACATTAAGAATAGAATCCGAATCATCAACATTAATATCATTATCCTTGAGACAATTCATGACGGCATCTTTCCGTTCCCAATTTAAACAAGGCGACTCTCTCGCAAACTCAAAACTTACATTCTTTGTTGGTACGTCGTTAAGGCCGTCTTCGTAGTACGATAGGTGGACAGTAAAGACATCATCAACTGGCTTTTGTTCATCATTAGTAGCATTATTGTTTTCCTCCATTATCGAAGATGAAATTTCTACTCCTCGACTATTATTTGGGGATATAAACGCCATTACTGCCATGTTAGGCAAAGTTGAGGTTGAAAGGCTTAATTAGATGTTAAAGAGTATATAAAGTTTAATTAATAAAAGGATTTTTGATATTATTACTTCAACATCCATAATACATAATGATCATATATATATAGAAAATATGTAAGTGGCTAATCGACTTGCCCACCAAGCAAGCACGCGGATATGCCTAATTTTTATTTTTGGACTAGTATACCGATAATCTTCCAAGGATACTTATCTATTTTTTATTTTATTTTTTGAAAGAAAATATATTTTATTATCTTATTACCGAGTATTACTTAAAAAAAAGTATATTAGTTACGTACAAATTAATTTAACAAACTGAATGATTATTAGCCGCGCATAGTCCCTATTTGATTGATTTGGAAATATAAAAAATAGTACATTTCTAAAATAGCTGTAAAAATAAAAATAAATAAATAAATAAATAAATGAAGATAACTAAGGATTCGTTTGACATCGCTGTGTTTTTTAGTTTTTTGGTTTTTTATTTTCAAACTTATATGATATATGTCATATAATGAAACAAAAATTAGACAAACTTATTAAAATCATGATATTTTTGAAAAATGACAACAAAAAAGTGGAAACACCTTTTTCTTGTTTCTTATTTTTAGTTTTTTGTTTTCAATGCCAAACAAAAAATAATGCCAAACAAGCCCTAATATATACTCTAAATTTGATTGATTTGGGTGCACTATTTGAAAAACATATTAAAAAAAATTACACATTAGCCGTAGTCCCTTACGACATTCCGCTATTTTCACTATCTTATTACATTCATCTTATTGACTATTTTTTTTTTACAGCTCATTTTGGAAATATATTTTTTGTTTTTACAAATATGAATATTGAATAAGGAGATATACAAAATCAGAGAGATATACAAAATCTATATAGAATTCCCATTAATACTTGGAAAGATATAATAGGCATAATTTAGGAAATTCCTTGCGTTTAAAGAAAAGTTCTTTTTTAAGGGTTTGTTTTGAGCATTTTAGAGGTTAGATATACAAATTGCACTTGTAATTTTCTTTATTCTTGAAAATAAAGTGAAAAAACCACAAATAGTTATTACTTTAATATTTCCATGAACACCCAAACCATGAATTCCTCCTTATTGTATTCAAGGTCAATTTCCTCCTTAATCGCCAACTTGACGACGTCTTTACAATCCAAATATGTTACCGTGATAGCCGCATCCCTAACGGAGTAACAACTATTACGCGTGTGTTAGATAGGTTTACTGATTTCGAAGATGAGCTTACAGAATTGGAAGTTAAGGAGTGGCTTGGAGAACTTTACGAGGATGAATATTCTGATGAATGTGTCTATGAAGCAATTGAACAAAGTTGTGAGAAACTTCTAGAAGATGTTGAAGCTAAAACGCGTACTTCTCTTGCATTGATAGTCAAGATAGTCAAGGTGGCTGAGACTATGGATATGGATATCGAGGATGTTGTTAATAATGATAATAATTTCGAGGAAGATATGAATGAGGATTGTGAAATAGATGAAGAGCTTAAGATGGAAGTGAAGAGTTTCCTACGGAAAAGAGAGATGTTAAGGCCTATGAATAAAGAAGGGTTTTCATCAAGTAAAGAATCGAGGGGTTGTTCGATTTGCTTGGAGGAGTTTGATAAGTCCGATGATGATTGTGAACAAGAAGGCGCGTTTCTTCCTTGTTCTCATGTTTTTCATGGGGAGTGTGTTGTTTCTTGGATTCTTGAGGGGAAGAATACTTGTCCATTGTGCCGATTATATAACTTTTTGACAATAATTATAAATTCATCAATGATATATGGTTATAAGACGTATAAAACTGTTTGTATGAAACTTGACATTAGATTGTGACCTGTAGTAGATATTATAGCTTTGGATGCGATTGTGAAGATATAAGATATTGATGTTCTAATTTAGTAATAAACATAAAGCAATTAATTTGAGACTACCGGAATTCAGAGTATATACTTTCAATCCAAGATACATGAATCATTAGACTACCAAAAGTTGATTTACATTTACATCATCAATTCAATTGTTCCTACCTGTAACAAGGTTTGCATAATGAAGGAAACCATACGTAGTACATTGAGATAAAGAGAGGCAAAAAAGGAGAATCTTATTAATATGTACGTTCTTCGTAGAGGAGGTAAGATTGATGATTCTTTTTTAAATTAAAAGGTAAGAAATTTGTATTAAACAAAGAATATCGATCGAGTTCAATACAAAGACCCTAGGGAGGGACTTACCTTCTAGGAAGGGCCTTCCCAATGCCTAGGATCTCGAAAAACTGAGCTTATGAGCAAAATCTAACAACTGCTAGTAAAAAAATGGACCAATAAAAAAGAACAAATAAAAAAGAACCGATCTAACATAGCTGCAGCCTGCGAGCTGAGAAATATATGTAACATTACTTGTTCTGTACGAATGGAGAAATGTGGGCTTGCCTGTAGGAGGCATAGAGCTCAGCCTACTGATCTGAATACTTGATCAACGGATGTGTTAACATCAGATTGAGGGACATAGCTATTGTTATCAATGCTCTTGAAGGAGGCGTTACAACAGAGAGTCTGCTTGAACTTCTTACTGAAAGCAGCTGTAGCATATACAGAAATAAGTAAGACTACTTGATAACAAGAAAGCTGCTAAATCAAGTAAATAGATGCTGCAAATAATAAGGTCGTGATTGATCTTTACCTTGAAGGACTTTGCATTATGTTTTGTATAAATACACTAGGACTGGTGGAGCAAAAATCATTTTATAGGAATCAGGATATTCTAAGCCATATTTGTTCATAAGAACAAAAAGCTAGTCTTGCTCAAAACGACATTGACAAGTGACAGGCTGACAGCTCCACCCTTGTCATAGGAACTCATCAAGAATTCACTGCAGACTCAATGGAAAGGGGTTAATACAATGATCACCAAGCATTATAAACTTCAGACTGATAAAACAAATTGCAGTAGGTACATACTCTAACACGTATGCGACTGGACTAATCAAGAATCACTGCAACCCCCGTTTTAGCATATAATAAGGTTCTTTCTTCTAGTTCTGGACATTCGAATATAATAAGGTTCTGAAGTGAGGTAAGGTTCCGCATTGATTCAGGAAGTGATTTAATGGCACTGCAATAAGAAATAGACAGGGAACGAAGACAGTGTTGGAGGGATTTCCAAGGCATGCCGTCATCATCTTCAGAGAAGCTTAGTTGATTATTGCAATCCAAGTGTAATTCCTCCAAGGCAGTGAGATGCTCCAACCCCGCTTTTCCAAGTGTCCTTAAATTTGAGCAAAAAGAAATTTCAAGGCATCGTAGGGAACAAGTGTATTTGTATTTCAGGAATACATCCCCATACTCTGATAAACTCTCCACCTTCTTATTCTCATGTATGTGGAGTTTATTGACTGGATAATGTATTAAGTTGAGAAGACCCACGTCATCTATCTTCACCTCCCTTAGTGTGACGTCACCTTGTGAATTTCCAAAATAGTCAACCTCATCCAGGTCCAAATCTTCGAGGTTTTGACAGGAAGGAAAGGAAGTTAACTTAGGGCACTCACGGATAACCAATTCGGAGAGACGAGGAAATGTGAAGCTACTCCTCAAGATACGGCCATTATCATCATTCTCAATCAACTCCTCTTCCCTCCACCATCCTTTCAAACTATCGAGATGCCAAATGTTGAGTGATTCAAGGGAGGGGAAAAATGCCGTCAAATCTTCTTCGTCATTGCCTTTGTTACTGCTTGTATTCTCCATAAATTCCAGCTTGAACAGACAATAAAGTGACAGTGACTTCAGATTACGCAGTTTACTCAATAAGGGTATCTGCTCCAAGCTGTAACATATATTAAGTTGGATCTCGACAAGATGTGGGAGGGAGAGTGCCCAGTTATCCGATGCTCTACCCCACCTTGGAATCGTCGTACCCTTGTAGATCAATAAGGTGAATTTCTTAACATTTGAAGGTGGCTCTAGCTTTTCCATCACACCTTCCCACTCAAAACATTCATTATTTCCATCCTCATCCACAGAAAATTCGATTTCAACCTCAGTGAGATATTTCAGACCCTTCAAATACTCTCCTCCTCCATCATTCTTGTTAAATTTGCCGATTTTGATCCATATTCGACCTTCTAAGTTGGTCAGGGGTTTAAGGTCTCCGAGTTCTCCCATACATTGTTCCTTTCCAGAAATTCTCTTTTCCATACCCACCACAAAGAATGGTAGCACCCTAAGATTAGTCAACTTACCCATGCCTGATGGCATACTAGCTAAGCTATGACAATAACTTAAATCAAAGTGCCTAAGACTTGTCAGCTGACCCATGCTTGTAGGCATACTACTTAAACTATGACAATTACTTAAATCAAAGTGCCTAAGACTTTTCAACTGCCCAATGCTTGTAAACATACTACTTAAACTACGACAATTACTTAAATCAAAGTGCCTAAGACTTGTCAACTGACCAATGCTTGTAGACATACTACTTAAACTATGACAATTACTTAAATCAAAGTGCCTAAGACTTGTCAACTTCCCGATGCTTGTAGGCATACTAGTTAAACTACGACAACCACTTAAATCAAGGTGCCTAAGACATGTCAATTTATCCATGCCCGAAGGCATAATACTCAACTCATGACAATGACTTAAATTCAAGTGCCTAAGATTAGTTAATTTATCCATGCAAGGCATACCAGTTAACTTTGTACAAAAGCTTAAATCTAAGTACCTAAGTTTTACCATTTTGCTAAAATCTTTTGGCAATTCCATCAAATTTTTGCAACCATTTAAATCTAATGTCTGCAGATTATGTAGCCCAGTAATAGAATAAGACAGTGCCTCTAAATGTATACTCCAAGACAGGTCAAGATACCTTAAATGCAACAGCTTACCAATTAAATCAGACAACCTTTTTATACCTATTGAGTTCAAGCACAACACCCTTAGACACATCCAACTTCCAATATGTGCATACAATAGATCACCTAATCTAGGCTGCATTGAAATAAACGAACGTATCTTACTATCAAATGAGTAACTTTGTGAAAAAGTACCATGAACAAAATACACATGACGAACTTTATCTCCCAATTTGGCTGTATTAGAGCTTACTACACCTAATTCCTCCCTCCCTACTTCTAGAGCAACATCATGCATCAAGTCATGGATTTTCACGGACCCAATTTCACCATATCTATCCTTCTTTACATCTTGAAAGAAACATCTCCGTACCAAAATTAGAAAATGCTCTTCTGCCGCATCTTCTATGCTTTGATCTCTGTCTAGAGACACAATATATCCTTGTGCCATCCAAAGGCTAATCAACTCCTTCCTACTGAGCATAAAATCTTTGGGAAATAGTGCACAATAGCTAAAACAATTCTTCAAAGAGGGTTTAAGGTTGTAGTAGCTAAGCTTTAGTATAGACATAATTTCATTATCACCTTTTCCAATTCCAACAAATCCATTCTGCTCAAACGTCTTCCACTTATTGACATGTTGGCCAAATAGAAGGCTTCCTACCGTCTTTATAGCAAGCGGGATGTTATAGCATTTTTCAACAATATTTTTCCCAATCTCAACTAATTCAAGATGATTTTCATGCTCGTATTCCCATTTGTCAAATGCTACAGACTCGAACAAGAGCCAAGAATTCTCTTTAGACAAACCTTGCAATTTGTGCACACGTTTTTTCCCGATAATTTTTGCAGTGATCTCCGAACGTGTAGTCACCACAATCCGACTACCCTCTTGACCCACCATTAAGAACCTGCACAAGCTACGCCATTTCTCACAATCTTCATTCCATACATCATCAAGAACAAGCAAGTATTTTTTTTCCTCTGAATTGCTCTTGAAATTGCTTTTGCACCAATTCCATTGAAGAGGTATTATCAGGCCTGAAACCAGAAACTAATTCTAGAATCTTACAAAGAATGACTTTGACATCAAATGGTTCTCCATCTTGATCAGATACACAAACCCACAGCCTTAACTTGGAATCTGGAAACTCTGCTTGAACCCTTTCATCATTACACACAAGTTGGGCAAGAGCAGTTTTACCTAATCCTCCAACTCCCACAATAGTCACAAAGCGGAAACTTTCATAAACATCATTGGGACTAAACAACATATCAATGACAGCCTTTTTATCATCCTCCCTCCCAATAATATCCCCAGCATCCACGTAGGAACTAGTTTCCTCCCTCCTTCTACAAATAGGTTTATAGTCAACACTAAGCCCATATTTGTGATGGTTACTAACAATACTATCCAACTGCTCCTTAATCTCCTTAACCTGACGAGACATTCTATGAGCTTGACTCACCTCCTTTTTCTTACCAGAAAAAAAGCAACGTACCTTTTTAAGGAATTTATCATCCTTGTTGCCATCAAGCAACTTGAGCTCAGCAAGAGTGAAGAACTCATCAAACAGATCATCAGCATCATAAACAGCAGCCTTGAGGTCCTCGATATAGCCTCGTGTTTCGTGGGAGAGTTCACGCTTGGAGTCAGCATCAAGGAGCACATTCTTGATGGTGGACACAGTTTTGATGAGGTCTTGGAGTTGAGATTTGTAACCCCACATGTCACATATCTCTTTTATGATCGCACACCCGGTAACTTCAATGAGCCTTTCAGCAAGGGTGATTCCAAGGTCAGCCATTGAGGTGTTTAGTGAGGAATCAGTGGAATGATAGATGAGCAGGTTAGGGGAATGATGAGCAATAGAATAGATTAACAGGTATTCTGTATTCAAGGCCTTGCATTGCTTTAAAGAATTTTCATTTATGTTTTAGAATTAAAAAAAAAAAAAAAAAAGGCAAAGAGCAAGAGCACATGAACATTGTAAGAAAGCTGGCAAAAGTAAATGTTGAGATCCATCAATTCCGGTGAATTTTGAAATTAATTAAACCATGTACAAGTACGGAGTAATATATTATTACACGACTTCGCCAAAATCATGACCGATTATATTCTTTTCAATGACAAACGTGGAACTATACATGAAGTAACATGATCATTGGGAGAATTATTGATTGGGAGAATCATGAAAAACGTGAAACTAGACATGAAGTAACAAGGAGTAACATGAGTGTTTGACTGTTTGTTCTAATTGTAAAGTACTCCATATCTATTAACTATTATTAAAACAAATCATTGCTAACCCCTAAAACTAGCATACGTGTCATTTTCACATTAAAAATATTCCCTCTATTTTTCTGTATGATGTCATCAATTATTAAATTTTTTAAAATCTACACTATACAATTTTCAAAAAAAAAAAAAATAATTGCCAATAATCTTTTTTACACAAATGACAAAAACTATTTGTATGCATTATAATAAAAAATAAATAAATAAATCGTGCAAAATGCACGAGTATGATCTAGTATTGTTATATTGGCAGAATTATAAAGTTATTATACATGAGCATTGTATCTAGAATCTCGACATGAATTAACTAGGGTTATATTTAATTTAACTAATGTCATGTTTATTTCACCTTATTTTAAAACTTTATTATACATTTTATATCAAATAAAAAAAAATAAGATCAAATCAGAAAAATAAATTAAGATCAAAATCAGATGAGGAAAAAAGTTCAAAACATACATTATCGTTTTATGTGCAAAGTTTAATAGTTAAATACCTTAGATTCTTAATGAAAAAAAAAATGAAAATTACACATTACTACAAATCTAGCAAGAATTCACTACATAAATATTTTTACTTTATAAATTAACGTATATATGAGGTCAAAGTTAAGTCAAGATCAAATCCAATGAACATACATTATCGTTTTATGTGCAAAGTTGGTTTGTTTTATTATACAATGATACAATGGTTATTCGGTTAGTACATTTTTTTCGTACAAGAAGATAGGTTTGAATGGAAGTTTCAATACATGTTTTTTTTTTAACTCTTAATCGGCAAAACCGCAAAACCACTAGTTTTTATCTGTGATTTTACAAATCCAAACCAACTACTCTAAATTACTAGCTCAGCTCCAGTTTAAGGTTCAACCATTGCAAGATTTCAATAGCATTAATTTGCAAAAAGGAAGTTTATGTGTCCTTAAAAATAGTTTTAACTTAAATTGTGATACCAAACCCTAGATGTACAAATTGGATCAAATTTCCTAATTCAATCAGTGTGATACCTTTCAATCCTAAAATATAATTAAATTCTGGTAACTAGAACCTATATAAGAAAATTAAAAAAAAAATAAATAAATAAAATTCTGTTTTCCGGCGACATACCTTGAACCAACGAACGGCGAAGTGAGAGACGAGAGGAGTGAAGGTGGAATAGTTTTCGGAAAATATCTGAAGTTCGGACCAGTTTCTGAGCTGTGCTTACTACATACTGAAGGCTAGCTAGCAATTCAATTACCATTTTTTTTTTCTGAGGAAACCATTGTTTAATGTTTTTTTTGAAGGGAACCATTAGAGCTGTCAGTTTCTGACCCGAACCGTTAAACCCGACTGTTTCGAACCGATCCGAAAAGGAACTGAACTGTTTAAAACCCGTTTTTTGGAAATCGAAAACTGACCCGACCCAATTTTTTCCAAACCGAAACTGAACTAAACCGAATTTGTGCAAACCGTTACTAACCGGACCCGTTATCAAGCCAAACCGTTACAACCCAAAACTGAAAGTAACCCAAACCGATTACGTTTAAACCCGATAGTAACCCGACCCGTTTTAAACCGAAAACCGTTAAAACCCGATAAAAATCCGATAAACCTAAATCGTTCCAACCCGTAACCCGTTGTGACCGAACCGATTATAATCCGTAACCCGTTGTGACCAAACCGTTTACGACCCGTAGCCCGTTATGACCAAACCGTTTAAAACCCGTAACCCGTTATGACTGAGTCATTTACAACCTGTTACCCAATATGTTTATGATCTAATCTGTTTCAACCCACTACTCGATAAACCCAACTTATTTATGACTTGACTTGATTATAACATGACTCGTTCCTACCCATTATCTGACTAATTCGACTCGATAATCATCCGACTCAATTTTAACCCGATATGATTTTGATTAGAAACCCGTTTCAAATTGGGTAAACTCGTTTTCAAACCAACCAAGTTCAATCTAAACCGATTATAACCGAAACAATAATTGTTGGACCCGATTTCACCCGATCTATTTTGAACCGAAACCCATTTTCGAATCGACCCAGTTAAACCCAAACTGATTATGACCCGAACCAATTACGACCCGTCCTGATTAAGACCCGAACTGTTTTTAACCGAAACCCACATTAAATGGGCTAAACCCGTTTTCAAACCGACCCAGTTCAACCCAAATTGATTATGACCCGAACCGACTAGAACCCGACCCGATAAGGACCCGATCCGAATAGAAACTGCAATTAAAAAAACCAAACCGAACTGACCCGATAATTTTCAAAACCGACCCAAACCGACCCGCTTATTATTTCAATCCGTTATAAACCGACCCGTTATAACCCGAAACTGATAAACCCAACCCAAACCCGAACTGTTTAACCGAATTGACATCCCTAGGAACCATTGTTTAATTTAGTTCAATTTATTTTGGTAATTTCTCAATATAGCCTCATAGAATTGCAACACTAAAATAGTACTCGTACTTGTAATTGTTTCTAGAAACAGAATACTCCTCAAGGGTGTTAAGGTAATAATATCAAGATGTCCTATAAACTAAGTCCAATAAATGTTTAAATGTCCTTCGGCTCCACCTAGCAAGGGTATATATGAAGGCTTTGTCTTGATATCCGAGATTTTAGCCTACAAAAGAGAGTAGGTTAGCTGCCTGAGGGTGTGACCCGGAAAAGCCCCTTTGACGCTTAAGTCAGCAAACGTACTTTTTAAAGAGAGAAAGCAGAGAGAGAAGGAGAGAGAATTCAGAAAAAGTCTTTTCAGGTGGCAAGGTTGTACTTAGTTGGATAGATTAGGGATAAATCTGTACTTTGTAATCATTAACTAAATATCACTAGTCTGGTATACATTAGGGATCAAATACATAATCACATCAACAAAAATTTTGTCACGCAAACATACAAATGTAGACGAATCAATAGAGTACAATGCCTAAAGGCGCTAGAAGATAATCAGCAAGGCAGCAGATGATAATCACAAGTAGCTGAGCAATCATGTGATATCCTACATGTTGAGATCACAAATAACAGTATTAGAGGAAATTTTGTACTAGCAGACTAACAGCTATGATTGCTTAAATCCAATGTCATGCCGTTGATACAAAAAGGAGAGCCCCAGTAAAAACAGGTTGCACATGCTAAATTAATCCAAGCTCAAGTAAAAAAAGAGAGAAATTATTATATGTTAATGATTTTCAGAAACTTTTTTATCAAGTAAAGAATATCTTGTACAATACAAAGACCCTAAGGAGGGGTTTAACTTTAAGGAAGGGCCTTCCCAATACCCAGGATGTCGAAATATAAACAACAAAATAAGCTTATAAAACCAAACTTGTACTGTATATGTTTTCTAAGTCTACTAAATAAAGCAAGGCCTTGATTTTTGTTCCTGAAAGCTTCTAACATTTGCCGACAGATTATGCCTGCAATTCGATCATACGGAGCTACCAGTCTATAACTAGCACAGAGAGGTCAATGTTGTGTACATGGACAACAACTCGTTAGGCACGGAAATTTTATCAAGTGTCGTTTCAGGTTTACAAACTCGTAGCAAAAATAAAGGCAACTCGATCAATCCAAGATGATACACCGATCAGGATAAATCAAACTTTAGATAACGTGAATTTATCAAACATAGCTGCAGGCTGCAGCATGAAAACCTAGTGTAGGACCTGTGTAGTTACACAACATCCACAAGGATCAAGTTTTAGACAATCAACCAAGAACAACCCCAATTCACCTCAAAAGAGCAATCAAATGATTTACCAAGCAAAAATCAACCAATACGGACAACAAGAGCAAGCAGCAATATGGAAGAATTAAATCACAAGGACACGCGATGTATACGTGGAAAACCCCTTCGATACGAAGAGTAAAAACCACGGGACTTGTAAGGAATCCACCCTTTCTTCTTCTCTTATTATGATAAAATTAAGGGCAAAAGAAACCCAAAATTAGTCTATATAGATTTTACAACCAACTAACAAATACAAACATAAGACAAAAACATAATAGAAGTGCAAAATTGAAAAAAGTCACCAAACAAAAGAGTTCTGAGACAAGCTGAACAAATTTTAAGACGATGCAACGGTGAACGGTCAATACTCTGGCAAGGCAGCAAACAACAGTTTTATGCTGAGAAATCCGAACTGCAGCAGCTTCTCTGAAACCCTCTGCCTTTCTCTCTTTCTTCTGTTTTGTGGGTGTGCTTCTGGCTTCTTCCATCCACCTTGTTGACTTTTTGGTTACAACAATTAAACACACCCCTTCAAGCTTCTTCTAGAAGCCATCTCATGAATTCCAAGTTGGACATAAAAACCATGAAGCTGCCATTTCTGGAGTCTGGACTCACAGACTCAAGATAAAAGCATACTAGCTTGAGTTACAAGTAGGCTACACCCATAACACCGAGAAACATATGTACTTCTTGTTCCGTGCAAACTGGAGATATGTGGATGGACCTGGTGGCATAGAGCTCAGCCTTGCTGATTCGAACACGTGACCAACGGATATGTTAACAGATTGAGAGCCATAGCTACTGCAATCAATTCTCTTGAAGGAGGCATTTCACAACAGAGAGTCTGCATCTGCTTGAGCTTCTTTCTGAAAGAAGGTGGCATTATATAAATAAGTATTCACTGCTTGATATTAGAAAGCAGCGAAATTTAGTAAAAAGGTAAGTTCCAAAAAGTTCCAGATCTTACCTGAAAGGAATTTGCATTAAGTTTCACAGAAATACACAGGTACCGGTGTAGCAAAAGGCTTCTGATAGACTTTAGGATAATCTATATCAGAAAAAAACGCTAGGGCCAACAGAATTATGTCATTGACAGCTTCACAAGTGTCATAGGACCTCATCAAGAAGTCACTGCAAAATAAAAGGGCAAGGAGTTAACAAATTGAGAACAAAAAATTAGAACCCAAGCATGAGGCAAACTGAAAGAACATAATGCATTTGATACTTACTCTGACATGTATTGGACTAATACCAAAACACTGCATATCTGATACTCATCAACAAGTACCTGAGAGGAAACATAAGCGGCCATTTTCAGGTAAACAAACCAACATAAGATAAGGTAGTACACCCTCTGGTCAATATAATCGCCTAATGCTGTATATTAAATCTAGGCATCTAAAAATGCAAGAAATGTCAGGAAATTCACCTAGTTTTCACTATGAATTTATTCTTATAATCCAACCCAGTGAGCTGTAATCTTCTCATCATTGATCCGATATGCACACAAGCATTACCCAAATGCCCAGAGTTCGTACAGTCACACAAGATAAAATTGCTGCACAAACATACAGATGTAAGTCATGTAACTGAACAGAAAAGTAGTTAGAGACCTGAAGGTGGGGGACAATTGCGGTCTAAATTTATGGAAGAAATTGTCTACGCTAGTTGATTATAAGCAAGACAGCAGGTGACCATCACAACAAGCTGAGCAATCATGACCTCCTAGAAGTTAAAAAAGGGTCACAGATTATTGTATTAGACGAAAATCTGTAAACTAGTACCTGTTGTGATCTATTAAAAAAATAATGGCATGTAGTAGATTTAAATAAAGGATAGCCTATAGCTAGATAAGTAGATAGAAAGATAAATGAAAAGACAAATTAGTTAGATGTTTATTAAGTTTACTACGGGAATGACTACGGAACTGAAAACAGATAGGCATTGGATCTCCCTAAAAATTAGTATCACCCCGGAGGCACACACAAAAAAGTTGCTCATGCTAAATTTTAGCTCAGGAAGAAAAAGAGATGCAAAATAGAAATTGAGAGTGGAAAACATTTGACAAACTGTTTTAAAGCAGGGAACTAAGAAATAGAAAATAAAAACAAAAAAAATGAGAGAATGAATTAGAGCGTACCTACTCAAATCAGCTACAGAGTAAAATCAATGTAGGGGATGTGTTTAATCTTGGGCCAGTCCTTCCCATTGGGTTTTTTGCAACTTTCTGCTAGGTCTGAACAGCTATCAATGATAAGTTTTTGAAGGGAAGTGAGGTTCCGCATTGATTCAGGGATTGACTTGATGGCACTACATTGTTTAATTGACAGGGACTGAAGGGACGATAAGCAGCTTATCCATTCAGGCAGGGCAATGAAATTCTCACAATCATAAAAGGTGAGGCTTCGAAGGGAGTTCAAGTACTGTATTCCCTTGGGCAGACTTTTCATATTTTCGAGGGAGCTAAATTGTAGGGAACGGAGATTCTGATTAAGGGATTTCCAAGGCATGCCGTCATCATCGACCTCGTCTTCAGCGAAGCTCAATTGATCATTCTTGTAAAATCTTAATGACTCCAGGGCAGTGAGATGCTCTAACCCGCCTCTTCCAAATCTCCTCAAATTTGAGCAAAGTGAAATATTCAGACTTCTTAGGGAAGAAGCGCAGCTCTTGAATACTTCTCCAAATTCTGACAAACTCTCTACGTTCTCATTGAATTTTATGTCGAGGACAGTAAGACAAAGTGAGTGTATTGACCTGAGATAGCCCACCTCGTCGATTTCCACCTTCCTTAATCTGGCTTCACCTTTTCCATCACAGTCAACCTCATTGACTCTAACTGGTAACCTTTTGTTGTTACAGCAGAATTTCAAATCTTCCAGGCTTGGACAGGAGGGAAACGACGTCAAGTTATAACAATATTCAATCATCAATTTTGAGAGAGAGGGAAATGTCAATCTACTACTCAAGATATGATCATCATCCTTCTCAGCCTTGTATTCCTCTCCCCTACACCATCCTTTCAAACATCCAAGATCGCTAATCTGAAGAGATTCAAGGGAGGGAAAGAATGTGGTCAATTCTTCTCCGTCCCTGCTAGTGTTGTTGCTTCTATTCTCCATATACTCCAACTTCAGCAAGCTCCAAAATGACAGGGATTTTAGATAGCGCAATTTACTTAACAATGGTATCTGCTCCAACTCACTACAAAATTTAATCTCGATGTTGACAAGGTATTGGAAAGAAATTGCCCAATCATCCTCTGCTCTACCCCACCTTGGAATAGTTGTGCCCTCATAATTTTCCAAGATGAACCCCTTGAGATTAGAAGGTGGCTTTAACTTTTCCATCACAGCTTCACACTCTAAACATCCATCATCATTATCCATGCTCCTCGTTATTTGTAATAAGGACTGTAACTCATCCTTATAAAAAACGATTTGAACCTCACTGAGATGTTTCATGCTCCTCAAATAGTCTCCTTCTCCATCATTAACGTAATTTTCACCGATTTCGATCTTTATGCCACCTTTTAAGTTGGTCAAGCCTATTAGGTCTTTGAGTCCTATATTTTGCTCCTCAGCTGAAACCCTCTCACCTTTACCCACCACAAAGAATGGCAACACCCTCAAACTAGTCAGCTTATCTATGCCTGAAGGCATACTACTCAACCCCCAACAAAGATTTAAGTTCAAGTATCTAAGATTAGTTAATTTATCCATGCCTAAAGGCATACCAGTTAACTCACTACAGCCACTTAAATCCAAGTGCCTAAGTTTGACCAACTTGCTAAAATCTTTGGGCAACTCCCTCAAATTATAGCAAGTGTTTAAAACTAATGTCTGGAGGTTATGTAGTTTAGTAATAGAATCAGAGAGTACCTCCAAACTACTATTACAATATAAGTTAAGATACCTTAAATGCAGTAGCTTAGCTATTGAATTGGGTATACTTCTAATCTCTGCAAACTGCAAGTTCAACACCCTTAGGCAAACACAATTGCCAATTTTTGGATCCATCAGACCTCTTATATCATTACTTAAAATAAAAGAACGAATTTTACTCTCAAGTAAGGAACTTTGTGGACAACTATCACCGACATAATACACATGACGAATTTTATCACTCACTCTAATAGTATTAGAACTTACCACGCCAATTTCTTCCTTCCCCACTTCTTGAGCAACATCGTGCATCAAGTCATGAATTTTGACTGACTGAATATCACCATATTCATCCTTCATTACATCTTGGAAGAAACATCTACGCAACAAAATCAAAAAATGTTCCTCTGCAGCATCTTCTATGCTTTGATCTCTGTCCAGGGACACAATGTATCCTTGTGCCATCCAAAGGCTAATCAACTCCTTCCTATCAAGTTGATAATCTTTGGGAAACAATGAACAATAGCTAAAGCAATTCTTCAAAGAAGGGCTAAGGTTGTGGTAACTAAGCTTTAGTATAGACATAATTTAATTACCACCTTTTTCAATTCCAGCCAACCCACTCTGCTCAAATGCCTGCCACTTGTTCAGAGGTTGACCAAATAAAAGGCTTCCTACCACCTTTATAGCAAGCGGTGTATTAGAGCAATTTTCAATAATCTTCTTCCCGATATCAACTAATTCAAGATAATTTACTTGCTCGTGTTCCCCTTTGTTAAATGCTACAGACTCAAACAAGAGCCAAGAGTTCTCTTCAGACAAACCTTGCAGCTTGTGCGTATATTTTTCCCCAATAATTTCTGCAATCATCTCCGAACGTGTAGTCACTATAATCCGACTACCCTCTTGGCCCAATGTTAAGAAGCTCTGCAGCCTACGCCATTCCTCACAATCTTCACTCCATACATCATCAAGAACAAGCAAGTACTTTTTTCCTTTTAATTGCTCTTGAAATTGCTTTTGCACCCATTCCAATGTGGAGGTACGATCAAGCCTTATACCAGAAACTAATTCTAGAATCTTACAAAGAATAACTTTGACATCAAATTGTTCCCCACCTTGATCAGAGACACAAACCCACAACCTTAACTTGGGATCCGGAAACTCTTTTTCAACTTTTTTATCATTACACACAAGTTGGGCAAGAGCAGTTTTACCCAATCCTCCCATTCCTACGATAGTCACGAAACGAAAATTTTCATTAACATCATTAGGACCTAACAACATATCAATGACAGCCTTTATATCGTTGTCCCTCCCTATTATAATCTTTGCATCCACATAAGAACAAGTTTCCTCCCTCTTATTACTAATAGGATTATTATCTACACTAAGATCGAATTTTTTATGGTCACTAACAATAGCATCCAACTGCTTCTTAATTTTCTTAACCTGGCGAGACATTCTGTGAGCTTCACTAATTCCATATTTCTTAGATTTAAAAAAGCGCCATACCTTTCCAAGGATTTTATTATCCTTGTTGCAATCCAGGAGCTTCAACTCAGCAAGGGTTAAGAACTCATCGAACAAATCATCAGCATCATAGACTGCATCCTTCAACTCCTCAATATAGCGGCGTGTTTTGTCGGGGAGCTACACCTTGGCCTCAGCATCACGGAGCACATCCTTAGCGTCGGAGACAATCTTCATGAGCTCATCAAGTTTAGCTTCGTAACCCCACATGTCACAAATCTCTTTGATGACTGCAGACCCGATAATTTCAATGAGTTTTTCAGCAAGGCAAATCCCGAACTCAGCCATTTGGAGTTTCAGTGAGATAAGCAGACAAAGGGATGAGAAAACAAGGAAATCTAATGACTGTAAAGTGCAAGTGAGAATGTGTGATAAACTCCATCTAAACTAGCACTATTTATAATATAAGAATACAAGTCTATCACCTTCTACCATTAATTAGTTATTTACTATTTTTTTTTTTATTTAACCATGTGTGGCTGAGTTGTTAACTTGCGAACTGGCGAATGGTGATTGGATGCAGGTTATTATCTTTGACTAATCATGCTCAGTCTACTGTAGATAAAATATTATGCTCACTTAATTTAATTTTTACTGTGTGATGATTGGTTGTTATCATTGACTAATCATGCTTATAGTTTATTACAGAAATACGGAGTATAAATATTAAGAAAATGCTATACATAGCCCTTAGGGCTACATATAAGCATTATCCTTGAACTATCTAACTACCATTGCTTATTTTTTAGTGTGATTATTGGTTAGTATACATATATATGGCGAAAAGTGATTGGATAGTGCAGCAATGGCATCGGATGAGTGAAACTGCACGGCTTCCGATGACATTGGTGATTACAATACTGCTTTAATTATTGTGAAATGATAAGTCATGGACTAATATACTACTCATAAGTCGTATGAACATAACACATGGTGAACTGAGTGATTTAGAAGTGTGAAAATATACAACTCGAACGACCAGGAGATTCATTACCGTATTATTTGCAACACCCATGTGTTCCTTCATACTCACCGAGGGTTTCTTTGAACTACTTCGTATTAAAATAGTCTACGTACGGAAGACTCAATGTACTTAACTTTGTATATTTGCATTTCTACCTACCCCTCTCACTTCACCTCAAAAAATAAAAACAAAGCATTAATCAATAAAAATCTAGTTGCATTCCAATAAGTAAAAATTAGTTATACTCTCTCTAAATCAATTTTGATTAGTAAAAAAATTGGTGCCCTCGTACAATAAATGACTAGTATTCCATAGTAATTAAGTAAAAGTTGTTTTAATCAGTGAAAATCAATTAATTTTTCAATTTTGATCAGTGGTATTCAAAGTAATTAGTATATATAAAAATCAAGCGAACCAAACAAGTTATGTACTACGTATATTTTTTGAAAATTCCACACAATGGATATTACTAACATTGGACTCTGCACAATAGGTGGCATATGAGATGTACGTAAAAGTGGCCAGTGGAACGAAGTAACGAATCGGTTTAGGTGTGCCTTTCAGTATCGACTAGTTCATAGCAAAGCCAGGCTGTGGGTTTGAGAGCTAGGATTGGGCTGGTAAAGAAATTGGGCTGGACCAGTTAACATGCCTTTTCTGGGCCTATTAGAGCAAGGCCAGGCCAAACCAGCTGGGCTTTAAAAGCCAGTTAGAGCCAGGCTGACTTTTATAAGGTTAGGCCCATGAACCACACACCAGCCTTGCTAGATTCACGTTAGGCCAGGTCTTAGCAACAGACTGGGTCAGGTGATCTCAGAACAACAGAGACCTCTGGCCACCTCCGGCTCTAGCTAGATTATAATGCTCCAAAAACTCAAAACCAAACCACAGTTCAGAAGACAAGGCATAAATTTTAGAGAGAAAAAAGCAATTCTGCACCTTGTGTGGAAGAAAGAGAGTGAAACTGTGAAGCTCTAAAACACTTGTTCACTGACGGTACCATTAGCAAGCGATGAGCCGGAGACTAAAGGCTGGTTGAACCTTTTGCTGCAGAATGCAAGGAATGATAAAATTAGCAACCATTCTGATTGTAAAAGAGCATTTCGACTATCATCTATCATGATGCGTTGTCTATAATACGAATGCACCTCACAACACATCAATACATAATTAGAAGTATGTCACATTTTGTTTCATATGAGTTTTTTTTAAAAATAATTTTTTGCTCTTTATTGACTAATATCTAAACCAAGTTAAAGAAAATCCTTGGCTTTCTTTTTTTGGCAACTTACTCTGTCAAATTTAGTCTTATATTATGGACTTTAACAGAAAGCTTCAACTTCTGGTCCTCCACATCTTTCAGAACTGCTAGCAAGTTGCAGTTGTGCATGATAGACCTCACACTGCTTGGTGATATTCAACAGCTCCGCTGTAAATTGCGGGATTTTCTTAGCCTTCTCCTGTAGCATAACAATTCATACGTAAACTATCAGCAAAAGACAAGAAAGTAACATCATATTCTCGCAGCACTATTCTAAATGTCAAATGTCATTAGGTAATAATTAGTGCAGCACTGCAATCACAAAAAAAAAAAAAAAAAAAAAAAAAAAAAAAAAAAAAAAAAGCTTGATTTCCACTGCACAAGTAAAATAACATTCAAAATCATAATAAGCCAGCCACTGCCAGTAAGCAATGATGCTTTTGCATAGTAATGGAGTTTGATCATAAGCAGCAATGCAGCATGGTCATTCCATTTAGACATGGCAGACAGATGCAGGTTAGGAAAGAAGACCTTGAGTTAAAAGGATCCATATTTCACAAATGCAAAAGCAGGATAAACCAGTGAAACTCAAATAAGCAGAAGCAAATTGGCACTAATGCCTAGCCAGTAAAACTAATCATGGTCTATCAACTCAGCATTGATGCTTCCACATGTTCTACATGTAAAAGATTTCAAAGATTCAGAAGTAGCACAGTCAAGTATTCAACAAGGATATAGAAAAAAGGAAGAATGTACAATTCCGAAGAAAGGATTTTCATTATTGTACTATTTGCAACAGATGTGTTGCTTCTTATATGACTGTGGGTCCATATACACTTACAACGTCCACATTATTAAGTTTCAATAGAAAAAACCAATATAAAAAGATGCTAAACCAAAGTAACTTCAGCAAATTGCTAAAGATGTTTATAAAACTACTTTACAGCAATAAATTTCATTCCTGCAGCGTGCTATGCATCCAAGCCCTTCATTTGACAGAGCGGGCATGTATTTTTGATGATGAGCCACTGTTTGATACACCTTGTATGGAACTCATGACCACAATTCAACTCTCCAATTTCTTCTCCTTGAGCATACTCTTCCTGCCATGATAACGTTTCAAGTCAGTAAATAAAAAAGGAAAGGAAAAGAGGGTAGGTTGACCTCATGTCATGGTAACGTTTCAAGTCAGTATAACAAACTGAGTAAAGGCAAGAGAAGGTTAACTTCATGCACTGCAACATTTCAAGTCAGTACAACAAACCGAGTAAAGGAAAGAGAAGATTAACTTCATGCACTGCAACATTTTGTTATGAACTGGGTCAACGGGGTCAACACCGCAAGTCAACCACCAATGTTGGTGTATACGAGGCGCACAAAGAGAGGGGAATAAGGGTCCAAGGAGTTGGGGCAGCCAAGGTCAGAGGAGGCAGGAAACAAGGAGCAACAGGACAAAGGCCATTAAAGGGAAGTTAAGGAAAGAAAGCAGCTCCCTTTAATCATGGTCATTGTGGGTATCTATTTTAGTTAATTAATGTCACAAGTATTATCTAAGTCTTGAGTATAAGTATTGTAGTTTAGGAGCAGTAGTAATTATCCAGAAAATTGAGTGAAGTACCTTGTGAGATTTGTGGCCTAAAGTCACTGAGAGACTCATAGCCTAAAGTTATGCCTATCCTTGTTAGCTTGTAATTC
Source organism: Chenopodium quinoa (assembly GCF_001683475.1). Lineage (NCBI taxonomy): Eukaryota > Viridiplantae > Streptophyta > Magnoliopsida > Caryophyllales > Amaranthaceae > Chenopodium > Chenopodium quinoa. The sequence goes on from NW_018742244.1 coordinate 3,222,218, forward strand.
AGTTGCTCATTAATCAAAATACTCAAGCTTACCCCTTAATTGTGTTAAATTAATATTAATTGTGTCGCAAGAATCTTGTACATAACATCTTGGTATCAGAGCACCGATCAAGGAGGCCAGAACACCCCAACGCCTGACCGCTGTGGAGGAAGCCCTCACCGGGCTGAAAATTCAGTAGGCAGCATCGAAGAAAAACTCCAGCCGCAAGGAGATTCCCTCACCAGAGTAGTGGCGGCGGCGGTGAAAGCTGCCTTGGAGGAGGAACGAAAGAAAATGGAGGACGACCGGAAATAGATGGAGGATGCCCTGGCGGCTGCCACCACTCGGCTGGAGGGCCATATAGACCGTTTCCGTGTCGATGTCGACACTCAAGGGGTTATTGATCGTGCGAAGATCACGAAGTTGCAGGTTGACTTGAAGGCGGCGAAACACAGCCAGCCACAACAGCCAGTACGTCCGGTGGTTCACCTCAACGGCGAGAACAGCCTACAGCTAGAAGAGGACCGGATTCAGACGCCTGTAGGAGGAAGGCCAGAGGACGAGCAAGAGTGGCCACCCCCTGACTCGGGAGGGTGGCACAGCGGCTAGAGGGACGGCGGAGACCGCGGCAGGGGTGGCGGGGGTCATTGGAAACATAGAAGGGTTGTGTTTTAAGTGTGACGAAAGGTGGGGTGTGGGCCATAGGTGTAAGCGGAAGGAGCTTAGCATCTTAATCGTGAGTGAAGGGGTGGATGAGGAAGAAATCAAGAATGAAGATGAGTTTGTGATGTGTGAACAACCTCTGATGGAGGTGTCTCTATGTTCGATAGTGGGATTGTCTAATCCTAAAACGATGAAATTGAAGGGTGTGGTGCAAGGAAGAGAGGTGATCGTCATTGGTGGACCCGGGGGCCACTCACAATTTTATTTCCACAAAAGTGGTGCAGGATGCGGCGATTAGGGTGGAAGAAGGTGGGGGATTTTCGATTGCCTTGGGAAATGGGGACACGGTTCGTGGTGACGCAGTATGTAAGGGTGTGAACGTGGAATTGAATGGGGGGTCACCGTGGTAGAGGACTTTCTACCCTTAGCACTAGGCAATGCGGAGGTGATCTTAGGGCCTTAGGGGTCTAATGGTTAGAAAAACTAGGTTGGTGGTCACTAATTGGAGGACCCACGTGATAAAGTTTGTGATTGGGGGAACACCGGTGATGCTTACTGGCGACCCATCGTTGGAAAAGGCCCAAGTCTCCTTTGAAGGCCATGATGAGAGTTATGGCCAAAGAGAAAAGGGATTTTGATGGAAGTTAACAAGTTAGAAGAGGATGGGCTAGGCCCAACGAAATCAGGCGCACCCGAAGGAGTTATTGGATCAGGTCAAGGGGGTTTTTGAGTTGCCTAGTGGGCTTCCACCACAAAGGGGCCATGAACACTCAATTATTTTAAGGGAGGGTTGTGATCCAATTTCAGTAAGGCCCTATGAAAGGATGATCCAAGAAATGCTTGAGGCAGGAATCATCCCGTCAAGCAGCCCATTCTCAAGCCCGATGTTGTTGGTCAAGAAGAAAGACGGGTCGTGGAGGTTTTGCGTGGATTATCGGGCTTTGAACAAGGAAATCATCCCCGACAAATACCCGATCCCCGTAATTGATGAGCTACCAGATGAATAACATGGGTCGAAAATCTTCTCCAAGCTAGACTTGAAATCGGGGTTCCATCAAATACGAGTGAGACCGGAGGACACACACAACACGACGTTCCGGACTCATGAGGGACATTATGAATTCCTAGTAATGCCCTTTGGGCTTACTAATGCCTCGGCAAACGTTCCAATCATTGATGAATGATGTGTTTCGACCGTTTTTTAGGAAACTCGTGTTGGTTTTCTTTGACGATATCCTCATCTATAGTAGAGGGTCGAGGAGCACCGGGAACATCTCAAGTTGGTGTTGCAAAAATTAGAGGAGCATAGCCTCTATGCTAATTGGAAGAAATGCGAATTTAGGAAGGAGGAGGTGGCTTACTTAGGCCACGTGATTTCTGAAAGAGGTGTTCCCATAGACCAAGAGAAAATCAAAGCGGTTCTCGAGTGGGAGGTGCCAAGGAATCTCAAGGAGCTCCGTGGATTCTGGGGCTTACGGGATATTACCGCAAGTTTGTGCATCACTATGCTCGAATTGCGGAACCTTTGACTTCGCAATTAAAGAAGGATCCGTATGGTTGGCCGGAAGCGGTCACTCAAGCCTTCAATAGACTCAAGGCAACCATGACTACCACACCCATTTTGGCGATGCCCGACTTTAGGGAGAAGTTTATTGTGGAGACGGACGCCTCGGGTTTTGGCCTAGGTGCGGTCATGATGCAGAAAGGGCGACCAATCGCCTATTACAGCAAGGTGTTGGGAGTTCGTGCTCAAGGGAGGTCCATTTATGAAAAGGAGCTTATGGCCATAGCTCTTGCGGTGACTAAGTGGCGACATTACTTGTTGGGTAGGACGTTCGTGATTCAAACGGACCAACAAAGTTTGAAGTTTTTGATACACCAACGCGAAGTAGAGAGCGAATATCAAAGATGGATTCGAAAATTAGTGGGATTCGACTTCGAAATACAATACAAACCAGAAGCCGCGAACCGAGTCGCTGATGCTCTGTCTCGCAAAGGGAAACCAGGTAGTGAAGAAGGTGATTTTTGTAAGGCTGAAATAAAAGCCATGGTCCACTCACAATTCGTGGACTGGGCCGAATTGGAGAAAGAACTTGAAGTTGATAAATGGTTGCCAGCATCATTAAGGGCCTTAAGGAGGGAAAAGGCGGGCCCAAGGGTTTTCATATTGAAGGGGATCGAGCCTTTAACTCTAAATTTATCCCCCTCTTCTTGAGCGAGTATCACATTACACCGGTGGGAGGCCACGACGGGGAGATCAAAACCTACCTCCGTATATCCACTAATTGGTTCTAGGCCGGGATGCGGAAGGTCGTCGACAAGTTTGTCAGAGAGTGAAGTCTGCCAACGAAGCAAGTCCACCACCAAAAGTCCACTTGGATTGCTTCAACTGCCGATTCCCAATGCAATTTGGGAAGACATCTCTATGGATTTTGTGGAGGGGTTGATGTTGTCGCGTGGGGTTGACACCGTACCGGTGGTTACTGATCGGTTGTCGAAATATGGCCACTTTATTGGGCTAAAGCACCCTTTTAATGCCCTTAAGGTGGTCGATTATCTCGTGAAGGAGATTGTTGAACTTCATGGTTTTCCCTCATCAATTGTCTCCGACCAAGACCGTGTTTTCATGAGTACTTTTTGGAAGGAACTCTTCCGATTGCAGGGCACACAGCTCAAAAGAAGCACGGCCTACCACCGCCAAACCGACGGTCAAACGGAGATCGTCAACAAGTGTTAGGAGTCGTACTTTCGGTGTTTCATTGCAAAACAACCACGAACGTGGGCTAAGTGGCTGCCGTGGGCGGAGTACTCTTATAATACATACCCTCAGACGTCGACTAAAATGGCTCCATTCAAAATTGTTTATGGGAGAGACCCTCCGAAATTATGGCGATTAGGGGCTAATGAGACGGTGGTCAGCAGCTTAGAGGAGGCATCGAAGGAAAGAGATGGAATTTTGCACGAGCTACGTATGAACCTCAATCGGGCACAACAGGTCATGAAGAGTAACGCCGATAAGAGCCGAAGGGAGGGGCTGTTTGAGGTGGGCGAAAAGGTGTCCCTAAAATTACGTCCATACCGTCAGAAATCCCTCGCAAGGAGGCCTTTTGAGAAGCTTGCGGCAAGGTTTTATGGTCCTTTCGAAGTATTGGAAAAAATTGGGCGAGTGGCGTACAAACTCCGTTTGCCTGACAAATTGCAAAATTCACCCTGTTTTTCATGTATCCCAACTTAAACGCACCATGGGGAGCCTCACCTGCCAACCCCTCATTCCTCAACAATTGTCGCCGGACTTGGAGATGATAGTAGAGCCGGAAGAACTCATGGAAGTGCGCTGGGGGAAGCAACAAACCACTCCGGGTCTCGAGGTGTTAATTAAATGGAAAGACCTGCCCGAGTTCGAAGCCACATGGGAAGAGTATGACGCCATTAAGCAGCGGTTTCCGTCATTCCACCTTGAGGACAAGGTGAAACTCAAAGGGGGGAGTGAAGTTATGAACTAGGTCAACGGGGTCAACACCGCAAGTCAACCACCAATGTTGGTGTATACGAGGCACACAAAGAGAGGGCAACAAGGGTCCAAGGAGTTGGGGCAGCCAAGGCATGAAACAAGGAGCAACAAGACAAAGGCCATTAAAGGGAAGTTAAGGAAAGAAAGCAGCTTCCTTTAATCATGGTCATTGTGGGTTTCTATTTTAGTGGGTCCAAGGAGTTGGGGCAGCCAAGGTCAGAGGAGGCAGGAAACAAGGAGCAACCGGACAAAGGCCATTAAAGGGAAGTTAAGGAAAGAAAGCAGCTTCCTTTAATCATGGTCATTGTGGGTTTCTATTTTAGTTAATTAATGTCACATGTATTATCTAAGTCTTGAGTATAAGTATTGTAGTTTAAGAGCAGTGGTAATTATCCAGAAAATTGAGTGAAGTTCCTTGTGAGATTTGTGGCCTAAAGTCACTGAGAGACTCATAGCCTAAAGGTATGCCTATCCTTGTTAGTTTGTAATTCAGTTGCTCATTAATCAAAATACTCAAGCTTACCCCTTAATTGTGTTAAATTAATATTAATTGTGTCGCAAGAATCTGGTACATAACACATTTCAAGTGAGTATAACAGAGTAAAGGCAAGAAAAGGTTCACTTCATGAGTTCATCCACTGCGACATTTCCAGTCAGTCCAATTCTCTTACTCAAATAAATAATTCACATAGTCATAGATATGATGTGATATAAAAAAAAAATCCTTTATATTAATTCTAAGCTTAAATCTCTTCTATCAGCAACCACGTTCTTTTAAGAGAAACATATTTATTTCTAGTCGCAAACCATAATGATGTTGAAAAAGGTAATAATTTCAGACATCCTAAAATACTATATGCGACTACAAGCTATGTTACTTGGACTCGGGTACCCATGTCCAACATGGGTACGTGTCCAAGCGTCAGACTCGGCTATTTTGCGAAAAAAAAATCCATGAACTAAAAGTGAAGTGTCCGGGTGTCATACCCATGTCCGAGTGTCGAGGGTCCGACACTGGTACGTGAGGTGAAATGAAGAGTCCGATTAACATAGACTACAAGTCTACAAAGTCAGATAGAGGGAGCAACTCTCTTATATGATATGACTAGAAAATCAATACTTACTCTGCATACGCAACATATCTCATCATCTGAAATAGGTTCTTTGACAGCACATTCATAATATCTCCACTTTAGAAGCTCCATAATGGTTTCATCACTTAAACCAGAAGAAACATTCCCAATATGATCTTCTAGAGCTAACAACTCCTGGAACATAACTAGCATTGTGTTAGGAATAAAAGGTGACCCACAAATTGACCTTAGAGGAAAATAAATAGGCAACTATTACCTCATACGACATATTCTCTACGTCAAGTCTCATAACATGGTGCATATCTTGCAGAAACATTCCCACTGGATACCCAATTGCGATGTGATGCACATAGTGCACTGGAAGCATAAGTGCTGCCTGATACAAATGAATTAAAATCGGTGGAACATCAGTACATTTGTATTTCAATATTTATGCAGTACAACTGTATAAGAGTAAGCAAAGTGAGAGGAAGATAAAATCAGAGCCAAAAAAAAAAAGAGAGAAAGAAACTGTATTAGGGAAATTATGTAAAAGGGAGCCTTCTTGACGTAAATTAGCAATAAACTACCCCCTTAGGAAGAAGGAGCTGCCAACAGCATCCTGGAAAGCTCAGCTGAATCAGAATCTCACCCTTTTTATGAGTTCCTCTATTTTTGTTCTTAAAAGATAATTATATTGTTCATATAATATGAAAACTAGTAGGTGCATATTCAGGAAAGGAAGATATAAGAAAACATAAAGCCAAAGAGTTCGCTTTCATTGAAGAAATCAATTATACACGGATAAAGATGGCATGAAATCACCCAGGGAAGGGAGGAGAAGAAATTGAGAAGCGGGGAAGAAATAAGTTAAAATATCATAATATTTTGATATTTTACACTTTATTTAAATTCTCATGACAACCTTTTCCAAATTCCTTAAAAACACACGATGCAGCATCCTAAAGTTTATAGATTTTCATACGTTCCTATGTTTGGTACTAACAAGACTTTACCAAAAGAATAAAGATATGTTGTTAATTATATTGAGTGAAGAAGCTATAAATTCTCCATTGTTATAAAATTTATTATGAAGGGAAAGATTTTACTAGTTAAGCAGAACATCAAATAGAGAATGGAAATAAATCAGATGATACCATATATGATGCTAGGTGACTGAGGAAAATTATAAGAACACGATTTAATTACAGCTATTATTCTAAGATACCTGTGATTGCACCAAGTACATCTGGTGTTCAATCTGTGCACCAACAATATTCTGAAGATGTGGCTACACAAGTAAGAGCAAACATTAAGGCATTAAGCTCCATAGGTCAGCAAAAATAAGTTATTAACCAAGGCAAGACAAATAACATAGGAAAAGCATGAAAAAAAATATGATGATACAAAAGCATAGTAGAAATACAAGGTATTGACCGAAAAATGTAAACACAAAACATGAACAAACAAAGAAATTATTGCTATTTTAAATGATGCAGAACCACTGAAAATATGAAGTAACATAATGAAATACAACGTAATAAATTTGAATTAGGCCAGCTGATCCTGTATGAGTAAAGATTACATAACAAGAAGTGAAGGTAAAGGCAACGACTTAAGTTAGTGTCTGCAAAGGCTGTTAGTTCTAATAGCGAAACATGTTTTAATGAGGGAAGATCCAGCCAGGGACTGTACTCCACCAGGGGGGTCAGTTTTTCTTTTACATAGTTTCATCCGCTCACTCCATTTCTCGGCTGGAGGCCCTTTATGTCCAATTACGAGCGAAAAGTCAGAATAAGCAAGCAAACCGTCTGAGAGCTTTCAATTTCAGAGGGTCAAGCCAGATAGGAAAGAGAAACTAATGTCCACCTGACCATCTCAATCTAGAAATGCTACGAGCAGCTAGCCATAGTAAGTATCCCTGAAAGAAGTTCTCACCTAGAGATATTCTATGGCATTATCAGCAAGTTACCGATAAGAAATTAAGAATCATACTTCAACAATAAATATTCAAGATGTCCGTCCAAAAACATATGTACAAATATGGCAGGTACCAGAATCCTTTTCACAACAGTTCTAAGTGTTCAACCAATTAGATTTCTGTTTAGACAGAATCATCCACGTGACAATCAAACTCAAGTACTGAAGCACCCAACATTGCATGATAGATAAAATTATGAAAGAGAATTAGGAAAACATGCCTATTTGTTCAGGGATGTCACTAAAACAATTTCATAGGAATAAATGTTTTCTAATGCATTGGAATAAAATAGGTGAATCTTTCAGATGAACAATCTTTCTTAACAACACATTCTACTTGTATATCTTTAAGAAGTTGTTGTGTTGACAACTTGACATGTCTAGAATGGTGTACATGATCTCTTAGCAACAAAGGACATACATGACAATGAAACATTGCATCAATGGTAAAAGTTGAGGCTTCGAACAGTTGAAACTAGAACATGGAAAAGCTTCGCAAAGTCTCAACCTAAGAGACCTATAAGAAGAAAGGCAAATATTTGTTAACGGTTGTAACGACCCATGTGCCTCCTACAGATGATAAATATTACTATAGTGTCAGTAAAAGCTCCCTAAAGTATCAACCTAAAATATACACAGGAAGTATAGGATTTAAAGGAGAGAATAAGGTAACATAAAGCTTGGATAAGTCTCATAAAAAAATAAATAAACAACTATTGAGAAGAGAAATAAAGAAATTAGTGGGTGTTTGCACATCAGCTTGCTATCACAAAAACAATATCAAAGAGATGATAAACAGGTGATAATTAGAGTTTGCTTGTAAATTTATTCCAAGGTGTTGCTATTTCCAAAACACCAAGATGCCATTACAATATCACTCTGTCATTCAACATGAGCAATTGTAGAAAGGTGGTCAACTTGAAAGTAGATATTGCACAATGAATGTATAAATCCTTTCAAGATCCTAATCAAAGAAGAATCTTTTAGTTTTTTTTACAAAAATACTAATTAAAAAAAAACTATCAATGACGCTATTCAAATGATATGCTATCATTGAGTTTTTAAGATGTGTTCTCTTAAAGTACACTCTCTTTTGAAATTTATAGCTCAAAAGAACCGTGTGTCGATGGTCTATTAGGGATATTCGTTCCAAGTCTGATATGATCAAACATGTAAATTACATGTTTATCCATCATTCTACTTCCGACTATGGAGTGTTCTTGGGTAACAATCTAGTCTCTTCATTTTCCAAACGTAAGTAACTCTATTGATCTAGACTTGTTGTATGTGTAATATACCGTTTAAGCTTCAATGGCCTCTTATTGGAGCTAATATGGCATTTTGTGACAATGACTAAATCTCAAAAGCAATTTGATGCCTACGAAGGCACAAATCGCGTTCAAATGGATTTCCACTTAGCACGAGAACAAGTTACTTTAGGGTTTGTTTGTGTTCAGCATATTCCTTCCTCTTTAAGCAAACATCTTCAATTTCTTCACGAAAGGTCTTCCCTATCAACTAATACATATCTGATTATCGGGTGCCCGTTCTCCAACCGCATTTATAGGGTCAGGAGATTGATAGAATATCTTACAATATTCTTGTACACAATCCCTTAAAATCACCCTTTATAACAAGGGATACACATTAAAAGAGTATACGACATCTTAATTGGAGGAGAATTTACCAATTTTAACACATCATATCACAAGTGTTAAGACAATTTAGCCCATCATTGTGATTTGTGACAATGTGTAATCCTCAATAGCAATTAGGTGCCCACGAGTCACATTCAAATGGATTTCTACTTTAGCCTAGAACAAGTTGCTTTAGGGGTTGCTCGTGTCTAGCATATTCCTTCCTCTTACGCTATGCAAAATCTTCAAATTCTACAAGTAGAATCTACCTCATCAGCTTTTGATCTACCGATCCAATCGGGCTATCGTTCTCCTATTACTTAGGTTGCAAGGTGCAAGAAAGTTATAAAATAGCTAAGTACTGCTTGGTATAAATAGGGGAACTAAAATTTATGTGAATTTGGATAGGGGGTTAGTTTGGTTGGCCACAAAAAGTGAAAATGTAGAAAACGCAAATTCATGGGAATTTCCTATGTGCACAAAACATAGGAATTACATTACCGACCCCCCTTTGCAAAACATAACTCAATTCCCATGATTTGCAAAATGTTTTCATAACAACAACAAACTTTAGCCAATTCCAAAGAGCATTAATGTGGAATTTTAATTCCAAAAAATACAAATGTCTATGAAAATTCACGCTATGTTTGCATATAGTGAATGGAAAGGGAGGCGAAGGAATAGAGGGTATATAGAAAGGGAGATGGGGAGGGAGAGTGACCTTCCATTTTCCTTCCAAAGCTCTCCAAATCTTTCCTTTTCCTTTCCCTATCACTTGGTTTGGATAGCAAAGAAGGAAACAAAGGAAAGGGAGGGGAAAGGTAAGCTCCATTTTTCCTCCAAATTTGGAGGAATAATGCGTATTACAGAGAGAGAGAGAGAAAATATATCTCTCCCTCTCCTTCTCCTTCCTCCTTAAATTTTTTACCCAAACAAGAGAAATTATCCTCCTCCCTTTCTCTTCTTTTCCTTCCATTTCCTTATATCTAAACAAAGTGTTAATTCTTATATCAACCTAACAATATCTTAGAATACTTGTGTAGACAATCTCTTATAATCACCTTTTTCCTACCGTTATGGACATACATTAAAAGAATATACGACATCCAAACTTAAGGGGGATTTACCAATTCTAACACACCATATCATAAGCATTAGACGATTTAGACCATTGCAATATCTAGTGACAATGTATAAATCTTAATTGCAATCCGATTCCCGCCAATCACTTTCATATGGATATCCACTTTTGGCAAGAACAAGTTACCATAGGTGATGTTCGTGTCTTGCATGTTTCTTCAGTCTTCCGCTATCATCTTCAGATACAAAGAATCTTCTTCATGAGCTACTAGTCAGTAGTTCCTACCGCTTTGATTGTAGGGTGCAAGACGAGGTGATAGGAAATCTTAAATATACTTGGAAACAATGTCTTACAATTGATTAGATACCCCTTTTCTACCATAATGGGAATACTTACAAAGGATACACAACATCCTAACTCAAGGGGAATATACCAACTCTAAGACGTAATATCATAAACATTAAGACGATTTAGACACTTAAGCATAAAAAAATAAAAAATAAATAATAATAAACCCTACAGGCGAAGCATAAAATATTGGCCTTTGCCATTATTTATGCAAAAAAGAGGTAATGATTAGTGTCCAAACCAAAACCAAAACCAAACAAACAGCCACAAGACTCATGGTTGATCAGAAAATCATCTACACAGTCCTTGAGTTGTAGACTTGGTCTGTCAAACTATATCCATGTGTGTTGATGTTTTAAGAACTAAATAATTTCTCTTCAAGTATTCACCAACCTATAGTTCTGTACAGTATGTCTGTACCCATAGCAAACTAAAACTGGAAAAAGCTAAATTTTATTACCAACAAAACCTATCATACATGAATGGAAAAGTCAATAAACATGGTTATGCTACCCAAACCTAAAGCACATAGATAAATGGAAGAATTGTAAATGTGTAACAGATGGATTACTAGAAAGCACCGACATGTAATATCAAGCTTGCAGTCTAAATCTTGCATATCCTTATTGACGTTTCCTAAAGCATAAAAGTTTCCTTCTAGTTTGCCTTACTTAATTACTTTGCTTCCAAATTTATTTGCAATCATTTGATGCACTCCACTTCCCCTTAAGTAATCTACCACTACAAATAATATCCTTAGTCTTAAAGCTTGGACTTAGCTAATAGACTTGCTTCCAGTAATGATTCCATCATTAACATTATAAGTCAAATTATGGAAACAGTAACTTGTAATCCAAATGAGAAGGAATGAAGGATAATTATAACAATAAATGCAAATTAATGCACAGCCATAAATTTAAAACATATTGGATATGAGGAGCTAATGTCAAATCAAATAAATCCACAGAATGCATCAATTAATTTCTACTTAATTCAGATCAACTAGTATCAGTTCATAATAGGTCTCATAGATTCCTTATAATAATTGTGCAAACTGACTCTGCAACAACATAACAAGCATAGCAATATAGCTTGAGAAATTCTCTGCCTTCATCTAAAAACATGTGATGCACCTTTGGACAGGAAAAGTTTAAAAAAAAAAAAAAAAAATTAAATGGCTTTCCTCTGAAATGAGGAAGTAATGTAATAAAAAGAAAAATGGACGATAATAACTGAAAATAGCTCAGCAAATTAAAAAACAAAGATTCTGCCTGCCACAATGTTAGGTGAAGTAGGCAATCTAAAATATAGGATACATAAATAAAATAAGTGGCTTGAGTAAATCTAGAAAAGGGAATACTCTAGTTCACAAACCTCGGACATTGGCCTGTGATGTCTTTCTACTTCAGCCTCCGTAGACTGAGAAGCATGGTGCACTCCAAGACTTAGATGATGACCAGATTGGGTGACTGATGGACCCGAAAAATAAGAATTCTGGCCGACAATGTCATGTCCATGATGCCCATAGGTAGCAGGATTTGGACTAGGAGTGAAAACAAAATTCCCAACACCTGATCCTGGACCAATCCCAGGAGAAACAAACCCTGGCAGGAAATCTAATGCTGTTTGCTGCCTTCCAGCTGGATTAGTGGTTAGAGGAGCCCAGGGAAGGGAGGGCCACTGATGGTAATATAAATTATGCTCCATTTGATGAATATAATCACCACCAAGAGTATCATAGCTTCCAACGGCTAGGCTGTGATGATGCAGATGATGTGAGTGGCCTTGTAGGTCAGGCAAAAGTCCACTCTCAATTATATTGCCAGCCCTTAAACTGGAGTCGATAGTAAAAGCCGACTGAGACAGATTTCCAGAAAAGCTAGGAGCAAGCACCATCCTGGGCATGTCTGGTGAGGTGTAAGGCCTGGAACTTACAGAAATATCATTGAGCCACTGCCACATAGGCAATGGTGATTGTGAGGGATATAGAACTAAAGGAAAAAGAGGATTCCCATATGCAAGGAGTGGATTATACAGTGTGGAGATCTGAAAGGTATTGATGGCTAGCCCTTGGTTGAAATTTTCATGAGGCATTACAGGAAGGATACTGGCGATTGGACGAGGATGGGAGTTATAGCTTGAGTGAAGACCAGCGCCTGTTCCCAAGACAGGATGTTCTTGAACATTCATCTGATTAATATTCCAAGATGACATCAATGATGTATGGGAGGAAGAATCATTCAAATGAACTGAAAGATTATTCGACAAGTTGTTTTCTGCTTGAGGAGGACCACTAGAGCTTCCCACTTCAAATGTCTGTCTTGAACCACCTGGTACTTCCCTTGTCTCGTCAGCTATATTTTGAATGCTGACTTTAGGATCTGAGCTAATATCCTCTTGCTTCCCCAAAGAGCTGGGAGCTCCTACAGAATAATCAACATTAGAGGAGGAGCCCATTGACAATCTTGGCTCAGCAACATTACCGACAGCTACATTACCGACAGCTGCACCTCCTGCATTAAAAGACCCTGGTCAGTATTATGTCAGAGATCATTCCCAGTTGAACCAGGGACTTTGTTGAAATTACTATCAACTAAGCTTGGGACAATGCCAACATGGTTTGGTTCCTTCAGCAATGAAGGGGTGACCCGTGATTATGTTGTGTCATGCATGGGCTAGACTGATCAGAATTACTGCTTATGCTTAAGCATACATCCTGATCAGCTACATATATATACTACATATGTAAAACACATTAGAATCAATTATTGAAAACCAAATTAATGAGGATTCATCATACAACTTCAGAAAGACAAGAAGCACACCATTGTTAAGAGAAAGAGAATTGAGATTGATCTCAATGCTCTCAGTACTGGATTCAGCATCACTACTTTGACCTCTGATTAGGGACATTGTGCTTCTCAAATCAAAGATGTATCAACAACTTCCAACTAGAAAATTTGATTTATATTCCAAACCCCACCCGCACAACTTACCTGCATAGAATTAAAACATTAGTAAAGAAAAAATTAGTTGATGGTAAAAAAATAAAGACATAATAATACAGCTTGTAAACTAAATACAGAACCAAATAAAACATTTCAATAATACAGCTCGTAAACTTGATACAGAACCAAATAAAACATTTCAAATGATTTTTCATGTAATAAAGTGGAAGTTCACTTTGCAGGCATGTAATCTGTGCAAATACTTTAGTTTTTGTTTACAGCATAAGAAACTCAGCAAAACTCAGCCGAGTTAGCGTAACATTCCAAGCCCTATTCTGTGGCAAAAGTGACTTGATCTTGTCTTGGGAACACATTGATACAGACACCTTATGAACTTGAGACTTATATGCTATGTTAGACTAACAAAATGCAACCTATGCTATAATAAATATTTGTCAGAATATACAAAGTTCCACCAGGCAGTGTACATTGTACAGTACATACTCTTACCCCTGCTGTAGGATTTTAGGGTCTTAAAAAGTATTTTGGAAAGTGGCCCCCTTTACAGATGAAACTCTAAAATAAACAAAACAATCGGACTAGTAGGGATCAAAACACTAAAGATTACCTTATAACTTTAAAAGGCTAATAAGATACTTCACCTTTATTGATTTGAACTTGTATGTGGTCAAACTCTCATATCCTAACTTTCAAAACCTGTTTATAGGCCCAATGAACATAATTACGATAAATAACATAAAAATTTAACCCAAAAATTTCAGGTTGTTTGATAAATTCAGATTAGGAGCTACAATTAACAAGAGTTCTTTTTTAAGAAAATCTAGAATGCCACGTGTCTCTCTTTGAACACCTTTTTTTTTCTTTTCTTTGTTTGGGGGTGGGGGCAGGGGAAGGGGGGCCTTTCTTATGCTTCCTCTCTTTAACTCAATCTTTATTTTCTTCCAATTTCATGCCCATTTAATAACAAATTTTCCTTTCTATTACATTTGTTATTTTACTCTAATATCATGCCTCTTCTTCGCCTCAAATAAATTTCATGTCCTCATTGATTGAAACAGAAAAGATTTCCAAAATTCTAATATTAATACAATTTAAAATTTCAATACAAAATGCAACATATAGTCTTTTAGTCATATGATGAAATATAAAGTAAAAGTCATTTTTATAACCAAAACAAAAATTGTGGACATTGTCATTAAAACTAGGTTTATATTAAAAACCCATTATTTAAAGTCGCGTTTTTGAAAGGGTCATCAGCCCTAGTATTCCAGTCGTATACGAAAACTACATCCCTCCCTCCCGACAACACACAACACAACCTCAAAATTCGAGATTAAACATAAATACAACTAATGCTCCACCAGCACATGCAAGATTAAATAACTACATTTGGAGAAATTATATTAACACAACTATATACATTGTATTAAATGAATAAAACTATTTTAAAAAAGGAAAAATTGTTCGCAATAATCCGACCTTTTGTCCGTCCGCTGAAAATAATCCCACCTTTACCCCCCGATCTTTTTTATTGGTCCCAACCAGTTACTTAACTTGCTTTAGCAAGTTACTTGACACGTGTCGACACCCGATTAGTCCAAATAATAAAATTAAAAAAAATTAAAAAAAACAATTAATTAATATTAAAACCACCTCCCCTGCCACCATTTTCAGCGCACCGACCTTCCCAACCACCATTCCCGGCGCGCCGACCTTCCTAGCCACCAATCCCAGCTTTCCCGACATCCCCTGCCCCCTCTATCACCCTATTCCGGCCACACAACCAACCCCGAACCACCAGCCCTTCTCTCCCCCACGAAAACACAGAACAACCTTCCTCCACCCTCAAAAACCATTTTCTGTCTCGATTCCGGCCCCTTACCTGTCCCCCGACCTGAGCCCCTCTTTTCGTGTGCCGAAACTTGGAATCAGGGTTTGTGGGGTTTCGAATGGGCATGGGGTTGATGGGTTTCGAAGGAGTTTTGGGGTTGGTTAGGCTAGGGTTCCGGTCGGAGTCAGTTGGGAGTGGCGTTTCGGTTTGGTGGGTTGCGTTCAGGTGGGGATGGTGGTGGGTTACGGTCAGGTGGGGAGGTCGGGATGGTGGTGGTTAAAGTGATGTGGCTTAGGGGGCTGGGCCTGGGGCTGATAAAGGGGTGGCTGGCTGACTTTTTTTTCATTTTTTTATTAAAATTTTTGGTCAAATTGTATAGTGACACGTGTATTTCAAACCCAAAAAAAAAAATTTACCTTAGGACCATTGGAAGCGGACTAGGGGTAAAGGTGGGATTATTAAAAAATAATCCAAAGGTGGGATTATTTTCAGCGGACGGCCAAAAGGTCGAATTATTGCGGGCAATTTTTCCATTAAAAAAAACAGCATATCAAATGTAATAATAATAACAGTCAATTCCAATGAAACAATCAATTTAATCAACACCCAGTACACCACCAAACCAAAAACCACATTCATGAAACAATCCCAGAATTCAAATCGGAGAAACAAATACATAAGCTAACCGCAAATCAATCAAAATTGAAACATCAAATTATCAAAAGGAACCAAATTTAACAAATAAAACCAAGATAAAGGATTGAAAAAGTGATATAATCAAAATATTTAGAGAAAAAGAAGTATACCGAAAAATAATTAAGTCGATGAGTAAATTTCACCGAGAAAATGGGTTGAATTTGATAGAAATGAGTTTTGAAGAAAGATGGGTTGTCTTCTTGAGTAAAAACGGTAGAAGACAATCCAGTGTGTTGAAAATAAGAGAGAGAAAGTCAGAAAGAGTGAGAGAAAAGGAGGAAAGCTGAAGAGCGAGAATAAGTGAATTGAACAAATAATGCTCTTTGACTATATTATTTTTATTTTATTTTATTTTTTATTTTTGTTAGAAATGAACCATTGGATCAATAATTAGAAATGGTATTAAATGTGAGGTATGAAAATTAATGTGAATATGAATTGTTACTATATACTTTGATTTCTTTCCATAGATGAAGTAGCATTAATTGGAAAGTATCCGGATTGATTTTCATATTTATTGCCTTTTGTAGTTTTGTTAAAGGAGTTTTTTATCATGTCATAACTAGTGTGTGACGCGGGCTTTGCCCAGATTGATACTTTGAATAATTTTATTTTTATATTAGAAGGTTTAAAAGACTTATTAATTTATTTAACATGGGTAAATTAGAATATATTGACATTAATAATTTATTTTGGATTTCTTTGGTTTTTATTCTGTATTCTAATACATTTATGTATTTATATATAAATTTTGATTAATAAAACATGAATTAATTCTAGCTAAGATGGTAATGCATTTGGTTTCCATTCAATGAGTTTGGGGGTTCAAATCTCTTTGTATGCATTTTTAATTAAGATCATTAGATGAGATGATGTGGCAAGATGCTAAAGGCCGTTGAATGATGATGTGACGCTATACAGGTGTAAGAAAAAAAACACGTGGCACATACACAATTTTATAAACATTTTAATATATAGTATAGATTTATTATGTTGTGAAATTTTTCTTCAAATGTGGACTTTGGTTCCCACATGGGGAATGAGATTGGACAAAAAAAGCCCTTATATAATGAAAGGAGAGTTAGTGGGTGTTGGTCTTCACAATGCTACTAAATACAGTTACGTTGCAGCTAAAATAACATCCATTTTAGGGAAGTGTTGCAACTAATTCTAAACAGAGGAAGTACTTTTTGGTTTCCAAATAACTGCCTATCTTTAAAAATAAAGTCAAATTAGACCTAGTGTTTGGTTCATGGCATTACATGTCATACAATTAATTTAACGTTTATGTGAATTAAATAGATCACCTCGAGGAATTTTACTTGTTTAGCCTTGGCTTATGTATTTTTCTATTCACCACTACATTTTTCAATCTAATAGGTTACCCCTAGTACCCTACAATATTTACACTTTTACACATTATCTTACCACAACTCCGTAGTTTTTTATTATTATTATTAAACTCACAAATCTTTAGTCCCTTATACTCAACCTCTTTCACTTGAAGAAAGAAAACGCAGGTAAAAGTTGGGATTATTGTAGTTGAGATTATTTAAAGAAAATTGGACGAAGTTGGGATTATTAAAATGACTTTTTCCAAAAAAATATTTAACTATGTAAGCTAAAAAATTTATTAAAGACACCAATTCAAAAATCAATCAGTGGTCTCAAATAACGAATAACTAGTATATAAGTAAAATTTCTTTTAATCAGTAAAAATATGTTAATTTTGATCAGTAGTACATAATTTTAATCAAAAAGTAAAATCTTGTGAGATAGACATGACCGTATAGAAATCTCTTTTGGAAATCTTACAAGGTTGGTGTCATGTTGTAACCAGACTATCAATCATTTAACTCTTGTAGCTTGGTGTCATGTTGGTAAAGCCAACAAAAACAAGGAATATAAGGCAGTCTTGGGACATATTAAGCATGTACGGTAGCTATTAGCAAGCAAGCTAAGTGATTCTACCTTTAAGGTAAGTATAACATCCACAAACATGTTCTATTTTGTGTATGATGGTCTTTTATAAAATACAAACCTTCTCAAAAGTAATTCTATACACAGTACAAAGTTCTAGCATGCAAGGAGATGACCATATATGACCAATAAAGTAGTATTGTAAACATTAATATTCATTAATGCAGCCTGCAAGAGATCTTGTAGTCATATAAGTTCAATTTAAAAGTGGCCAGAGTGAACCAGTCTAGGTGGGCCTAAAGCCCTCGACTAGTTCACAACAAAGCCCAGCTATGGACATGTGACCTAGGATTGGGTAGTAAGGAAATTGGGTTGGAGTATTGGACACTTGGACGAGGTAACATGCCTTTTCCAGGCATGTTCAGAGCTTCAGGCAGACCTTATGTTTTTGTCAAAATTGAAAATTCCACCAGAAAAGGCTAGGCCAAACCGGGTGGGCTTAAGTGGGCCAGTTAATGCTAGGCTGATTTTATGGTTGGGCCCATGACCCACCAGCCTTACTGGGCCCAAGTTGGGCCAGCACTAGCAACAAACTAAGTCAGGTGATCTCAGAACAACAGAGCCATCTGGTCACCTCCAGGCTCCAGCTATATTATAATGCTAAGACAACTCAAAAACAAAGTTCAGCAAAAAAGGCATAAAATTTGAGGATAAAGAAAAACTCTGCACCTTGTTTGGGAAGAAATAGAATGAAAGTATGAAGCTCCGGGATACTTGTTCTCTGAGGGCACCTTTAGCAAGCAATGATGGCCGGATACTAAAGGCTAGCTGAACCTTTAGCTGCAGGATGCAAGGAATGATTAGATCAGCAGAATACTGATTATGAAGGATAAAATTGTTGTTTGTCTATCATACTGCATTGTCCATAATATGAATGCGCCTTACAACTCACAAGAATACAGAATTAGAATTATGTCAATTTGCTAATAACCATATGGTCCTTAATGACTAATATCTACAACCAAGTTAAAGAAAATTCTTGGCTTGTTTTTTGGCAACTCACTCTTTCAAACTAAGTCTTGCATTCTGGACTTTAACAGAAAGCTTTAACTTCTGGTCCTCCATATCTTTCAGAACTGCCAGCAAGTTTGCACGATAAACCTCACACCGCTTGTTTGTAATATCCAACTCAGCTGTCAACTCTTGGATTTTCTTAACCTTCTCTTCCTGTAGCATAACAATTAATTAGTACTCTTATCAGCAACATACAACAAAGCAGCATCATATTCTTGCAGCATTA
Organism: Chenopodium quinoa; assembly: GCF_001683475.1. Classification (NCBI taxonomy): domain Eukaryota; kingdom Viridiplantae; phylum Streptophyta; class Magnoliopsida; order Caryophyllales; family Amaranthaceae; genus Chenopodium; species Chenopodium quinoa. The sequence goes on from NW_018742244.1 coordinate 3,241,206, forward strand.
TTCTAAGTGTCAAATGTCATCAGTTAACCCATTGGTGCAGTCACAAGCAAAAGCTTTATTGCCAGTTTCCACTAAAACGATACTGAGTTGGAAATGACCCATAATTCACAAATGCAAAAGAAGATAACCTTAATCTGCCAGTAAATTTCAAATTAGCAGAAGAAGTATGATGCCACTGCCTAGCCAATAACTTGTAAAATTAAATTGTTCCACTAATACTACATTAAAGTTTCCACAGGTGCTACGTGTATAAGGTTTTAAAGTTCTCAAGAGCAGCACATGTAAGTACTTGTACTTATCAAGAATATATAAAGGGAAGAATCTACTATAAAGAAGAAAGGGTAGAGTTAAAAATTACAGCATATAAGACATTGTAATGTAAATGGTATTTCCAAAGCTTAAGCTAAACTTACTGCAGGTTGGACGGATGCCACTGAACTGTCAACATTTGCCAGAGAGCGACCTTGTGAAACTCCATGACCTTGGTTCTTCACAGAAGCAACCTTTTTTGCAGCTTCCTCCAGAGCACTCATAGCTACATTGTAAACCTGAATAGATTTTGCACCTTCTTCCACAAATTTAATGGCTTCTTGCCGTAGGTTGTCATATCTAATAGTCAGAGACTCTCGGGCATTGGTTAGTTCCCTGACAGAATGTTCGTCTAATGAACCTCCGCTTTTGGCATTTCTTGTCCATCTTTTCAATAAGTATTCTGAAGGAAGAGTAAGAACATTTTTTGCTCTGAAAACTGCTAATATGTGCCTACATATGACACCTGAAAATTCAAACATTTGGCAGCTACAATTAGCATTTGTTTCTAGAGAATTGTACGTAACAATATGAGCTCTATGATCTTCCCCAAACTTAGCTACACGAAGCATGGTGACTCCTTCTGATTCCTCTAGTTCCGTTGCTGTATTAGCAAGTGTCTCAACAAGCTCCTCTTGGAACTTCATGAATATTTTCCTGGTGTAAACATTAGCAGCCTGTTTCTCCATTGGTGATGGGGTCTTCAGCATAGGCATTGTATTACTCGTATCATCTTCTGCCTGTAGTTCCTTCTCATGCCAACTCCCAACGGCTTTTTCATAATCTTTTATCAGCCCTTGTAATGTGGTGTCAGAAGTTATAAAACCATCAAAGTATATATTTCTACCCTCATTTTCATCACCATAGAGCTCGCCGAAGAAAGTGTCTCGCATGTAAACAGGCACCCACATACGCCGAGCATCATAAACTGACTGCATCCATTTATCATTTATCAAATAATACTCCTCCAAAAGTGTTCCCCACCTTGATTCAAATTCTCCAATCGTCTCACTGTCATCAACACACTTCCTGAACTCTACCTCAAAAGTATGATGTGACTGGTACACATGACCCAAATGGGTTTGTGTCTCTCTAAACATGTTCCATTTACAATAACGAAGCCGGGTATTGGGCAAAACTTGAGATACTGCCATCTGCACAAACCTAGCAGGCTCTGTTGTGATCGAGACTGGGCTTTGACCTGACATCGCATGAAGCCATGTTTGGAACAGCCAAACATAGGCAGCCTCTGATTCATCAAGCATTAAGGCACAGCCAAAAAGTGTTGGCTGTCCATGATGATTTAATCCCGTAAATGTTGCAAAGGGTACTTTATAACCATCGCTACAGTACGAGGTGTCGAAAACCACAGTATCACCAAAGTAGGTATAGTTAATGCGGGAGGCAGCATCAATCCAGAAAATATTGGCAGTCAAAGGATCATGATCCCCCTGAATTGCATAATAGAAATTAGGATTCTCGGTGTGCTTTCGCTTCAGGTAATCCAATACAAGCTGACTCCCACCGCCCACGGACCTTTGCCTACTCATGCTCATCAATATCACTGCAATAAAAACAATTTTCAAACAAATGAACCAATAGCCTTATTTATTTCCTTATTTAGGTAAAACAAATGAACCAATAGCACTTATATGCAGCGATATGCTAGTCAACTCATTACTGAGTACAAAAAAGGTCTAGTTTTATACCAGGAACCAATTTTAGGACCATAATTCAGCTAAATTTTCACTTTACTTCAAAATATAACCGCGAAAAATTAAATCATTAATGCAGGTGAACAAAATTAGAAGAACATAGCTTACTCAAAAAAAGTTCATAAATACTCATCAAACAAAACACACATGAATTGTCAAGCTCATTCATAAATCATAATACTCGAACAAATTTGATACGAACATTCACTAAAATCTTCACATTTCTTCAAAATACAGCACAGGATAATTTAACCTTACTGAGAAATATCAAAATTAGAAGGAAAAATTACTTAATTTAAACAAAAAAAACATTAGTTTTTCCAAATTCCACACAAAATATGCTACATTATGTATAATTGGCTATGAAGCAAGATGAATCCATAAAGTAATAATCATAAAACAACAATAATAAACATATAAAACAATGAAAAACAAAAAGGATTCAAATTACCTGGTAAACTGATGAATCAAAGAACCCTAAAAACAATATGAAGTAATCCAAGGTAATATTCTAAGAAACTTTAGACAATGGACACTGGGTAAGCTGCGCGCCAAAACCTAAATCACCGGAGAATTTCTTCGGTCGCTAATACCTAACTGTTGTGCCGGTAAAGGGAGATACGAGTAGGATTTTTCGTCGGGTTGATTTACCGTTTTGTCACAATAAATTAGGGCCTATTTCGTATTAGACTAATCAAGTTGAGCCCGGCCCGATTTTGGACGGCCTTTAGACTTTTTTTATCGAAATCGGGTCGATTCAAAAAAAAAATTGGTTGGGCTTGGGAAAACGATTTATACAATTTTAGTAGATTTTTTGGGCCGATTCGAAATTGACCTGAAAAATCTGCCCGGTTTGTCTAGTTTGGGCACACATTTTACGGCCCGTTCCGTGGAATGGGCAGGTTTTTTTTTACCTTTGGCATGGTCTGGCCCGCTCAATTAACCTCTAGTTCGTATTGACCTCTAGCCTCTAGGTGGAATTTAAACTAGAAATCAATATGCTAAGACCTCATTATTACAATAGTAGATGTTTATTATATTCAATAAGTATATTTCCTTTAAAGTTAGTATTTTGTGAATAAATCACAAGTAATATCATAAACTTTTTACAATGTTATTGTAAATATATTACTTTAATTGTATTAATGATTAAACTTTTTTTGTAAGAAGAAGACTAAGATCAGAGAATTTTTTTATTAATAAAAGAAACTTAACAACTTCAAGCGCTAATGAACAACAAACAATAGTACATTGGATAACATGAAAAATAAAATTGTTGCATGTTCATAGTAACAAAATACTTGCATCTAGATTTGTGAATTGTTTGCCAAAATAAAAAATACAACCTCAAATACACGCACCATACACGGTCCTAAAAGTGAATTACAAGTCTCAAATAATCGATTACGGAAAGATGAGAAATACAGAATTACAATTATTAAGAATCGAATAAATGTATCCTTTTTTTTTACTGGCAACATATCTCATTTTATGCTTCACTCATAACTCTAATTATTACTAATATTGTATGCAAATTTAATAAAAAAAATGTTAATCCCCGTGAAAGCATGTTTGGTAAGGGTGTTTATTTTGTTGGAAACAAATTTAATTAAACCATTGTCATTACAAAATTTTTGCTTAAAAGGTTTAAGACCAAACAAATGAAAAGCTAACACTTAAAGTATTCCTTTTCCCCTTTTATTTTTCCATTTCGTTTCCAATATATTTTGATGTATGGAATGAAGGTAAATTTTTTTTAACAGTTTCCATGAATAACATTAAATTGTAAACTAATTTATGGTACGTGTTGATTTAAATATTAATTTTGTTTTGTTTCATGATTTTGTAACACTTCTAATGGTGATGTCGGTTTTGGTTAAGTAGAACCTCTAAGGAAACTTAGAATGGTAGTGTTAAACCAATTACAAGTGAAAATATTGTTAAATGAAAACCACAAATAACTAGAGCTGTCAATTTGGGTAAACGGGTCAGGTTTGGGTCGGGTCAACTCGGGTTGGGTCAATTCAAATTAATTCCATAACCTATGCAGGTCGGGTTTGGGTTAGGTTATGCTTGAGTTGGGTCACGTCAGATCATACTTCTTATCGCGTTTGGGTCGGGTTTAGGTCGGGTTAACAACAGGTCAGGTTTAGGTCGGGTGAACAATAGGTCGGGTTTAATTCGGATTTTCATGGGTTAAAACGGGTTAGGGTAATTCTCGCGTTCAAGTCGGGTTCGGTTCAAGTCAATAATTTGCGGGTTAGAATCAGATTGGGTCATTCTCGTGTTTGAGTCGGGTTCGGTTCAAGTCAATAATAACTTGCAGATTATAATCAGGTCAGGTCATTTTCAAGTATGGTCATTCTCTGGTTCAAGTGGTTCGGTTCAAGTGGTTCGGTTCAAGTCAATAATTTGCGGGTTATAACCAGGTTGGGTCATTTCCAGGTCAGGTCATTCTCGGATTCAAGTCGGGTCATGTTCAAGTCAAAATTTGCAGGTTACAATCAGGTCGGGTCATTTCCAAGTCAGGTCATATTCGGGTTCAATTAACTATACATAAATAATTATCATTTTTACCAAGCTAATTATTTCCCTTGACTATAATATATATGGCATAACTATAGTATATAATTTAGGAAGATAATCTCTTTTGACCATATAAAAAATATATACTATATTTAATTAACTCTTAAATTTGAGGATGATGCTACTTTCTTTTGTTGGCCTGGACCGACTTTGTCTCCCAAGACAAAATGCTTTGATCAACAATAATAAGGTGGTCTAAATAGCATTTAAGGTGATTTGAAATTGGGTCAAGAACAATTTGGGTTAAATTTAGGTCGGGTCAATAACAAGTAGTGTTAATTTCGAGTCGAGTTAGTAACAGATGGGTTGAATTTTTGGGTTTGGTAATAAAGGTAAGGTAAAATTCAGGTCTGGTTAATAACAAGTCGGGTTGAATTTGGGTCAAGTCAATAACAAGACAGGTTAATTTCGAGTCAGGTTTGTAACAGGTTGGGTTAAATTCAGGTCCGGTCTGGAACGGGTCGGGTTGAATTCAGGTCAGGTTAGTAACAACTAAGGTTAAATTCGGGTTTTGACGGGTTAAAACGGGTTTGGGTCAATTTCGGTTCAAGTCGAGTTCGGTGCAAGTAAATTAAATTGGTCGTTGTAAATTGGTGCAAGTTGTAAACCGGTAAATTGACCGTTTAAAAGCAAATTGAATGGTTTCACACTCCCAATTGGACTCCCGGAGGATACTAGGGACCATGGTAAACATTTCGGCAATTTTTATTTCTGGACGAAAAAAATAAAAAAAATTCCAAAATTGAAGGCTAATATCCACGCTTTTTGAGAAATTTTGGAGGTTTCGAGGCCCGTTGTAGAAAGTATTAATATTTTAGGAGATACAGCTCGGGGTCATATAATGCTGTTTGGAACCATATATGATCATTATTTGTTGTCATACATGTTCGTGGTAGACTTGAGTTAATGAAGCCGGTGCAAATTGTAAACCGGTAAATTGGTCGCTTATAGGAAAATTGAATGGTTTCACCCATCCAATGGGACTCCCGGACGATATTAGGGACCATGGTAAACAATTCGTCAATTTTTATTTCCGGGTGAAAAAAATGCCAAAATTTTCAAAATTGAAGGCTAATATCCACGTTTTTTGAGAAATTTAGGAGGATTCGGAGCCTGTATCGAAAAGTCTTGAAATTTTAGGGGATACATCTCGAGGTCATTTAATGTCGTTTGGAACCAAATATGATCATTATTTGTTGTCATAAATGTTCGTGGTAGGCTTGAGTTAATGAAATCGGTGCAAGTTATAAACCGGTATATTTACCGTTTAAAGGCAAATTGGATGGTTCCACCCACCCAATTGGACTCCCGAAGGCTATTAGGGACCATGGTAAACATTTCGACAATTATTATTTTCGGGCGAAAAAAGTCTAAAAATTATAAAATTAAAGGCTAATATCCACGCTTTTTGAGAATTTCGGAGGTTTCGGGGCCCGGTATCGAAAATCCTTGAGATTCTATAAAATACATCTCGGGGTCATATAATGTCATTTGGAACCATATATGATCACTATTTGTTATCATAAATGTTCGTGGTAGGCTTGAGTTAATGAAATCGGATCGGTGCAAGTTGTAAACTTATAAACTGTCCGTTTAAAGGCAAGTTGGATGGTTCCTCCCACCCAATTGGACTACCGGAGGGTATTAAGAACCATGGTAAACATTTCGGCAATTTTTATTTTCTGGCGAAAAAAAGTCAAAAAATTCCAAAATTGAAGGCTAATGTCCACCTTTTTATAAAATTTTGGAGGTTTTAGGGCCCGATGTCGCAAAGTCTTGAGAATTTAGGGAATACATCTGGGGGTCATATAATGTCGTTTGGAACCATATATGATCGTTATATGTTGTCATAGATGTTAGTGGTAAACTTGAGTTAATGAAATCGGTGCAAGTTGTAAACCGGTAAATTGGCCGTTAAAAGGCAAATTGGATGTTTCCACCCACTCAATCGGACTCTTGGAAGGTATTAAGGACCATGTTAAACATTTCGGCAATTTTTATTTTCGAGCTAAAAAAGTCAAAAAATTCCAAAATTGAAGGCTAAGATCCATGCTTTTTGAGAAATTTTGGAGGTTTCGAAGCCCGGTGTCGAAAAGCCTTGAAATTTTAGGGCATACATCTCGGGGTCATATAATGCCGTTTGAAACCATTTATGATCATTATATGTTGTCATAAATGTTCGTGGTAGGCTTGATTTAATGAAATCGATGCAAGTTGTAAACCGTTAATTGGCCGTTTAAAGGCAAATTGGATAGATACACCCACCGAAGTGGACCCCCCCGGAGAGTATTAGGGACCATGGTAAAAATTTTGGCAAATTTTATTTCCGAGCTAAAAAAGTCAAAAAATTCCAAAATTAAAGGCTTATATTCACGCTTTTTGAGAAATTTTTGAGGTTTCGGGTCCCGGTGTTGAAAAGCTTTGAGATTTTAGGGGATACATCTCGGGGTCATATAATACTGTTTTAAGTCATATATGATCATTATATGTTGTTATAAATGTTCGTGGTAGACTTGAATTGATGAAATCAGTGCAACTTGTAAATCGGTAAATTGGTCGTTTAAAGGCAAATTGAATGGTTCCACCCAACCAATTGGACTCCTAGAGGGTATTAGGGACCGTGGTAAACATTTTGGCAATTTTTATTTCTGAGAAAAAAAAATTTAAAAATAACAAAATTGAAGGCATATCCACACTTTTTGAAAAAATTTGGAGGTTCTGGGGCTCGGTGTCGAAAATCATTGAAATTTTAGGGGATACATATCGGGTCATATAATGTCGTATTTAACCATATATGATCATTATATGTTGTCATAAATGTTCGTGGTATGGTTGAGTTAATGAAATCGGTGCAAGTTGTAAATCGGTAAATTGGTCGTTTAAAGGCAAATTGGTTGGTTCAACCTACTCAATTGGACTCCCGGAGGGTATTAGGGACCATTATAAACATTTCGACAATTTTTATTTCCGGGTGAAAAAAAGTAAAAAAAAAATAAAAAATTGAAGGCTATATATATCCACGTTTTTTGAGAATTTTTGGAGTATTCAAGGCCCGTATTCGAAAAGTCTTGAAATTCTAGGGAATACATCTCGGGGTCATATAATGCCGTTTGGAACCATATATGATCATTATTTGTTGTTATAAATGTTTGTGGTAGGCTTGAATTAATGAAATCGGTGTAAGTTGTAAATCGGTAAATTGGTCGTTTAAAGGCAAATTGGATGGTTCCACACACCCAATTGGAAGCCCAAAGGGTATTTGCTACCATGGTAAACATTTCGGCAATTTTTATATCCAGGCGAAAAAATGTCAAAAAATTCCAAAATTGAAGGCTAATATCCACGTTTTTTTGAGAAATTTCGAATGTTTCGTGGTTCGATGTCGAAAAGCATTGAGATTTTAGGGGGATACATCTCGGGGTCATATAATGTCGTTTGGAACCATATATGATCATTATTTGTTGTCATAAATGTTTGTGGTAGGCTTGTGTTAATGAAATCGACACAAATTGTATACTGGTAAATTGGTCGTTTAAAGCCAAATTGGATGGTTACACCCAGCCAATTGGACTCCCAGAGGATATTAGGGATCATGGTAAACATTTCGGTAATTTTTATTTTTGGGTGAAAAAAGTCAAAAAATTCCAAAATTTAAGCCTAATATCCACGATTTTTGAGAAATTTTTGAGGTTTCGGCCAAATAACAATACCGTTAATATCACTAGGGGGTTTGTTAAATGAACCATTATTGGAGTTAAGACAACAATTAGGCCCTCAATTCTTGATTTTTTCACCTTTTAGGTACGTTTTTTTTTCACCCTTTAGGGTCTATACCAAATTTTCAGGCCAACTAACTCACCCTAACTCACATTTCACCATACATGATTAAGATTTTCTTAAAAAAAATAATTAATTCAACTATTTCATCATCCACGATTCGCCAATATTTTTTTTTTAAAAAATGACATTGTGAACTCCACTGTCATCCATACAACTTCCTAGTTGAAGAATTGCAAAATCAGAAACTCAGTCCAGATTGATGATTTTCAATAGAGATTGTATATATATACATAAGAGACCAAATCAATAGCATACAAATCAATCGGGTGTATACAAACTTTCTCCAATTGATGATTTTCAATAGAGATTGTAGCAATCATTATAACAAACTTACAATAGCTTGAATTTTGGGCTTTTCAAAATCAACAATATCCTAATTTTTTACTCTAATTTCACCAATCAAACACTTACAAGCCAACATAACCCATTAATTCAAATTCACTACTTTGCCATTCAAAAATCAAAAGCATAATATTTACCTAGCATTAAAATCACTCTAATTGACATGTATAAACCCAAACTATATGAAACCATTAATTCGAATCCACCAATTTTCCTCTTGAAAACCAGCTACCAAATATCCTAAACACATCAAAACCCATTATGAAAAATTCTGAAATCAACAACATTTACCCACAATCCAACAACAACACTCACATATAGCAGAAACATACAACATCACAAGCACAAATAATTCGACAAAACAATAACAAATCACCATTTTAATTTCGTTCTCAACCCACAAAACCAAAAACCCTAAATCGCAACAAAACGATAATCAATTGCCCAAAAAAATCAAAATTTTTAACAAATTAACAACTACATGATTGCGTAATCAAACATACCTCAACAAATGGCTATGATTCTTGTTGTTTTCCCCAAATTTGGCCACAATCGAGCTCGTGTTCTTCACCAACCTTCGCGACAAATTTCAAGATAAGGCAAGAATAAAGGAATATGAAAAGGGGATAGAGATGAAGCAAACCGTGGTTTTTTTTGGGTGGGCCCACATGACTTAACCCAAGGTACTCAATTTTTAATCAAGGGTACTCAATTGTTTGAGTGAATTAATTGTTTTTGGCCGGAAAATGGGTAAGAGTACCCAAACGGTGAAAAAAAAAACAACTAAGTACCCAAAAGGTGAAAAAATCAATAATTGAGTACCCAATTATTGTCTTAACTCCCATTATTGTTATTAGCCATTTTTACCCTCAGATAATTTGTAAAATAAACCTCCACCAATTGTACGTATACGATACGATGAGAATTATTTATTAACCCAACCAATATAAGAAAGTAGTTTACGTTTAATCATTATTTAGTCAAAGTACTACGAAGTAAGAGTACATTTTGGGTTACAAAAAATTTCATATGTGACTAACCACACCGTGTAATTAGAGTTATTTATTCATGGGTTACCCGATCATGGTTTACTCGGTTAGAAACTATTCGTTTAGGAGTTACTCAATCAGGGGCTACTTGGTCTGGAGTTACTCAATTGGTCAAGGATTACTCAATCAGAGGTTACTCGATTGATTAAGAGTTACCCGTTTAATCTTTTGGTGTGTGTTGTAAAACGCGATTTAGGTTATCAAATAAAAAAAAAATAAAAAAAAAAAACACAAAAAAAAGTTACATAATTATAGGGAGTATTTGTGCTTTTCCCCTCTCTCTCCCAGTCTCCCGCTCGATCTCTCTGTAAGATCCCCATCGAAGCGCACTCCACGCTCTCCGTTGATAATTCTATCCTCCATTGAAGCAGCTTTTGAGGTAAGATGTTGTTTCTTTTTGTAATTATTGAATATCAATTTCACATTCTAGGATATATCGTTGATTTTATCTCAATATAGTCAGTTTAGGGTTCTTCAAAAGTCGATTGTTGAACCATTTGTCATTCTAGGGTTACGAAATATCATTTTTGCTAGAGAAGAAAATCATGTGATTATTCGAGCCTAATTTTATAATTGAATCAAATTTATCACTAATGTTAGGATGGAACGATGAAATGGGACCTTTTCTCCCTAACAGTATGTGATTATCAAGCCTAATTTGATAATTGAATCATATAATTTTCCTTTGGGGTTGGCAACTATGAAATTGGACCTTTATTCCCTAAAATTATTTGATTTTCGAGCCTAATTTGATTATTGAATAAAATTGTGCTAAATGTTAGGATATAACTATGAAATTGGACCTTTATTATCTAAAATTATGTGAATTTTTAGCCTAATTTGGTATTGAATAAAATTGCATTTAATGTTAGGATGGAACTATGAAATTGGACCTTTAATCCCTAAAGTTATGTGATTTTTTAAGCCTTAGTTGATAGTAGAATCAAATTTGCCTTCGATGGCAGGGCGGCTGCCCCTTCTTCCAGGGACGGGCCTAAGCAGGATGCTAGAGTGAGGGTTGGAGAAAGGCATGAAGTTGTTACATGCCCAATGTATTAGTAATTTAAACCTTGAATTCCACATGTTTTCCCTGTTTTCCTTTTTACTATTATTACTTTTCCCCCACCCCTTCAATAGTGACCAGCATATAGACTGCTTCATAAAGATGATTATAGATCTTGTAAAAAAAGTGTGACATGCTTTATTTATAATTCGTATGAGAATTTTTGTGCTTCGGCCATAGATTTTACTCATATAATCTTTTTTCTTTTTGAGTTGATTGGTGATGACTCTGATGAGTGATGAGTGGTTTGTCTGGATGTACGGGTCTTCTAATGTTGGGTTGTGGATTGTAATGGCAGGATGTCAACCTTGAGAAACTTGAAGATAAAGACTAGCACCTGTAAGCGCCTTGTTAAAGAGCTAAACTCGTATGAGATAGAGGTCAAAAGAGAAGCTGCTAAAACAGCTGAGATGAAGGAGAGAAGCGCTGATCCTTATGACCTTAAGCAACAGGTATGGCTGAACAGTCCCATGAACCAACTTAAACAAAAATTAAATTTATTTTATGATTTTCTGCTCATTTCCTCCCTAACTGATTTCCTCTATTTATATATTTTCTCACTTCTTTTCCCTCTCGCACGTCTAAACAATTAGCTGCCCTCCTCTCAATTTAAGAATGACAGACTAATTTTTTTTTATCAGGAGTCCAAGAGTGTCTCTTTACCATAGGCTAGTTTATTACGAAAGTTTTCTGAGAAACATTGGTTAAGGCAGAACTTTTATACATGATGAGTTAAGAAAGGAACTTAGTTGCTTCTTTGATTATTTAGATCTATTGAGACGTTAGTGAAAGAAAAATGGGTTCAAAGGGTCTGTTGTTAACTATGTTAAGCAATAGCACAAAAGTTACCTCAATTCTATTGAAATTTTTTACATGCACAGACTTGGGAGTTGGGGGCCTTGGGGCCACCGTTCTTTGATTAAATGTGAGCTGGTTTTGCACGATTGTTTTAGTCTTAATATATGATGACAAAGCAGTTAAAGACTTATGGTAACTATTTGGATAACTTGAGTCTAAAATGTATTCTTTATCCCAGATTACAGAGTCCTACTTAAAAAATTATTTTAGGCTTTGAAGCTCACGCCAAAGGCTTTTGCTTAATTCCCAATATTCATTGTAAAATGATCAATGATGCCATTATTAGGTTATTATTATTGATTCTCATAGGGAATATAGCTGTCAATTCGAGTAAACGGGTCGGGTAAGAATGGGTTGGGTCAACTCGGGTCGAGTAAGAATGGGTTGGGTCAACTCGGGTCAATTCAGATTAATTCCATAACCTATGCGGGTCGGGTTTGGGTTGGGTCATGCTTGAGTCGGGTCACGTCGGGTCATCTTTCTTATCGGGTTTGGGTCGGGTTAATAAAAGGTCGGGTTACATTCGGGTCGGGTGAACAATAGGTCGGGTTTAATTAGCGTTTTCATGGGTTAAAACGGGTTAGAGTAATTCTCGGGTTCGAGTCGGTTTTAGTTCAAGTCAATAATTTGCGGGTTAGAATCAGGTCGGGTCATTCTCGGGTTTGAGTCGGGTTCAGTTCAACTCAATAATTTGCGGATCATAATCGGGTCGGGTCATTTTCAAGTTGGGTCATTCTTCAGTTCCACCCACCCAATTGGTCTCTCAAGACAAGATCGGGTTGAATTTTTGGGTTTGGTTAGTAACAGATCGGGTTGAATTTTTGGGTTTGGTAAGTAATAGTTAAGGTAAAATTCGGGTCGGGTCAATAACAAGTCGGGTTGAATTTGTGTCAGGTTAGTAAAAAGTTGGGTTAATTTCGAGTCGGGTTTGTAACAGGTCGTGTTAAATTCAGGTTGAGTTAGGAACTGAACGGGTTGAATTTAGGTCAGATTACTAACAAGTCAGGTTAAATTTGGGTTTTAACGAGTTAAAACGGGTTTGGGTCAATTTCATTTCAAGTTGGGTTTGGTGCAAGTAAATTAAATTGGCCGTTGTAAACCAAACGGTGCAAGTTGTAAACCGATAAATTGTCCGTTTAAAAGCAAATTGAATGGTTCCACACACCCAATTGGACTCCCAGATGATATTTGGGGTCATGACAAACATTTTGGCAATTTTTATTTCCGGGCGAAAAAAAAATCAAAAAATTCCAAAATTGTTCTTATATCCATGTTTTTTGAGAAATTTTTGAGGTTGAGTACGGTGTCGAAAAACCTTTGGATTTTAGGGAATACATCTCACGGTCTTACGCTTGGAACCATATATGATCATTATATGTTGTCATAAATGTTCGTGGTAGGCTTGAGTTAATGAAATCGATGCAAGTTGTTAAACGGTAAATTGACCGTTTAAAGGCAAATTGGATGGTTCCACCCACCCAATTGGACTCCCGGAGCGTATTAGTGACCATGGTAAATATTTTGGCAATTTTTATTTTCAGAGGGAAAAAAAGTTAAAAAATCCAAAATTGAAGTCCAATATTCCCGCTTTTTGAGAAATTTTAGAGGTTTCAGGGTCCGGTGTCTCAAAATCTTGAAATTTTAGGGAATATATTTCAGGGTCATATAATGTCGTTTGGAACCATATATGATCATTATTTGTTGTGATAAATGTACGTGGTAGGCTTGAGTTAATGAAATCGGTGCAAGTTATAAACCGGTAAATTGGCAATTTAAAGGCAAGTTGGATGGTTCCACCCAGCAGGATATTAGGGACCATTGTAAACATTACGGTAATTTTTATTTCCGGGCGAATAAAAGTTAACAAAATTCCAAAATTGAAATTTTATACCCACACATTTTGTGAAATTTTGGATGTTCGGGGCCTGGTGTCGAAAAAGTATTGAAATTCTAGGGAATGCATCTCGGGGTCATATAATGTCATTTGGAACCATATAGTATGAATTATATGTTGTCATAAATGTTAGTGGTAGGCTTGAGTTAATGAAATCAGTGCAAATTGTTAACCGATATATTGGTCGTTTAAAGGCAAATTGGATAGTTCCTCCCACTGGACGCCTAGAGGGTATTAGGGACCATGGTAAACATTTCGACAATTTTTATTTTCGGGTGAAAAAAAGTTTAAAAAATTCCAAAATTAAAGGCTAATATCCACTCGTTTTGAGAAATTTTTAAGGTTTCGGGGCCCGGTGACGAAAAACTTTGATATTTTAGGGGATATATCTCGGGGTCATATAATATTGTTTTAAACCATAAATGATCATTATATGTTGTCATAAATGTTCGTGGTAGGCTTGAGTTAATGAAATCAGTGCAAGTTGTAAATCTTTAAATTCGTCATTTAAAGGCAAATTGGATAGTTTCACTCACCAAATTAGACTACCGGATTGTATTAGGGACTATGGTAAATGTTTTAGCAATTTTTATTCACAAGCGAAAAAAAGTCAAAAAATTAAAAAATTTAAGGTTAATATCCGTGTTTTTAAGAAATGTTGGAGGTTTCTAGGCCTGGTTTCGAAAATTTGAGATTTTATGGGATACATCTTGGGGCCATATAATGCCGTTTGGAACCATATATGATCATTATATGTTGTGATAAATGTTTGTGGTAGTCTTCGGTTAATTAAATCGGTGCAAGTTGTAAACCGGTAAATTGGTCGTTTAAAGGCAAATTGGATGGTTTCACCCAGCCAATTGGACTTCCGAAGGGTATTAGGGACCATAGTAAACGTTTTGGCAATTTTTATTTCGGTGTGAAAAAAGTAAAAAAATTCCAAAATTGCAGATTTATATCCACGCATTTTGCGAAATTTTGAAGGTTTCGGGACTTGGTGTCAGAAAAGTGTTGAAATTCCAGGTAATATATCTTGGTGTCATATAATGTCGTTTGGAACCATATATGATCATTATATGTTGTCATAAATGTTCGTGGTAAGCTTGAGTTAATGAAATCAGTGCAAGATGTAAATCGGAACATTTGTCGTTTAAAGGCAAATTGAATGGTTCCACTCACCCAATGGGACTCTCGGAGGATATTTGAGACCATAGTAAATATTTCGTCAATTTTTATTTCCGAGCGAAAAAAGTAAAAAATTTTCAAAATTGAAGGTTAATATCCACGCTTTTTGAGAAATTTTGGAGGTTTTGGGGCACGTTGTCTAAAAACCTTAAGATTTTAGGGGATACATCTCGTGGTCATATAATGCCATTTGGAACCATATATGTTTATTATATGTTGTCATAAATGTTCGTGGTAGACTTGAATTAATTAAATCGGTGCAAGTTGTAAATCGGTATATTGGTCGTTTAAAGAGAAAATGGATGTTTCCACCTACCTAAGGGACTCCTGGAGGGTATTATGGACCATGGTAAACATTTCGGCAATTTCTATTTCCAGGTGAAAAAAAGTAAAAAAATTCATAATTTAAAGGCAAATATCCATGCTTTTTGAGAAATTTAGAGTTTTCGGGGGCCAGGTGTCTAAAAGTCTAAAAATTCTAGGAAATACATATCAAGTTCATATAATGTCGTTGGAACCATATATGATCATTATTTGTTGTCATAAATGTTCAGAATAGGCTTGAGTTTATGAAATTGGTGCAAGTTGTAAACCGGTAAATTGGTCGTTTAAAGACAAATTGGATGGTTCCACACACCCAATTGGACTCCCGGGGGGTATTAGGGACCATTGTAAACATTTCGGCAATTTTTATATCCGGGCGAAAAAAAGTTAAAAAATTCAAAAATTGAAGGCTTATATCCTTGCTTTTTTTAGAAATTTCGAAGGTTACGGAGCCCGGTGTCGAAAAGAAATGAGATTTTAGGGGATACATCTCGGGGGTCATATAATGTCATTTGGAACCATAAATGATCATTATATGATGTCATATATGTTCATGGTATGTTTGAGTTAATGAAATCGGTGCAAGTTGTAAATCGGTAAATTGGACGTTTAAATGCAAATTGGATGGTTTTGCCCACCCAATTGGACTCTCGGAGGGTATTTGAGACCCTTCAGCAGTTTTTATTTCCGGGCGTCAAAAATAAAAAAATTCCAAAATTGAAGGCTATTATCCACGTTTTTTGAGAAATTTTTGAGGTTTCGAGGGCAGGTGTCTAAAAGGCTTGAAATTTTAGGAGATACATCCCGGGGTCATATAATGCTCTTTGGAACCATATATGATCATTATATGTTGTCATAAATGTTCGTGGTAGGCTTGAATTAATGAAATCGGTGCAAGTTGTAAATCGGTAAATTAGTCGTTTAAAGGCAAATTGGATGGTTTCTCCCAACCAATTGGACTCCCAGAGGGTAGTATGGACTATGGTAAACATTTCGACAATTTTTATTTCCGGGCAAAAAATACTCAAAAAATTCCAATATTGAAATTGAGAAATTTTGGAGGTTTCGGGGTCTGGTGTCGAAAAGTCTTGAAATTCTAAGGGATATATCTCGGGATCATACAATGCCGTTTGGATCTGTATATGATCATTATTTGTTTTTATAAATTTTCTAGGTAGGCTTGAGTTAATGAAATTGGTGCAAGTTGTAAACCGGTAAATTGGCCGTTTAAAGGCAAATTGGATGGTTCCACCCTGCCAATTAGACTCCTAGAAGGTTAATATCCACGCTTTTTGAGAAATTTTAGAGGTTTCAGGTTGAGCTGTCAATTCGAGTAAACGGGTCGGTTTGGGTCGGTAAGAGTGGGTTGGGTCAACTCGGGTTGGGTCAATTCGGATTAATTCCATGACCTATGTGGGTCGGGTTTGGGTTGGGTCATGCTTGAGTCGGGTCACGTCGAGTCATACTTCTTGTCGGGTTTGGTTTGGGTTTAGGTCGAGTTAATAACGTGTCGGGTTACATTTCGGGTCGGGTGAACTATATGTCGGGTTTAATTCGGATTTTCATGGGTTAAAACGGGTTAGGGTAATTCTCAGGTTAGCCTTAAATTTGGTAATATTCAAATTTAGTTGAACTCAAATTTGGTGTTCAAGTAACTATAACTAGATAATTATCATTTTTATCAAGCTAATTATTTCCTTTGACTATAATATATATGGCAATATACTAGAGAACTATAGTTTATAATTTAGGAAGATAATTATCTCCTTTGACCATACAACAAATATATACTATATTTAATTCTTAAATTTGAGGTTGATGCTCTTTTTTTTTTTTGATCGACTTGGTCTCCCTAGACAAAATGTTTTGATCAACAATAATAAGGTGGTCTAAATTGCATTTAAGGTGATTTGAAATCGGGTTGGGAACAATTTAGGTTGAATTTAGGTCGGGTCAATAATAAGTCGTGTTGATTTCGAGTCGGGTTAGTAACAAATCGAGTTGAATTTTTTGGGTCAGGTTAGTAATAGGTCCGGTAAAATTCGGGTTGGGTCAATAACAAGTCGGGTTGAATTTGGTTTAGGTCAATAACAAGTCGGGTTGATTTCGAGTCGGGTTTGTAACAGGTTGTGTTAAATTCGGGTCGGGTTGAATTCACGTCAGGTTAGTAACAAGTCGGGTTAAATTCGGGTTTTGATGGATTAAAACGGGTTTGAGTCAATTTCGGTTCAAGTCGGGTTCGGTTCAGGTCAATAATTTACGGGTTACATTCGGGTCGGCCATCTCTAGGTTAGTTCATGTTCAGTTCTCACATAATCGGGTCTACTCGGGTCTAGGGTTGGTTTTTAGGTCGGGTCAGGTCAGGTTTGGGTCACCATTTTCTCGGGTTCGGATGGGTTGGTTAATAATCGGGTTTGAGTCTGTATTTCGGGTCGGGTCAACTTTTGACAACTCTAATAGGGAAGTGATGCAAAGGGGAGTAGTATGCTACCCATATCCTTTTGCCATCACCTTTCCAATTTCTAATTGTAGCTATATGACTTATCATGTTATCAATGTTACATCCATTCTAGAAAAATGTTTGTATTTTTCTCTCAATTGCACCATAATATTGCCTTTTAGATAGAATTAAGTAGCAGTTGCTAGAATACAGTCTTACTTTTTAACTTCTAAAGAAAAAGCATTTTTTCTCTCTAGCCTCCTTGATTCTACATCAGCCATATGCCTGTGGAAACAACTATTTTCAGTGATTCTGTGATTGTTGTTCTCAATGCTCGTTTATTCTCTACTTCCAGGAGAATGTGTTGGCTGAATCTAGGATGATGATTCCTGACTGTCGCAAGCGCCTGGAGTCTGCACTGGCTGACTTGAAGGGAACACTGGTACAACTTATATCATCCTCCACGTTTGATATCTCTTTCTCAGCTGCCAGAATTTTGTACATTATTCAATATTCATAGGGTAAACTTCTGCTCGAGTGCTAGAGGCATGAAACCACTGCCCTGTTTGTCTTAGGACATGAACATATTTCAATGAATAGACAACATAACACAGGTGATCAAGATGAGATGTAGTTCTTCTGTTGCTAATGTCTTATTACACAGTTACTCAGAACTATAGCTCTATTAATATTAAATAAAGCTCCCTTTTTTGTTATATTCATTTAATCAATCTACTTGCAGGCGGAGCTGGAAGAGTCTGGCGAGAAAGAAGGACCAGATGTCGATGATGCTCGAAGTACCATTGCGGATGTTGAGAAAGTGTTTGAAAGTGGAGATGCATAGTAAAAAATTTGAATCACAAATTAAGATTCTATCTAATGTAAGAGGTTGTGCACTCAGGAAAGAAGTCTGTTGAGGTTTTGTGGTGTAATTGTAGAAATTACTGAAGCTGTCAGTTCTCAGGTGTGGATGGCACAGTTTATAAATTTTCATTTATTTTTAGCCTATGACATGAACTTCCTTGCTTTTCTGGCCTTTTGAAAACTGACTGATCTTCTTGTTGACTTAGAAAATCAAACTCAATCAGTGGTTCTTAATACTTTGTACTACGTTTTGAGTAAATAATTGAAAGTAATTACCTTAGTTTGATGTTGCATATCAAGAAATTGTGTAAAACTTTTGATCTTAATGTTCAATTCTGATTTTTACTGAAGATAACAGCGCTATACTTCATTGTTTGTGATGGCATTAATTTGAGGATATTAGTTCTCATTTGGCCGAGTGTTCAATACCTATACTCGATGTTTAACCGTTATGATACTTTTTTGTGAAGACTGTGATTAAGATATGTTGCTTGATTGCCTATAAAAGATTGAAATACTGACCAACTTCTTGATAAAGATATGTTGCTTGATGGTTCAAAAGCTCGAAATACTCCCCTAGATGAAAACAGCTTTTCTAACTCCTTTACAATATCTTGGTTATATTTCCAACTCCCACCATATATTGTAACCATTTCTTCAAAGTTATTCCAAAATTCAAAATCTCACGCAAAGATTAGTTTCTTGCCTTTTCTACTGTTTAAAAATAGATAAAGTCAGTAACTTTGAAATCATTTATTATTAGACCATATATATAAGAACACAAGCATGCCAAAAGAAGATGCTTGCTTGCAAGAAATGTAAGGGTAATCATGAAAATCAACAAGAAGTTTTCCCTCCCAATTCACCCACAGCACAAGCTAAAGCTAGAGAATACCGAGATCCCATTCAATTGCAACGGATGCAAGGAAGCTGGAATTGGGTTAACATACAAATGCCATGCTTGCGATTTCAACCTTCACAAGGTATGTGCCTTAGCACCTTCAACCCTAAACCATCCCTTCTACAAGAAATGTCATTTCAAACTCCACAACATTCCCTTAGGCTCGATCTTAAGGTTATGTGATGCTTGCCATAACGAAGTTCAAGGGTTCGTGTACCATTGTAAGAAGTGTGGGTTTGATCTTCATCCTTGTTGTGTGAGTTTACCTCAAGTGCTGAATGATAGAGAACGTGATCTTTACTTGCATAACAAGCTATCAAGGCCGTGCCATTATTGTAGTAAGAAAGGGCAAGGTTGGGCTTATGTATCTGAGTGCAAGATGTATAATCTCCATGTATCCTGTGTTAAAGAAACGCTTTTGGAGAGTTGGGAGGCTAGATACTTGAATGTTGACAAGAGCTTGGTAAGGGAGTTGGAGGATAGGATACCTAGTCTTAAGGGGACTTCGACAAGTCATCGCGGTGATGGATCCGACAACGGCGACAATTTGATCAGGTGTTGTGAGATTGTAGGGAGTGGTATTAATATCATTGTGTCCGCAATCTTAGGTGATCCTACAGCACTCATTGCTGGGGTAATTGGTGGGTTATTCTCTAATTAATAGGGAGGAAAAGAAGAAAAAATGTTAATGTGAACATTTTGTGAATATTGATTATAATTTATGTGTGTTAATCTCCAAATTCAATTTCGACAATTGTACATAAATTATACGAAGCACAAGTCTAGTGACTAAAATTCGTGTCTATGTTTGGAAAATATTGAGCACAAATACGCTCAAATGATTGGTATAGCAATTCTTAAATATTTTATGGAGCTCTCGATTATGAAAATGCTATGTTTTTTTGACAGAAAATGTACTTAGAAAAAAAAATACCTTACCGACTTACGGTATATTTGTATAACGTTCAAAAAGAAAATAAATCGTGTTAGTGAATTGTACGTTATGGAATTGAATTCTCTTACAAATTTATTTTGGTGTACTCCTTAACGAATGAATATTAGCCAATATATTAAGTATAATTAATTAATTATTGCTGATCCAAATTCAACGTCACATACTAGTTATATTATTATCCAAGGTTCATACAAACAAAGCATATACGTCTACAATTATCGAATATCCAGATTATTCCAGCTATAGCCTATAGCTCATAATTTTTGTTACCATTGATGCCAGATTCTCTCTTATAAATACAACATTACTAACCACAAAATCAACTCAAATAATCAAAATATATACACAATTTTATTTTTCAATAAAATAAAGATAGTTAACTAAGCTAGCTATTCTCATATGTACATCATGTACAATAACCGTGTACATGAACGTAGTATCATTGTCCTATTAGTCCTACTCTTGCTGCTGCAAGCAGTGACATGGTCCGACGCGACACGAGCTCATGTAAGAATCACAAACATGATGGAGGGGATCAATGCTCGTATTCGTTGTCTATCAAAACACGGTGGAGGGGATGTAGCGGAGCAGGATGTTCCATATCAAGGCTTGTACGAATTCGGGTTTACGCCTAGTATACTTGGTATAACCAAGTATAATTGTGAGTTTGTGTTTGATAACAAATCACAATGGTTTCAAATATACAATGAACACAGAGAACAAGGTGTTTGCTGGAGAATGTGTTGGTGGATTATTTATCAAACTGGTCCTTGCTATGTTTATGGGATTGATAGTGATATTAATGAATTAAATGGTGGTCCTTATCAGTGTTTTCCTTGGAACAATTAGTAATTTATATGTTTAGTACCTAGTGCAATAATGAGATTATTGGATTTTTATATGCTCGGATCCTAGACATACCTTGTACCTTAAACTATTGGATTTTTATACAGTTATAGTTTTCGGAGGATTGTGATTTATATTTGGTTTCGAGTTTAAGTCAGACTACCTTAATTCAAAAGTAAAGCAGAGTAAACTAGCTCGACCTATCAATCAATAAGGACAATAACCTGGCAAGTAAAGACCTACACCTTCCCTATACATTATATTTGATAAGGATCGAATGATTGATAAAATGCAATAAATTGGTTTTTCATAAGGGGTGGAGGGAGTAATAAAATATAATTGATCAAACAAAGTAAACCAATGAACTAACCAACAATGGAGTTTTAATCAAGACCTAAAAATATGATTAATTATCAAATGTTCAAGAGCAACAATTTAATTAATTACTCAAACTTAATAAAATAAGTAAATTTCAGAAAGATTGATTGACATGGAATTATTATTGTAATTCTGATGCATGCATGAAGTATTCTCATCCTCAAATTAAATTTATTTCCATTATTTATATGGCTATAAATTTTCATCAAATGATAAAAACTTTTTAACGATCAATAATTTGCATGTCCGATAATTTGATATACTGTATATGATTTTCAGACGGGCTATAATTAATTAAGTAAGCTCATCTCGATTTTTAAAAAAGTTTTTTAAAGGAACTTATATATGATTTCTAAACACATATAATTTGTTACTCGTTTTTAACTCTAGGCGTATGTATGCTCCCCATTAATCTCCTGATTATGAATTGCTTGCCTTAACTACCGCGAAAAGCTTGGAGATTTTCCAAACAAATAGAAGCCTATATTCAAAGAGTTTCCTAGTCCAACAATCTTCCATTTCTCAATCTCTCTTCATAATTATTATGGCCCTATAAAAGCCAAATAAAAGTTTAGGTTTAAATCCCATAAAAAAAAAGTCTTTAAACTCAGCATAATATAATTTCCTACACCAAAATGTATCAAATTATGCATAAACATGCTATTTTCTTCCTCCTCCTAGTTGTATCTCTCCATGTAATTGGTACATGCGAGGCAAAAACAACGGTTAATATTTATAATCAGTTGAAGGGGAAGTCGAATCTTCAAGTTCATTGCAAATCGGGGGACGATGATCTAGGGACACATAACATCCCATATAAAGGGGTATATGATTTTAGCTTCAAACCAAACTTACTTGGTTCAACTTTATACTTTTGTAGCTTTAGATGGGGAAAATAGTTTAAGAGATTTGATGTTTATAAATACTCAAGAGATGTTGATAATGTTGATAGTTGTGGAAGTATTTGTTCGTGGAATATTTATGAGACAGGGCCTTGTAGGGGTAAGGGAGGTGGATGTTTTGATTGGAAAAAATAGATTATTATGTTATATTCACATTAAGACGGCGGATTATGTTTTAACATTGAAATTTTGATTATAATTTTATATTAATTATAGTGTGTAATAATAATCCTACAATTATAACTGTAATTGTGTAATGGTTTTATTTTATATCAAACTTATTGAAGCAGCTTCAATTCTTTTTGTATAAAGTATATATAAAAAGCAGCTTCAATTCTAATTAGCCTTGTTTTTCAAAAAGTTGAATAGTTTGCACATATATGATATTTACAGTAAATTTGTTATAAAACCTTTTTGGAAAAAAAAAATTGCTCCAATTTCAAGACAGATCTTATTTGTGATGTTTTATTTTACATTACAAAATTACAATGCATGTGTTATCTAGTGAGGGGGAAAAAAATAAGTGAGTAGAAAAATAATTTATAATAAGGGTTGATAAAGGTTACCTAAGTTCAAATTACAAGTACAATTAATTTTGATAAGAAGTAATAATTTCAAATTAGAGAAACTCTTCCGTCAAAAAAAAAAAAAAAATTAATAATAGAGAAACTCATGTAAAAACACCCTTAGGGTGTTACAATTACCTTGAGAATTTAAGGCTAACAGAATAACTAAGATGTACATTAAAGCACAAAGATAATAACCAAGATTGCAAGAGACGTGATATCTCAAATATAATTTATTTTCAGGAAAAAAAACTACTTAAAAGGATTAGTTCTAAACCTCCTGAAAACCACCAATATATTTTCCAATTGTCTTCTCCGCCTTTGGCATAAACCCCAGAGCCACCACTGTCTTCTCCGCCTTTGCCATGTGTAGCCGCCACCAACCGAGCCACCGACCGCACATCTACTCCCCCGGCATAAACCCGACCCACCTGAACCCTCCCCTCCCTTTCTCGTAGTTCTAAACCTCCTGAAAACCACCAATATATAGCTGTCCTTCCCCAAAAACGGCCACGAATTCGGCCATTAATGGTCGAAATCGGTTAGTTAAGGCCACTTATCCCCAAAACCGGCCGATTTAAGTCATTAATGGTTGAATATGTAGCCTTTTTTGGGGACGGAGGGTTGCGGTGTTATAGGGCGGCGTTTGGCGGTGATGGGGCTGTTTAGGGCTGGGGGAAAGGGAGGGGGAGGGTTCAAGTGGGTCGGGTAAAGGGAAGGGGAGGAGATGCGCCGACAGCTACGTTACGTGAGGGTGGAGAAGAAGGTGGCAGTTGTGGGGGTTGGTGTTGGGGTGGCTAGGCAGTTTTAGGAATTTTTGTTTCTAAATTTTCTTTTTATTTTTTAGAACCAATGAAATGGTGACACGTGCCACTGTGAACCCCATTTAATGGATTTTTTAGACGAAGACCGTTAAGTGGCGGTAAAATCCAAATTTTCAAAAAAATTTTAGTGTTAATGTAATTTTTTTCTTATCCAAAATTTTCTACTTTTAAAACGAAAAACCCCAAAAATTTTGGAGAAATGTGGCATGGTTAACCCTTAAGGGCAAGGTTTGTCTTCCTCCTCCATTGAGGTTGTTCATGTGTTAGTACAATTTGATTGAAGAAACAGAATCATACAAAGCAATATATTATATCATATGAAAGTAGTCTACAACTAAAATGAACTGATAAAAATTAAATACCATTAGGAACTGGAAAAAGCAAACAAAAGGTTGCATCGCTTGTGGATTTCCTAGGTTGATCCATATTTCAAGCAGAACTTCTTTCGATTGTAGTACAGCATCTCATTTAAGCTGCAATCTATGTTCTTCTGAGACAGTACCCTTTGCCTCAACTCCAAGCTCTTCTTCAAACCATGTCGAAAGAAATCAGGATACTCCACAACATCTTGAAGGCTTTTCCCCATCACTTGCACCAGAAACTTAAGTTTTGGCTCTAAGGAGTTCTTGATGCTTTTGATCAGTATAGGAGGGTAACCAGACACCAAAGCTGCGATCTGATTGTCACCGAATCCAGAGCTCCTTAAGTAATCGAAATTTGGCTTGAGAACTTTCTCAACATCTCGACATAGAACCTCAGGGTAGTTTACAGCAACTTTCTGAAGATCTGTTTTTGTCAGACCAACGTTCTTTAGGAATTCTGCTGTAGGCTGCAGCCTCTTCTGAACATTGTAACCCATGAGATATGGGTTCTTCACCAAAATTTTACCAATCATCCCTTCCTCATTAAGCCCGAGCTTGGTAAGGAAATCCACAAACTGAGTAAGCTTTGGCTCGATGCTGTAGCTTACGATTCTAGGATTGACCAATACCATTTTACCAAGTTGCTTTTCAGGAATCCCAAGGGCCTCAAAGAAACCTAATAAAGGACACAGCTTTCCTTCTGCACTGTGAGAAAAAATATAGGGGAATTTGATAATAGCTGTTACAACCTCTTCAGGTTTTGTAGCAAGTGTATTAAGGCACTGAACCATGGGCTCGAGTGTCTCATCCACACCGAATGACAGGATTTTCGGGCATTTGAGAACTACTGATGGTAGTTTTCTATCTGGGATACCAATGCTTCTCAAATAATCCCAACTTTGGGAAGCTCTTTCCCTTTGCAAGCCTTCAAGCCGCTTGCACCGTTTGAACATGTCTTGAATGCTTTTGTCATCAAATCCTTTATCCTTGAAGAACCACAATACACCACTGCTGCTGTTTTGGCTGCTACTAACCTCCATAATTTTCTACAAATCAGAAATTGAGCTATTTATTTACCAATGTGCAATGACAGCAATGTCAAGGCCGCGTACCTGGACACGAAACAGCTATCTACCCCTCAACAACTACGAGTTCTTACGACGATTCATGTTAACCAACCCCAAATCATTTTTGGGACTAAGCCTTTGCTATAATGCTATTTAGGACCCAACAGTTACAAATTCTCCTAATTGACCAAAAACAAAACAAATTCTTCTACAAACTCAGTAAGACCAAGTTAATCTCCAAATTGACCAATAGACCTAATTCTCTTTAAGTCACAAGTATCAATTTAAAAAAAAAAAAAAAAAGAACTCGCTAAGCTGCATAAACAACAGAATTCGATTTTAACGTCTGAATTCGGAAAAATTAGCAGTTTAATTATAGAAAATCAGCAAATCAATTACACTCTACCTCCAGTAAGAAATTTCTAATTAATAAATTATAAGTGCAATCAAACAAATTTGCATTTCCTATTACCCAATTTCATCATTATACTAAAATTGGGAAATTCTTCGTAATGCTGAAACTACATTAAACAAAAGCTAACAATTGAGAACAAATTAACATTTTTTGCAATTATAGACCTCATTTTACAGAAAAAAGAGCACAATATTAAATTCTTAAGCTTTGAAAATTGAAAAGGGTAATTACCTAAATGTTTTGAAGAGGGGTTCCTCGATTATGAAGAAGCAAGCATGGCAGAAAAGAGTGAAAAACAGAGGACTCTGCTTCAAACTTCACCTCTATAGTCTCTCTCCTACTCTCAGTCCTCTATAGACATTCAGAAATTGGGGCATAATCTTATCTATCTCTTTTCATTGAGGACATTATGGTAATTGACACAAGTATGTATTAAGATGACTATTATAACCTTGTAAGATCAAAAATCCATTTTCTAAAAATAAAATAAAATTAATAAGTACAATATAGGGACGGAGAGAGTAAGTCTTATTTTGTCAGCTTAATAAACAAAATTGGTTTATCAAGTAATAAAATCGTAAATAAATAAACAATTTTATCTAATTAGCATGTTATTTTTGTAAATAAAATAACAACTATTGGCCCATTGTTAACAAAAAATTGTTGAATTATTTACATTTTTACCGCTTAATAAACAAATTTTTATTTAGCGAAAATTCAAGTTTCTCTTTGAATACTATTTTTGTCTCTATTATGGAGTACTCGTACTATTTTTGTCCCTCCTAAATATATTCATCTCTCTTATGGAGTACTATTTTTGTCTGAAGTCACTTGTATTTTTATGACTACATATGTTTGTAATGCACATAAAGAATGGTTAGCATAACATATGTAAATAACTTAAAAAGACAAAATAATATGAATAACATGAAATGGTAATTTAAAAAGTACTCCGTATATTATATCTTTTTGCTAAAATCTACGTGTGCTTACCAAATTCTAAGCCTGTAAATCTTCCTTAACATTTTTCTTTTTAGAGAGGGACACGAGTGATAAAAGACGAGATTTGATTCAAAACTTGAATATAGAGTTATACCCAAACAATTGGCCAAATTTGCTTAAAATTGTTTTGAGTTATAAGATAGATTATGGTCATTGACTCAAACGGGCATGAAATGACTAATATACCCTCAAAAACTCAAAATCCCTAAAGTTCTGAAGTCTAAACCCTCCAAAACCCTCGTCTCTCACACTCTCTCAGAGTCACAGCTCCCCAGTTCTCTTTGTATCCATCATTCGATTTTTCCCAAAGAATTTCTGCAAGTTTTCGAATTAGAGATAAAGATGAGATCTTTAAGAGGTAAAGCTTCGAACCTTGCTGTTATTTCTAAGTATTTCAATTCAAATGGGTCAGCTTTTCCCTTATTATTTAGATTGCAATTGTTTAGTTCTACAATGGATGGTCATAATTTTAATAAGCAGTTCAGAAATTATAGTTATAATAGTCGTAGAAATGATAATTATGTTGATCATGATGATGATAAGAAGTTTTCTGGGAAGAATAGAGGAGATTTTAATGCACCCCAGAAAAATTTTAGGTCTTCAGGAGGTGATAGACAACAAATGCCTCAATTTAATGGAAAAACTGATTACCCAGATCGTAATTATAGGCGTCAAGGAAGAAATGATGGGTTTAAAAATCCCTTTAATTTTGATGAAGGAAGTGGGGCTGGAGGAGTTGATTTGGGTGGGGATCAAGAGGGTAGGAAGAACTATCAGCCATCGGTTAGCGAGCTCTTGGATAGGCAGGGACCGGCGAAAGGCGAGGAAAGGGTTAGGAAAGAAAGGAGAGAGAGTGAATTTCTTGACAAGTTTAAGCTTGGTGATGCAAGTAAGGTGGAAGAGAAATCTGATGAGGTAGAGGTAGAGGAAGAGGCGAAGGCGAAGGAGGATTCTGTGGTGCAGCCTCAGGAAGAGAGTATGGCGGCGCCTAAGAAAGCTGATGAGATTTTTAAGAAAATGAAACAAAGTGGACTGATTCCTAATGCTGTGGCAATGCTTGATGGGCTTTGTAAGGATGGTTTGGTCCATGAAGCTATGAAGCTTTTTGGGATGATGCGCGAGAAGGGTTCAATGCCGGAGGTTGTTGTGTATACGGCTGTGGTTGAAGGGTTTTGCCAGGCGCAGAACTTTGATGACGCTAAGAGGATTTTCAGGAAAATGCAGAACAATGGGATTGTACCGAATGCATTTAGTTATACTGTTTTGATCAGAGGTCTTTGCAAGGGGAAGAGATTGGATGATGCTGTTGAAATTTGTGTGGAAATGCTGGAAAATGGTCATTCTCCAAATGTAACTACATTCACTGAGCTGGTTCTTGAGTTTTGTAAGGAGAAGGGAGTTGAAGAAGCACAAAATATTATCCTTACATTGAAACAAAAGGGGTTCCTTTTGGATGAGAAGGCAGTTAGAACCTATCTGGACAAGAATGGTCCAACATCCCCTCTGGTATGGGAAGCAATCTTCGGGGCTAAGAAGACCGCGCACAGGCCAATCTAAGCTTCCCTTGCCGAAAGATCATCTGTAAGCATGCCTGTGAAGTTTTTATTTGTTTCTCTGACCAAGTATTTCAATATTGTCACTCCTTCAGTAGTTGTCTAATCAAGAATCAGTTATCCTATGAAATATTTTGTGCTATTTTTTGTTTTTTGTAAACTAACTTTATTTTATCAATAAGAAGATCTTTTTATATAGTCATTCGCTAACTACCTCTCTCTCTCCACTCCCTCCCCCCTTCAAAACCAAAAAAAAAAGAAAAAAAAAAGAAAAGAAAGAAAAAAAAATATGTGAATGATCCAATAACTATGATAAACAGTTATACCAAGCTTCTTTACATGAAGTATCTTTTTTTTTTTGGTTTTGAGAACAATGAGCTTACAAAATTGATTGTACGTAAACCATTGAAAATTAACTGTCAAAAATCTTAAAGTACCTCTAAAACCAAATTTACTGCAAAAGTAACTACGGGATCAGGGTTCCAGGACATTGTATTTGGTTATACGCTTAATTATGAGACTTGTATTATGACGGGGTTCCTTGTCTAGCACACTCCCTGAAGTGTAAGACTGGTTTGGTGGCAATGTTATTATGTATTTGACCTTGATCTTCCTTGGACCTGTTATTGTGATTTCTTCTCTTTTTTATGGGGTAAAATTTTCCGGTTTCTGTTTGGAGCTACGTTATTTCAGGACAAAAAATGCGAGTTGGATTGTTTATAACAGCAATCATATAATAATGATTGGCCTTTGAGGCATATTAAAGAAAGAACTCAATTGGTTTAGTATGATTCTGGCCATTGTGTACCTTCAGGCTGTTGAAAAAAAGTGTTATCAAGTTCACTTAATTGTCTGTTTATTTGGTTAATGTACTCTGATGGAGAAAATTGCTACAGAAAATCTCATCATTGACAGAAAACATCATGCCTTGTGAGTGCTTGGTCCATATCATTGCAAATGGGTGCTCTTCAAGCTATGTTCCTGGAAAAGATATACCAATAAGAAAACTTATAGTCTCTCATTCTCTGATTTCATCGTACGATTTGCTGCATATTAAATGCCTGTAATCTTTGGTTTCCCCATTATTGTGAGTTTTAAACTACAGAGCTGAAAATGTTGCCATGAATGTGTTTAACACTGCTGATAATATTCTTGCTTGAGAAATACTGACTTGTGTGCAATGAATGACTTGGTGTCAGCGTGATGTTGCTCTATTAGTCTATTTCTTTTGGTGTGAGTTGGCAAGAAATTTGGTGCTATTAGAAGTCCAGGAACTTACTGAGTTAATCTGGATTCTTAACTTGATGGTTAATGTGTAGCTCTAGATTCATAGATATATATTGTGACAATTTGTCTAAATCTTCAAATTATCAGACCTATGAAATATGAACCGTAAAAACCTTATTGTTTCTTTAACTGGTCTCTTGTAGACCCTTAATATAATAACTGGTCGTCATAAGGAGGAAACATTGTGAGGAGCACTAAGTTTACTTGAAACAAAGAGCCAATCTCGTGTGATGCTTGGCTTTGACTTAACATTCTTATTTAAATTGTTTACTTCTTCCAAAGTTCAATACGTAGTATTATTTATGTAGAATGATGCACTTGAAATATGACTGATAAGCATTTAGATTGTAGTAATGAACATCAAGGCTGAGTCTTCAATATTATTTTAATGAAGTCAGAGTTTATTTTCCTTCTAGTTTATCTGAGTCATAGTTTCTGCCTCATTGGTTATCATAGTTCTAACATATAGATTTGATTGCTTGAATGAATGTGTCTTTTCTTTGTTACTTAATCCTTTACCTATCACTTAGCTACTTTCTTCTATTGATGCCCAGACGCATCGGCCAGGATACCACTATTTGTAGCTCAAGACTAGCCTAATTTTTCTGCATTTATAAAATTTGACTGCATTTGTCTGAAAAATCTTCTTTTCCAATATTTCCAAAGAGAAAATGCATGCTACATTGCACAGTAGCATGTAAAGTTGACTCACGAACAGACCTTTTCCCCTTCCAGTGAACATAATTTAGTTGGACTATGTCTGAATTTTTTTGGTTGCTTACTGCAGGTTCAAGATTTACCTTTCAACTAATTTCAACTCACTTAGTTATGCGATAACTCAGGTAATTGTCTCTTCCCTATTGTTTTTCTAGCTTACATGTACCCACATATTTTGCAACTAATGAATGAAATACGAGTCTATTCTGGATTTAGAAAGGCAGGAGAAAGAAACGGGTTTTCCGTTATGAATACTTTGTTAATTTTTGAAATGTGCAGTGCACGTGGTCCGTCATTACTGGAGAGATGCATCATTTATTTAAGGGATGTTTGAAACGAGAAGGCATCCTATTAATTTAGGCTCTCACACCCATCTGTCTAGGAATTTTTTAAGACTGCAGAAGATCTTTGTGATTTGGTCGGTCTTTATTTTAAGGCATCCTTATAGTTTAAGTTAGCCTCAAGTTGAAGGAAAATGGTATTATTTTTCCAAGGGGTCATGGCTGGGCGGTTTTATGCTCAGGTCTCTCAATTTAATGAATGAACATTAGTATTATTCCTAAGGTGTTACCACCCATTAATATTAGTTTATCCCTAATGATTCTCCATGATATTAGTATACTTTAATCAGCTGTTAGCGCAGAGATAATGACTTTTGTATTGAAGTAGGCACGTCCATAATTAGCGTGCAAAAGTACCATAATTTATGTTAACAACTAACTAGTAGATTCCCTATCACAATGGCAGCAGAAATTCTTTAACCCGCTGACTGTATGGATGACGCATTGACGCAGTTCATCCATTTAATCACCTGACCCTCAGAACTCCCCCCTGCCAAGGAAGGAGTAATTAGGAAGGTGAAGAGAGAATAGAAGTCATGAGTCATGACCACGTTTACTAGTCACCCTTGTTTTTTAATTCTGCCGTTTTAGCTGCCCTGTTTACTTGGTTATAATTTTGAATTTTCTTTTATTACTGGGGTGTTCAACTCTGAAAGTCTGAATATCTAAATACTGTAACATACATTCTTGCTATGATCTTAAGGGTAACTGGGTAACCCTGCACCAAGATACATGTAAACATCGTATGCATAGGTATTTACGTGCCATTGCTCTTATAGGTCACCGAGGTGCTACATGCCTCTTTGATATGAACATCATGCATGTATAGTGTCTATATGAGAGTTTTGTGGCGTTCAATGTCACATAAACCGGGAATGAGGGAAGGGGGGCTGCTTTGTATAGTAACGTTGTTGTAATCTTGGTTATTTTCCTTTCCAAGAGTGAATTTGAAGCATATCAAACTGACTTCATGTTATACAAGTCATTACAGCTAAAAAAAATGATGGTTTATCACTATATCAAAGTAGGTGAATGAGGGCTATGTATATATTATTATCTAGAAACTTAGGTGCACCATGCATATTTCTTGTCATTTGAGTTTTGACCTATTATTTTTTTTATAAAATAATATTTGAAGTTACCTGTTTGTTGCCTACATTTATATGTCAACTTCTTGTAATATTTTTTAAGCTAAGAAAAGGGACCAGAAAAGGAAAGAAGAGAGACTATTTCTTACTTCTTGGTATATGCACATATATATTATGATAGTATATTATTACATGATAGCTTGTTGTGGCTGCATTTATAATTAACTACATTTCACACTACTTGTCCATTTAAGAAGTCAACACCCCCCCCCCCCCCCCAACTCCTAAATAAAAAATGAAAGATTTATCAAATTGGCTTCTTTACCCTGACTTCATGACTTTCCAAAATTTCCTAGGATTTATCATTTTAGGGTAAAGAATGGTCCCAACTTTATTGAAACGGAGGATAAGTTATAATCCCGTCATGTCATTCATAGTCCCGACTAATAATACTACCTATGCTTCGCATTATATTACTCGCAATAAACGAATATTTTATGTCTCACAAATAATACTCCTTTGTTGCGAGTACTGCGAAGTGATCAAGTGGAGGTAGTAAATCGGCACACATGATACTTCATCTCCCAAAAGCATTGATAGTTTAAGGTGTCATAGTGGTGACTTATTATTATGCTATCACAGAGTCCATACCCCTACATCAATCCCTCATAACAAAAATTTGCAGAAAGCTTAATTATTTTTGCCCTAATTATTAAAAAAAAATAAAAATAAAGGGGGATTTGAAGCTTAGACTTTAGTCATGGACTTTGTTATTTTAAAATTTTTAAAGTTGTCTTTTGAAGAATCTTGCCACCAGGTCTTTGGTGGCCTCCAATTGGTAGGATAAGTTTGAGGTTGTCAAGAATCTAGGTCTAAGTACAAATTAAACTATGGAGTCATAATTTTGTGTTTTAACATCCCTGACCTTCACATTATTTGTATAATGTGGATGTCGACAAAATATAATGGTTATCGATAATATATCATGCTCATTTTCACATAAGTCACTCGAAAATTCAATAGCCAAGTTTTGAACATGTTTTTGTAATACCAAATTAACAAGATTTCACTTCAATTCGATACAAAAGTTGCATTTCAATGTTATCCTAGACCTAAGTAATTAATTATTTTGCCATTATATTAAAGTAAATAAGGGCATGTTCAAATTTACTTAGCTGAACAGAATTGATTGAAGCTGAACTGAACTGATTGAAGCTGAATTGAACTGAAATGAATATTTTATGAGAGAAGGAAATTAGGAGCTGAACTGAACTGAACTGAACTAACTGAAATTAAGCTGAAGTGAACACACCCTAAATGATTGCTTATCATCAAAATATCAAGCAACCAGTTGATAATGAGTTGCTCTGATCTTGTTTATTGTAGTAGTTAATATTTGTAATGATAGGCTCAATATTATGAGCATTATCTCCATCAGAAGCCATGTTCACAACTTGTATAGCAAAATTAGAGATTATTAGAACATTGCCAATCATATTGATCTCTTTTAATTTCATTAATAAACTAATCCTACTTGCAAGAGTTTCTGGTCAGTTTTTAATATATACCATGTTCTTTGCTGATGAGTTGATGACATATTATGGAATATGGTTGTTCCACTACATCTACTTGACTACTTGGTCACCGTAGCCTAAACGGACTTGACCAGGAACTTTTTTTTTTTTTTTTTTTTTCGCCTTAAATAAAAAAGTTTCAGGTCTAATAATTTTCAATTCATACCAAGACAAGGTAGTACGTAGTAAATTAAATTAATTGGCTTTTGCAAAATCTATCCTAACCACATTTCTAGCTTAAATTAAATTAAGAACATGCTACATGCATTGATGCATACAATTCAATGTACTTGTAGCAAATTAGTAATGAATCATATCAACCCACAATAGACTATCTTTAGGTTAGTTATGTTTTAATTTCCTTGGGCCCAATCAATATACATATACTTATCCAAAAATTATAAATCTTAAAGTTGTAGTAGATGACTGATCCTTGACCAGCTTAGATGATTGTCTTTTGGCTAATATCAAGTGGTATTTTGTTTGATTTGTCTTAATACAATGTAGTACGTATTCGTGTCATACCAATCCACGTAGAGGATAGTGATGTTTTAATTTTCTTGGGCCCGGATCAACATACTTATCCAAAAATTATGAATCTTAAAATTGTAGTAGATGATCGATCCTTGACTAGCTTATATGATTGGCTTTTGGCTAAGATCAAGTGATATTTTGTTTGATTCATCTTCATATTTATTATTCGAACATTAGTTTTCGTACAGTAGCTTATGTTAATACAAAAATTTATAAAAAAAAAAAAGCGTAAATATGATGATAGTCAGGTTAGGGTAGGTATATTCTAAATCTTTCTCATATCTCATTAACTCCATTCCAAAATTTCAGTGATTTAGATTTTAGTTGACACAGATTTTGATGACTAACACA
Organism: Chenopodium quinoa; assembly: GCF_001683475.1. Taxonomy (NCBI): domain Eukaryota; kingdom Viridiplantae; phylum Streptophyta; class Magnoliopsida; order Caryophyllales; family Amaranthaceae; genus Chenopodium; species Chenopodium quinoa. The sequence goes on from NW_018742244.1 coordinate 3,275,338, forward strand.
TTACATAAATAATGGAAATCCTCATGTTAACACCTCTACTTTTAGTAAGTTATAGTAGTGGCAAACTGACAAAAATGACTGTTAGAATCTTCCATCTTTAGTTAATTACCCTCTTAATCACAGTGATTAAAAGTACTAAGAAGTTTGTGGGGTCGGCGCTGGCCCCGGATCCTCCGGACGGATTCAAGACTTTCAAGACGACCCGTTTAATAAAAAACGCTAACCCCATATGACATTGACACGAGGCTACAAGTCTACATTTTCAAACCATATATTATACAATTATTAATTATATATAATAATAGTCTTCTCATCACCCCAAAAAGTCAGAACTCACTTGCTAATTAAGATACTAATTATATCTTAATACAAGCTAACCCTCTATATAAACCTCTATCTTTGTAGCTTTTCCATAATCACTCATTCAAATCAATATCATATCATCCTCATTATCTATTTTCCAAAGCCACTACAAAACTATAAAACCTACCAAAAAAATCTTACAAAAGTTTGATTTTATTAATCAAAAATGATTTGTCTTTATGAGTCAAAATTATGCATGGCTACCCTTGTTTTCTACACTTGTATTTACATCCCTTACTCACAAGCTAAACAAGCTCTTCTTAGCATCCTAGGGTTTTTCTTTTGCCTACATCAACACACCCTAGAGTGCTCGGACCGTTCACCGGGTGTTGATTCTATGGAGACATGCTCAATTGATCTTCCAATGAGCCAATATAGAGATTTGAAGATCAATGGTTGTACTAGTGAAGTGATCATAGATGGAGATTGCGACGATGAAGCATGTTCGGTTTGTTTGGTTGAGTTTGAGAGTGAAGATTTTGTGAGCAAGCTTTCTAAATGTGGCCATGTTTTTCATATGGCATGCATTGAGAAATGGGTAGAAAGGAACCAATTTACATGTCCTCTTTGTAGGTCTTCTTTCTTGAATGTGCATGGAAGCAAATCCCATGCTACATGCAATAGCATTCTATCTTGCTTATGAATACTAGCTAGATTATACCAAAAAACAAAAAATAAAAAAGGAAAAAAAATTACTCCTTTTATTTTTTTTGTAGGTATATTAGATTGAGTATGTAATTAGATCTACACAATTTGTGTAATTCATTCATTTATTCATTATTATGTAATAAAAAGAATTTATTATATATGATGTTGACCTTATTTAAAATATTGAATAGAATATATCAATGATGGATACATATTTGAAGTATTCTTAATTTCCTAGTCATCCATATATAAAATAATCTCACCAAAAATCATCAATTTTAAGCAATTGCTCAAATATATAAAATTTAAAACTGAAAAATTAAATATACTGCCCAAGTTCTAAGAAAGTCATCAAAGGCCTAAGACATCATGACCCCATCATCAATTCATCATCTTTCCTAAACATATGTTGATTTTTCATTTTTTTTCCCTATTTTTTTTAATTAAAGTAATTATTTGACTTGGGTACTAATTTTTTTTTTAGCATAAATAATGTCAACAAGAGAAACCATATCAAGCTAAGCAAAGAAATAGAGTAGGTACCACATGCTAAAAATTAGTGAAACATTTCTATGTTTAATTCATGATAAGTAGATGGCACATGCAAGAGTTTAATACATTTTTATGTTTCATCCATGATGATATTTTTTGTGTTTTATGCCACCACATGGCATGATGCATGATAATGCTGATGATACTCACCAATCATTCATGTATAAGATCTTAGAAAATTTGTTGCAATCCATCCACTCATAATACTTAATTGAGTTGAATAATTACCAAGTCAACTTCCATGTGCATCTCTAGAGTAATTAATACTAGTATAATACTTGTAAAACGGAAGACATTAGCAGTTTATGTGATGAGGATAAAGATAATGATACTACCAAAAAAAAAAGTTATGATATAATTATTTGATTTTTAATACGTAGTAGTTTTGACAGAATATTATATCAAAAAAATGAAGGAGGCCTATATTACCAACCCATCACACTATGTGACATTAAGCCTAATCAACTATTCATATGTTGAATTCATTTCATAACATATTCTTTTATTAGTGTAATGTAAACTCTCTCTATCAAGTGTGAATATGAGAAAATTTAAAAATATAAAAGTAATTCTAACAATTAAAGTTTGTATGACTCTATACGTCACATGACATATACCTAGAAATAAGTGTGCCATACCAAAAGAAACCCCTACTCCAAATCATGTCGTAATTAGACCAATACGATTAGATGACATTGTAAAAAGTCAATATCGCGCTATAAGTTTCCAATTAAATACATTAGCACAAATCCATTTTATATTGGCCAAAATCGATTCATAAAGATTTATATTCCTTTTTCTTTGTTGTTGCTTTATGAGAGAGCACGCGTTCTCAATTGAGCTGGCTTAATAAAAAGAACTTAAAGGCCTTTTTTAGCCTTAATACAAATTAGCATTAAGTCTAAGAGCCTGTTCACATTTACTTGATTTCGTTTCAGTTTACCTCCAATCAATTCAGTTCAGTTCAGCTCCTAATTTCCTTCTTTCATAAAATATTCATTTCAGCTCAGTTCAGTTCAGTTCAGTTCAGCTCCAATCAGTTTAGTTCAGCTCCAATTAGTTCAGTTTAATTCAGTTCAGTTCAGTGAATATGAACAGACCCTAGTTCTCCACCAAAAAAAAAACATTTGGTCTAATACGATATAAAATTTACTTGAGAATAAAAAATTAAAGCACAAAATTTAAATTCAACCATCTATGTTATCTAATACGCTTTTAAATTATAGTGTGTCAATAAAATATGTTGACATCATAATAGTGACTTTAAGGGGTAATTACCTAAGGGGGTGTTTGTTTAAAGGGATAAAAAGAGGGGGAATAGGATAAAAGAGGAAGGATTAAACAAATCTTTTGTTTGTTTAGAGGGATGGGGATTATGAAGGGGGATAAAATGTGGATAAAAAAGGGGGTTATCATTCAAATTAGTAACTAAGGGGGTGGTATAAGAGATGGGGACTAAATTTAATGGGTAAAAGACATTATTAACCTAAATGAAAGAGAAAGAAAAAGAGGGTGAAGAAAGGATAATAAGGGTATTTTTATTAGTTATTCCAATTTAATCCCAACTCATACTAATCAATGGAATACACTATTTTATCCTTATCCCAGCTATTAATTTCATCTTTTTTTATCCCACTTAATCCCATCCCTCTTACCAAACGCCCCGTAATTGGTAAAACGACTAAACCAGTTACCTAGAGTCACAGTGGACAAATGAATGAAATGATGCCGTGAACTAACCAACACATTCAAACTTGACTCACTAAAAACTTTAGAACCCCAACCCAATTGAATTGAGAAAGATCAGATTTGTGACCCGACTGCACATTTGCCACCTCCGAACACTTGCTTCTCTCTCCTCTTCTTCCTCGTTCAACCGCTGCTTCCATCTTCTGGGAAAATGGTACTTGTTCTTCTTCTCTCATTCTTTTGAATCGATTTATTCGATCTAATTCTCTGTAATTGATTTATAGAATTGAAACTTAGAAACTATTCTGATCTTCAAATTGGTTTTTTTTCTGTTGTTTTTCATGCTTCCTCATTGAAAGATTGCTCAATTGTGCTGTAATTTTTGTCGAATTGTGATTAATAATTAGTAGTTGTTTTGCCCTAATTTCGCGATTTACTTTTTATCCTGATCGTGTTCTTCAACTTTTGTGGAATTGTTATCATCATATTGTATAATGTAGTTGTTTTGATGGTAAAATGCTGATTTTTGACTCGTAATTGATCGATTTTAACTTAATTTTACGGATATGAGATTTAATTGATTGATATATTTTGCGAAAAATTGGGTATTTGGTGTCGTTTTAATATGAAATGTTGGAATGTGATTTCCAGATTCAGTTCGTGGTTCTTATTAATCGACAAGGGAAAGTGAGGTTGACGAAATGGTATTCACCTTATGCTCAGAAGGAACGAACAAAGGTGCAATTTCAATAATTTTGCTGGTTTTACTTATATTTTTGCATAATTTAGTTTCATATGTTTGTTTATTTGACGAGAAATTGCAAATTTTTTGAAGATTGTTCGCGAACTGAGTGGATTGGTTCTCTCTCGGGGTCCAAAGCTCTGTAACTTTGTAGATTGGAAAGGTTTAAAGGTTGTTTACAGAAGGTATTGTTTATGTTTAGGTTTGGCCTTGCATTCATTGAAATGATCATGCTATGTGCTGTACTATTCAGTATTTTCTGCTAAATTCGGGTTCAGTTTTGATCTAGTTATGATGTTTTCTATGCTGAGATCTTTTAAATGTAACTTCACCTGGTGAGATTCATTTGCAGTATTACCAAAATTAATTGATTAGTCATGTTTGGCAGATATTACTTCTGTCCTGACATGCAACATGTTGAAATTAATCATACTTGGCAATCTTTTATACGATATAACCGTATAATGGTTGCTTAAGAGTCAGAGAGTTATTCTTGGTGGAGAGTTACAAGGGTGTAGGAATCAGTCAGCGGTAAATTTGACTAGCTTAAGTAATAAGAATTTTAGAATCAAGAATAACCATATCTGACCTATGAAAATAGGTGAAGCAGTGAGTATGTCCTCTAATTATTTGAGACTTATAGGCTATAGCTTGTAAAAGGTTTTGTATTATTGGTGAGACTCCAATCAAAAATAGATAAAGTACTTCCATCCTGTTATCTTACTCGTTAATTACTTACCTCTTCTTTCAAAAAGAAGGTTTTGTTCTACCATGTCCAATGGCTAGGAGATTAGGGTCAAAGATATGCTAAATTTTGATTCTGAACTGAATTTTTACTTACCGCCCTGCCAATCCTGCCATTTGATGCTTTTGTTTAAGCAGCTTCTTCCACATTATTTCTTGGGGAGTTGTCCTTGTTAAGATTCATTTGAAACTCTCAGCCTTATCTAAAAGCCTTCAATACTTTTTCATCAAGCTCGAGTCATAATATCAAAGACAAGTCCACCCCTTTCTTTCTTCTACTCAAATTGCTACTGCTCTACTAATTTATTGTAAGGTAACTAGGAATTTAGAGCTTGCTGAAGGGACAGGTTTGTATTTTTGGCTGCAGTGGCCTTTTCCTCACACTATTATGTGAACTGAAGAGCTTTTTAGAATATAATAGGATACTACTGTCAGCGACCTTTTCTTATATTTTTTTAATGGCTCCAGCAGCCTTTTATACTATATTTCTTTCTAAGAATATGGCTGCTGCTTTGTGAAAATACCTCCATCTTTGCAAATTGTAGTATCTTCTATCCGGTTGCTTACGCATTTTTAATAAAGTTCTGCTGTAGTTGATGAATAAGCTTATTTGTTTTATGTCGTCGAGTTGTTGCCTCTTATCATACAAGATTTCATGTACCAACAGTTCTCTTGATGTCAAAATGAAGACATTTAATGTTTGGATTTTCAAAAAGTTGCCCGATATCTACCCACCCTTGGCATATGCCATTATGTGACAAGATTTGTGTTTTTTACAAAAAAAAATTTCTGCTTCTGATGAATCTTCTTATTTAAGAACCTCATTCTGGATTCTGGTTTGAAATTGTTTCTGCTATTTTTGATGATTTCTTCTTATTTCTGAGCCTCATAATGGATTCTGGACCCATGTTTCCTTACATTGATAACCCATGCAGGTATGCAAGTTTGTATTTCTGCATGTGCATTGATCAGAATGACAACGAACTAGAAGTTCTTGAAATTATCCATCACTTTGTTGAGATTCTGGACCGCTATTTTGGAAGTGTGAGTTATATGCCTCAACTTGTTAGTAGCCCGCTGGTTGTTTCTTTTCTCATTTTGTTATAAGTTCTATGTCTAAAGAAGAATTAAACTCCTTTGCAGGTTTGTGAATTGGATTTGATCTTCAACTTTCACAAGGTAAGAGTATGTCATGCGCAATGACATTTCACAATTCACAATCTTTTCTGTTAGCACTTTCTTTCTGATATGTTGTCTGGTATGGTTATGATAGGCATATTATATACTTGACGAGATTTTGATTGCTGGAGAGTTGCAAGAATCAAGCAAGAAAACAGTTGCCCGCCTGATTGCCGCACAGGTGCAATACCTACTTGAATGTTGTATGTACTCGATTGCTGTATGTCAGCTAACATTGAGGATATGGTTTTGTAGGATTCACTGGTCGAGGCTGCAAAAGAGCAAGAAAGTTCTATCAGTAATATAATTGCACAGGCCACAAAGTAGGCTGCTGTCACCCGCTGAGTTTCATATTCGATTATCACCTCTATACCTGGCCAAGTTCTAGTGAAGTTGTAATCAATTTTTTTATAATGAAAATATCTCTTTATTCTCCTTATAGTGTATTGTTGCAGTTTCCAAAATTACTACAATGTCTAGATGGTTCTTGTTATTATTTTTGTATCCATTGTATTTTGTTACTGTTTTAAATGTTCTTATACAGGTGTTTTGTCATTGTATTGTTACATATGCCTGCAATAATACTCTATTATACTGAGTTTTGTTGCAATTTTTTCTGCGCAATTTTTCTTCTATCATGCAGTATACTGTAGATTTCTTTATCTCAATTTTATAGCGTTGTCGATTTGAGGTTTCACCTTGTATCGCTGTTTTATCTTTTACTTCTGTGAGTGTTTTCTGGCAGTGTGAGAACTGAGATCTCTCGTGTGGGTTCTTGAATCATGTACATGATGAAGTTTACTACGGAGTACTGTGCTATTGACTGCAAAATCCCATAAAGTATTCACTTTTTTGTATATCTTGTCACCAGTCTTACCAAAATAGATGGTGCGTTATAACTTGGTTAAAAATCATCATCCACTACCCAGAAATTGAGGGTCATTTTTTATCTGTCGTCTACTCGTCTTTAAAACACGATGAATTCTAAAACACAGATATTAGATCCTATATTGTGCTTACGCGTAGCAAGCTAAGTTGTTCATAGAATAAAGTAAGGTAAGCTTATTTAGCTAAACAAACTCTACATCATAATTCATAAGCATGCATGGAAGAGGAGCTCTCAGTTTCCAAACAATCACAACGTTAGATTACAGAATATACATACGTATCGTACAGTCTTTTACTACACATAGAAGCAACACTAAAAATATCCTACTTCGTGCCATTATGTACCTCTTCCTCTTATCCTCTATGTACAAATCACAAAAATTATTGAATCATAAGATCACTTCCCCAGTGATGAGCCTCTCAGTTATGCAATGAAGTTTATAATTTGGTTTATGCCAACTGATAATCCTGTGTACATGTGGGAAACATGTCAACTAAAATAATGAATAAGCTGTTAAATGCAATTATAGAAATGTTGCGCGGTTTTATTTTAGTATGAATCACTACTTAAAAAAAAACGAGAGAAACCTTTTAGAACAAGTCCATAGGAGAAGCAAGGACTCCGTCGTCATCCCATCTGACTTCCTTTGCACCTGGATCTCTTTTAATCAATTGAAGAGGCACCTCCAGGTTAGGTGGGTCCTGTAAGCAACATATGAAATGTTAATACCACTCTTTTCCACAGTCAAAGAGAGACAGGCTATACAACTTTTGCTGGATGTAGCAAGTGATGAGAGAAATGTTTACCATGCAACGAATCAGAGGCCAGTTTATTTCACGGAAAAAGGGATGCTCTTTTATTTCACTGGCACCCCCTTGGGATCCCAATCTCGTAGCAGGATCTCTGCTTAATAACGCATAAATTAACTGTCTTGCTGCTAGACTTACCTGCAATATCCATAGACACATGTTATCAGCAATGAGCATCAATTTCTCACAGAGCCAGGCAATAGATGCAAAGCAACACAGCATTCAAATTTTAAAATTTCTTTTTTTTTGACGAGAAATTTTAAAATTTCAAATTGATATGAAAATGTTTCATATGTAAAATTTCTAGTTATGAAGCAAATATATGATGGTTAACATTCACAACATTCGAACCATTGGTGAAAAGAGCATCAGGTGAAAGAACTTGAGGATCATTTAAACTAAAGATATTAACCTTAAAATGTAAATTCTCTTCAAGTTCTTCTCCTGGGATGTTAAAAAAAAAAAAAAAAAAAAAAAAAAAAAAAAAAAAAAAAAAAGAGGGGGAGTTCTAAAAAAAAGCCTGCCCATGTTATCAAATGAATGCCCAAGTTACTGTAGTTATTTCAATAGACCTATAGCAGAGACCCCACTTAAAATTTTAATTACCATGGATATTCTATGAAAAAAGAAATAGTTTATGTCAGCATAACCAAGCTCACAGGGCCTCTCATGGGTCTCAGTACTAATTACCGCATTAGCAGCAGCTTCCACCTATGGCCTAATATACCATATAAGTAGTACAATATATAACCTGAGTTTCTACTATGGTGCTAGCCTATACCCACGTTGTCAGCTTTTTGACCAAAATATGATATTTGAGGACAGAAAATACTATACATTATTGGCAATACCCCATTTCTAAAACAAGTTAGCATCTTCTTTTGAAGATCAAAGTTAAACTTTACTGTACTTTTATAATATTATAAGATAAAACACCATCTTAAGAGTTCTTGTTATATTTGTATCAATGCATATTTCAAAATAGATCTTTCATAAATTGTATCAGTAGAAAAAGACAAAGGTAAAAAACAAGAACACAAAATATTCTAGAACAAGAATTTTTACCGGAATGCTGCTTGGAAATGTGAGGTCTTTGTGCATGATGTTTGCAAATGTCTTTTGTCTGTTCTTACCCCGGAAAGGTGTACGTCCATAAAGCATCTCATACAACAGAATTCCTGGGGAAAAGAGGAAAAAGCTTAAGCTCCATTTCCTAAATTAAGCAGGAGCCAAAGGAAAATTTTGGATAGACATAAATTCACAAGCCTTTTGATATTCTCTTGTGATACATCAGGTAAGAAACAACATAAATGGTAGACAAACAAAGATACATGAACAACATAAATGGTAGACCAACATAAATGGACCTCTACCATGGAGATGAAACAACATAAATGGTAGACCAACAAAGATATATGAAACAATGGACCTCTACCATGGAGAGTCACTTCAACACCCCCCGCCCCTCAAGCAAAATAATAAAAAAAATTAAATATAAAAAAGATAGCATTTTCAGAACTCCTAAAGAGAGCTTCATGTGTCCACAAAAGAAAAAAGTGATATTAAAACAAAAAACTAGCGTAGAATGAACTCACCTAGAGCCCACCAGTCAATAGCACTAGTATGGCTTGCTCCAGTAATAACTTCCTGAAAAACAAAGACTTGTAAGAGCTACAATATGAAAAAGCAAGGTAATTGTCTGTTAGAAAGACTTAGAAACCTGTGAGACATCCTGATGCAATAATATAAACTTCTACTCAGACTACATGTAAGTGATAATTCAAGAAAATTAATGAAATTGAGCAATTATAAATAAGGGTTAGGAACACAGTTGCTTCATAGATTGCAGCGATAATTAATTTAGGAAAACCGGTATATAGTCAATAATTTTATCATGTTTTGGTAACAAAGTCAAGCAGTTGAGTGCTAGACAAGCTCTAAAATGCATAAATCAGGTTATATGAGGAATACTTGTTGAAATTAAAACATATAATAGTTAACAGAAATAATAAAACATACAGGAGCAATGTACTCCTCAGTTCCAACAAATGAATTTGATTGGGTAGCTGGCTCTGCTACAAAAGTCGGCAGTGGTTGACTTCGGGATCTTCTTTTCTTTGGTTGTGGAGGCTTTATTATCTGCCAAGATTAAAAAAAAAGAAAAAGTTCACACGATATGAGAAATAGGTTAAGTGATGACATTAATAATAATTCAACTGATTTGTGTCTACACATACATGAGGTTTGCAGGCTGTCAAGAATGAGAGGTCAAAGTCTGTTAAAACAAGATGCCCATTCTTCTGCAGTAGTATGTTCTCAGGCTTCAAGTCACGATATATGATACCTACTCCACATCAATGTAAAAACTAGTTAGAAACAATAAGTAATAAAAGGACAATATGACATAAAAAATTCAGCCATGTGTAGCAACCAGATACAAATTGTGAGATTCATAATAGCTAAACTCTATCCAATGAGTACAAAAACAATAATACAAATTGTCAATTGTCAGCAGTACCTAAACAATGAAGATACTCCAGTCCAATTACAACCTCAGCTGCGTAAAACCTGAAAATTAGGCATCAATAAAAAGTCTATAGCAGAATCAACACATACAAATAAAATTATAAGATTGTGACTCAAAATGTTATAATAAAGCCATGGTTGTGAGCGAGTTTTTGCAAATGAGAAATTTGGTCTAATGAAATATATGACAAAGCAAGAGGCTGAAGCACCTAGTTTAAAAACCATGATCATACAGATATATTTAGTAACCACAAGAAACAAATGGTGGGTTCACTTATACAAAGATACAGAGTACAAGACAGAGAAAATGACAGGTAAGATAAGAAAGAAAAAAAAGTGTTGGAGTCACCAACACACCTAGCTGAATCCTCCTTGAAAATTTTCAATGGCTGCAAGTCAAGCAAAGCAAAAAGCTCTCCTCCAGGGCAGAAGTCGGTTATCAGACAAACATGTGTAGAAGTCTGAGGGGGGAAAAAAACCCGTTAGCGAAACAAACTCCATTGAGGATATAATTACTGAGACAACTTATATAATGAAGATTCAGGAGTTTGGTATAGATTAGTAAATTATATAGCTCATAGTTTTACAAGGAAAGCAACAACTTTATTTATTTATACAAGCACCTTCCAGCCCTCAGGTCAGCCTGATTTCACTGATACCATCTAACTACCAGTTGGTTGTCGTGGTAATTCCTTCTCTTCCAATAAAGCAAGTGCAACATTTTCTGACTTTACTCATGGCATACCATTACATAATTGTCTAGTTACATCCAGTTCGAAGCTTACTCATGGCATACTTAAAAATATGCAGTTTAATAGAGGCTACTAAATTACTAATATTAAATTTCAGTACTTGGTAGAATAAAGAGATACATACTGGATATAGTAAATTTTGCTGATAATAAAATAACTTTCCAGCTTTCACTTGTTACAAAAATAATTAATAAACCACCTTCTATTGACTGCAGTAGAAACAGCAAAAATCCAATCACAAAGTGCAGTAGGGAACATAGGAAGTCAGTGAGATTCCATATAGTGTCAAGCTTTAAAATTTACAGTTTTCAGGTCTGAGACATGGGCATCAAGATTTAAGATTTGGATAACATATAACCAGTAACTACATGGATCCAAGAGGCTTATTGACAAGTTACAGTATATGGTAATGGTGAGCTCTTATACAAAAAGTATTAGTAAACATTTTAATAATGTGTTGTAAATATGAGCTTCAGGAAGCAGGAGCTCAAGAAATCATGTTCAGTTTATATATACTTCCTCCGTTTTATTATTATTGCACCATAGGGGTTGGATACAAATATTTTGGTAGTGGAAAAAAGTAAGAGAGAGAAAGGTAAAAATACAAAATTGCCCATGTGACATATTGATAAATTAAAAAGTAAGTATGAAAAAGCAAGGGTGTGTTGGGGGGTATTTGTAGTGTGAACACAAATAATTTTTTTCCTAAAGAGGAAATGGTGCAATATTTGTGAAACTTCCTAAAAAGGCAAGTGGTGCAATAATAAAAGAACGGAGGATATATTATATATATATATATATATATATATATATATATATATATATATATATATATATATATATATATATATTCAGCATGATCATTGTAAATTTTTTGTATAATGCAAGTCTGGAGAATAGGATGAAGACCTACACCTATGTACTGAGAAGTTAGGGAAGGAAGGAAAAAAAGTAATATAGAGGCAAGTATATCAAGACCTGAAAAGAAGCATATAGTGTAGGAAGAAAAGGATGATCCAGCATAGAAATTATTTCCCTTTCAACACAAGCACGATGCACCTGTAAACAATTAGCAAGTATTTCAGATCTTTCTTCACAGGTATAGTACATGGGTTATAACAACATAAAAAATACATCAACCACCATGTCTAAAAACCTCTCCTGACACAGTGGAAACAAGAAAAGGGAATCTCCTGAACCAGTTCAGGCATCATATACAGTCAATCAAATACAATAACTCAAAGACTTGTATATGTTGTTGGTACACAAGCGCAAACGCACATAACATATCTGTAAACTGTCTGTAGTCTCTGAAAAGTAAAAAAAGGAAACCCACTAAGCCTAGAAGATGAGGATCATAACACTGAGAAATATTAAATATTCACACATGTTACAGAGTATAAATCAACTTCAGTATGCAGCCTGTGTGGAAAACAGACTCATAAAAATGTACAAACTTGTATGCTTTTACCACCACTTATAATCAAAGGTCAGTCCTAAGGATTGTCTGAGCAAGAACACACAATAAGTGACCAAGTTCCTACATGCTTTTCTGAAGGCTTCCTAAATGAAAGGGATCACATTCTTAATGTTCATATACCAGAAAGAAGCACACTTTTTGAAAATGAGAAATTATTTCTCTAAATTCAAAGGCAGAGTGCTACAAAATTAACAAGCAACGCAAAATGCCCACAAGAAATAAGAAAGTTGAGTAGTAACTACGAAGTTAAAATACTATCATATAAGATTATTTTAACATGCAATACTAAATGCCCACGAGAAAATAGAAAATTCAGTGGTAATTATGAAATCTAGAATACTATCAATATTAAGGTTTTTTTTTTTTTTTTTTTTTTTTTTTTCAAATAATGCAGCTTCAGTTGATATTTGAAATTCAAGAATAATCAATAGTTGTAATCAAAGAGATCTAGACAGACCAAAGTTACACGGAGCAACAAACAAACAAAAAGAGTAAAGTGGGCCCAAAAAACACATGTATGGATCAAAACAGAGAAAAAGATACATATCAGAATGCAAGAACAGGACTCAGATCCCAAATTTCCAAAAGATAGCCCAACAGGTTAACTTTAGATTAAAAAGAACAGCTAGTATTAGAGCTGTCAAAAGTTGACCCGAACCGAAATACCGACTCAAAATCGATTATTAACCGAACCATCTTAACCCGAAAAAATGGTGACCCAAACCCGACCTTACCCAACCTGAAACAACCCTACACCCGAGTTGACCCGAGTATGTGAGACTTGAACCCGAACATGAACTAACCTGGAGATGACCCGACCCGAATGTAACCGGTAAATAATTGACCTGAACCCAACCCGACTTGAACCGAAATTGACCTAAACCTGTTTTAACCCGTCAAAACCCGAATTTAACCTGACCTAAACCTCCAAAAATTCTCAAAAAGCGTAGATATTAGCCTTCAATTTTTGAATTTTTCAACTTTTTTTCACCTGTATATAAAAATTGTCGAAATGTTTACCATGGTCCCTAATACCCTCCGGGAGTCAAATTAGGTGGGTGTAGCCATCCAATTTACCTTTGAACGACAAATTTACCGTTTTCCAACTTGCACCGATTTCATTAAATCAAGCCTACCACAAACATTTATGACAACATATAATGATCATATATGGTTCCAAACGTCAAAATATGACCCCGAGCTGTACCCCAAAAATTTCAAGGGTTTTCGACATCGGGCTTCGAAACCTCCAAAATTTCTGAAAAAAGCGTGGATCTTAGGCTTCAATTTTAAAATTTCTTGACTTTTTTTCGTCCGGAAATAAAAATTGCCGAAATATTAACCACGGTCCCTAATACACTCCGAGAGTCCAATTGGGTGGGTGGAACCATCCAATATTCCTTGAAACGACCAATTTACCGATTGATACTTGCACCGATTTTATTAAATCAAGCCCACCACGAACATTTATGACAACATATATTGATCATATATGGTTCCAAACGGAATTATATGACCCCGAGATGTATCCCCTAAAATCTCAAGTCTTTAAGATACCGGGTCCTAAAACCTACAAAATTTCTCAAAAAACGTGGTTATTAGCATTCAATTTTGGAATTTTATGACTTTTTTCGCCTGGAAAAAAAAAAATTTGCCGAAATGTTTACCATGGTCCCTATTACCCTATAGTAGCCTAATTGGATGGGTGAAAATATCCGATTTGCCTTTAAACGACCAATTTACCAATTTACAAATTACACCGATTTCATTAACTCAAGCCTACCACGAACATTTATGACAACATATAATTATCATTTATGGTTCCAAACGGCATTATATGACCCCAAGATATATTCCCTAAAATCAGAAGGCTTTTCGACACCGTGCCCCCAAACCTCCAAAATTTCTCAAAAAGCGTGGATATAAGCCTTTAATTTTGAAATTTTTTGACTTTTTTCCATCCGGAAAAAAAAATTACCGAAATATTAACCATGGTCCCCTATACCTTCCGGGAGTCCAATTGGGTGGGTGTCTCCATCCAATTTGCCTTAAAACGACCAATTTATCGGCTTACAACTTGCACAGATTTCATTAAATCAAGCCTACCACGAACATTTATGACAACATATAATGATCATACATGGTTCCAAACGGAATTATATGACCCCGAGATGTATCCCCTAAAATATCAAGTCTTTTTGACACCGGGCCTTGAACCTACATAATTTCTCAAAATCGTGAATATTAGCATTCAATTTTGGAATTTTATGACTTTTTTCGCTTGGAAAAAAAAAAATTGCCGAAATGTTTACCATGGTCCCTATTACCCTTTGCTAGCCTAATTGGATGGGTGAAACCATCCGATTCACCTTTAAACGACCAATTTACCGATTTATAAATTGCACCGATTTCATTAGCTCAAGCCTACCACGAACATTTATGACAACATAAAATTATCATATATGATTCCAAACGACATTATATGACCCCGAGATGTATTCCCTAAAATCTGAAGGCTTTTCAGCACCGTGCCCCGAAACCTCCAAAAGTTCTCAAAAAACGTGGATATAAGCCTTTAATTTTGAAATTTTCTGACTTTAAATTGCCGAAATATTAACTATGGTCCCCAATACCTTCCGAGAGTACAATTGGTTGGGTGTATCCATTCAATTTTCTTTTAAACGGCCAATTTACCGGCTTACAACTTGCACCGATTTCATTAAATCAAGCCTACCACGAACATTTATGACAACATATAATGATCATATATGGTTCCAAACGGAATTATATGACCCCGAGATGTATCCCCAAAAATCTCACTTCTTTTCGACATAAACCTACAAAATTTCTCAAAATCGTGAATATAAGCATTCAATTTTGGAATTTTATGACTTTTTTTCGCCTGGATAAAAAATTGCCGAAATGTTTACCATAGTCCCTATTACCCTCTGCTAGCCTAATTGGATGGGTGAAACCATCCGATTTGCCTTTAAACGACCAATTTACCGGTTTACAACTTGCACCGATTTCATTAACTCAAGCCTACCACGAATATTTATGACAACATATAATGATCATATATGGTTCCAAACGGCATTATATGACCCCGAGATGTATTCCCTAAAATCTGAAGGCTTTTCGGCACCGTGCCCCCAAACCTTCAAAATTTCTCAAAAAGCGTGGATATAAGCCTTTAATTTTGAAATTTTTTGACTTTTTCCGGAAAAAAAAATTACCGAAATATTAACCATGGTCCCCAATACCTTCCGGGAGTCCAATTGGGTGGGTGTCTCCATCCAATTTGCCTTCAAACGGCTAATTTACCGGTTTACAACTTGCACCGATTTCATTAACTGAATCCTACCGCAATATCTATTACAACATACAATGATCATATATGGTTTCAAACGGCATTATATGACCCCCCAGATGTATTCATTAAAATAATCTCACCGGGCCCCGAAACCTCCAAAATTTCTCAAAAAGTATGGACATTAGCTTTCAAATTTGGAAAATTTTGACTTTTTTCCGCCTGGAATAAAAACTGCCGAAATTTTTATCATGGTCCTTAATATCCTCTAGGAGTCCAATTGGGTGGGTGGTACCATCCCATTGAACAATTTGCCTTTAAACGGCCAACTTACCGATTTACAACTTGCACCGATTTACTGGTTTACAACGACCAATTTAATTAACTTTCACCGAACTTGACTTGAACCAAAATTGACCCAAACCCATTTTAACCCGTCAAAACCCGAATTTAACCTGACTTGTTACTAACCTGACCTGAATTCAACTCGACCCGTTCCCAACCTGACCCGAATTTAACCCAACCCGTTACAAACCCGACCCTAAATCAACCCGACTTGTTATTGACCTGACCCAAATTAAACCTGACTTGTAATTGACCTATCCTATATTTTACCAGACCAATTACTTACTCGACCCAAAAATTCAATTCGATCTGTTACTAACTCGACTCGAAATTAACAAGACTTGTTATTAACCCGATCAAATTCAACCCAAATTATTCCTGACCCGATTTCAAATCACCTTAAATGCAGTTTAGACAACCTTATTATTGTTGATCAAACCATTTTGTCTAGAGACCAAGACGATCCAGCCAGCAAAAGAAAGAAACATCATCCTCAAATTTAAGAGTTAAATATAGTATATATTTGTCGTATGGTCAAAGGAGATAATTATCTTCCTAAATTATAGACTATATTTCCCTAGTATATTGCCATATATATTATAGTCAAAGGAAATAGTTAGCTTTTGATAAAAATGATAATTATCTATTTATAGTTAGTTGAACCCGAATATGACCTGATTTGGAAATGACCCGACCTGATTGTAACCTGCAAATTATTGACTTGAACATAACCCGACTTGAATCCGAGAATAACCCGATTTGGAAATGACCCAACCTCATTATAACTCGCAAATTATTGACTTGAACCGAACCCGACTTGAACACGAGAATTACCCTAACCCGTTTTAACCCGTGAAAACCCGAATTAAACCTGACCTATTGTTCACCCGACCCGAATGTAACCCACCAGTTGTTAACCCGACCTAAACCTGACCCAAACCCGATAAGAAGTATGACCCGATGTGACCCGACTCAAGCATGACCCAACCCAAACCCGACCCACACTGGTCTTGACCCGACCCACTCTTACCCGACCCAAACCCAACCCGTTTACCCAAATTGACTTGCTAGTATGCAGCTAGGTAATGTGATATGAGCACAAGATATTGCAATTGCATTTAATTAAACAAAAAAAAGGTGATAAAATTGGCCAAAACAAACATGTTTTAAATGATTAACCTTATTACGGTTCAGCATCACAGCTTTATCCATTGCCTTCATTGCGAATAGTTCTCCCGAACCTTTCAGCTCCACCAAATGAACACTGCAGCAAGCAAAAGATTAAAATAATAATAATAATAATAATGAAGCAAATTAACTAATTGGCATATAATTCAATTAGCATGCTAGGAAGAACAGGATCTGACAATGATTACAATAAACAATATATATAAGCGACAGTGCAGCAAATTTTTAAATTTAAAAGACTATCATCCAGTCAAGTAATGGTGAAACAAAAATGAATAGAGTATATAGCAGAATGAGAGAACTGATTAAAGAACTCATCATTTTGTCATTTACAGGCAAATTAGTGATGCTTATTACCATCTGTGGTCAAGACTCAAGACAGAGTCAGATTTCATCAATGAGGGCTAACTAGGTCATTTATATCTTGAAAGGTAGTGTAAACATGTTCATATAAGGTGATAATTTTTTTTTTTCAAAAAAAATTTGAAAAATTTGTAGAAGGAACTTGCCGAAAGTGCTACATAAAGGTAGTCCTTGATGGATTCTCCTATCAAAGAATCTATATCTATATCTTTACTTATATATTGAAAAATGTTCCTCAAAATGTCGATGTGCCACGTGTATCTATTCTCGCATGCCACGCGTATCCGACTATCCGTTCTCACACTAGCATCATGTCACATCATCATTTTATGTCATGGTTAACTAAAAATGCATATGAAGGGGTTTGAACAATGAACACTACACCTCATTAAATAAAGACCAAACTTATTATCATCTTACCTACAAACAAATCAAGTTCTATCTATCTATATATAAATTTTAGTATGGAGATTTATAAAAGTAAATAATTTATTACTCCTGTTGTATTATTATAACTATAATTTCCAGACAATTAAAAAATAAGAAGTGTTTCAAGCTCTTTAATAATTATAAAAAATAAAATAAAATAAAATAAAAAAAGGCCCTCAAAGTAACACCCAGACAACGCCCAGGTCATACACTAGTTTGTTAATTTAAAACTATGTGGAGATTAGGATATGAGCCAAGCACTCAAGCGGTTTCCTCGTGCAAAATGTAATCAAGTGTAAACACATCAAACACATGTTTTTGCTCAATGTCGCAAAAGAGATATAAAACCGGTACACACATCAATTTGAACAAAGCAAAACTAATACAAGGAGCCTACTGCCAAAAGTATGGGGGGTGGAGGAAGCATTTTAAAAGTTAAACAGCAATACCTTCCAGTATCACCACATCCCAATGGTTTTATGGGCTTAAAATGATCCAAACCAATTTTTTCACCACCAGCAGTAATCTAAAATGCCAAAGAGATTCAGAAAAAAGCATTAGTAACTAAAATATTTTATAAGATACACTAGTTAATACAGAACGAAAGTTTTTTAACCAAACATGACAACATATGTATAACCCTATCAAACCTTTTGGATTGCAGCCCAAGTGGCGGAGCCCTTCTTATGGGGCTTTGGGTAAACAGGTTCAGAATGAATTGCCCACAGGTCTTCTGGCCTCTGGAAAACAAGTAATACCAAAAGGCTGCTTCAGCAACAGGTCAACATAATTGTCTAAATTATGCAGCCAGATAATTTTCTTTATCCGGGTATTGGTGATGCTCACAGAGATAACTAGCTAAGAATTGGTAAAAGTACTTCGGTTGCCTCATAATTAATTTTGTACTTTGGATTGACATGAAAACTAAGATATTTTGTTAGTTAAATAAATAAAAATGATAGTATAAAATGAAGGAAAACATAGTTATGTTAAAGTGTTGAAAATGAGGAGAAAAAGAGAAATAGTCCGGAAACGTCAAAATAAGTGTGATAGGGATGTGTAAAGTTATTTATAGGACACCCCATAATGGAATGTGTTAAGTTAATTTACAGGTAATTATTGATTGTCTAAAGCAATTAATAGAAAGCTAAATGCCAAAAAGATGACTATGATCAGGTAAGCTAGGAGTTAATAATCCTAAAATGCTGAACAAGAAAGGTACCTTACCAAATTGGCATCGGGAAGTTCTCGAACAGCTTCATCAACATTTTCTGCAGTAGCTTTGACCTGAAAGTTGAATGGGAAAGAAAAAAACCGAGGCTCTCAAACGTTGTTGCAATAAAAAAAATAATAGACGGAAAAATAAGGAAATTTCAGCTATTTGAAACAGAAAAATATGAAAATTTTTAGTAAACTGACAGCATACCAGCCAAACTACATGTAAAATTGCCAAAATATTCAAACCAAAAAACAAGAGAGAGAGCCCATATATACTTTATCAGGATCCCTGACATGACTACAGAAGTACAGATGTATGGAATCACAAATTAAACATGAATGACCTAGAACGAATCATTGTGAAACAGAAGAATATGCACAATAATCACAATCAAAATTTTTGTCACCAGAATCTAATTCGATTAGATTCCTTCCTCAATAATAAATGGTTTCATTACAAGTATATATAGTTTGTGTGTGTGTGTGTGTGTGTGTGTGGGCGGGGGGAGTATACACACACATGACAACATCACATGTAGATCACCAGTATTTAACAGTTAACCGGCCTATTTCAACATATATGTAAGAGATTTTTCTAATAACTGATGAACCCAATGTGTAAGAGCTTTTTCCAATAACTGATGAACCCAATTGTAAGAGCTTTTTCTAATAACTGATGAACCCTATCTGTGCTAAATTAGTATGTAACCATTAAAATGCCAAACTAAATTTCAATAAATTACTACAGTTCAGTAAAGCTGCAGCTTATGTTTTTACAATACCTACATAATAAGATGCTTGGACTTGGATATGAGTTTTGAACTCTGGCACAGATTATGGAAAACTTTCAAATTCAAGATGATGGGAGCAGGGCTAAGGAATTTAAGTGTCAAGTGCCGATTGCATACCATGCCTTAAAGTTGAGTGGGGAAGGGAGGGTTAAAGCGTGTTATGTAATTCTAGTGGCCTTACATGATATAGAGTGTTAGACCAAATAACATACCACTTTAGCACTTTGTTGTTCTGTTCTCTCTGACAGTCGGTTACGTAATGGTTCAACATGATCACTTCCATCTAATTGCACTCCTATAAAGTATTGCAACTCCCCCTAGACAGAAATACAAGAGAACATAAAACAATGAAATTGAGGAATAAATTTATGTTGTAAAAATAACTCCCAAGCTTGGATTTGTTTTAAGTCATAACTTGATTTAATGTATCAAATACTAATCTTGTATACCTTCTGATCTCTCATAGGTTGCAAATGAAACAAGTTCCAAAACTTCTTCCCTGTAAACCACAAGTTATACAGTTAACTAGCCGAAGAATGAAAAATTCAAGCTCAATCCAAACAGTTGTAGATCGTCAATCAATGCTCACAACAATTTTAAACTAATATGTTTCCCTCAGTTTACATGTCAAAGCTATACGCTTACCACTTTTAGTGTAATTTATTAATTGAACGGTGATATCCCGCTGCTCCCTGATAGCATCTCGTATTTTTTGGACTGTGGCCTGATCTGTCTCTGGTCCCTGAAGAAATCTACAAGTTTGATGAAGACATAAATGGAAGCAATATTAGTTAAAATAACAAGGCAGAGAATAGCCTGCACAAAATCAGATATAAATAAAAGTTTTGAACTCTTAACTTCCTTAGCACTTAAGATGAGACATTTCAAAGCAAACAATCAGTAAGTACACGCACTAAAATGTGAAACATATTCATGTTAGAGACAAGAAAATTGGCAAACTGGAATGTATTCAATGGATGAAATAACATTGCATCAAGTTCAAGCTCACTAATGAGCATTCAAATTAAGATACTGTAACACGCATCAACACCAATTTCAAGCTTAAATAGTTTACTGGACTGCAAATGCACTAGATGAAGTTCACATTAGACTTATTTATAGCTCCACATGCATTAATGCCCAAAATAAAAATGTTTGATGATACATAATAATTCTGCATTTACAAGCATTAACACAATCATGTGGCTAACCTGATTATGAACCATAGTGTTAATT
Organism: Chenopodium quinoa; assembly: GCF_001683475.1. Taxonomy (NCBI): domain Eukaryota; kingdom Viridiplantae; phylum Streptophyta; class Magnoliopsida; order Caryophyllales; family Amaranthaceae; genus Chenopodium; species Chenopodium quinoa. Next base: position 3,296,591 of record NW_018742244.1, read on the forward strand.
ATGATTAAAAATAGGGATAAACATGTGCCTCACTGCTCAAGTTGATTTGCTAAAGGGATTCTTAATATATATACGACTTTTATATTTCAATCCTTAGTACTGAGTAAGATTTATAGTCACAGTTTCAGGTTCATAGCAGTGAAGCCAGTGATTACCCCACAAGTAAGTACAGGGCAGCCACTATCAATTTAAGAGACTTAAGTGGTTATACAAAGTAGTCTTTAACCATAAAGAGTCAACAGTACATGCAATCCCCAGCAATAACCTCCTCATAGACGAGGAAAGAGCATAAATAGGATAAGAATAATTCATACCTACAATTTCTTCCCAAAATTTCCTCTCGCGTGAACTCTGTCAATTCAAGAAAGCTATCGGATGCAAAAATCTGCAAAATGAAGCAGAGAGCTCGAGTCAGTTTCTGGAAAGCTAATGAGCCTCAATTTTTACTTAAAGATAAAATAACTTGATTTCTGGAGGCTTAGGATTTAGGAACTCCAAGAAATATTATGTCAGGATTAGAAACATCGTAACGTATAGGACAAGTGGATAAACTAATCCACAACTAAAAATTTCTTCTGCAACACTAAACATACAATTGGATTATCTGGAAGCCTGGGATCAGTAATCACAAAATTCTTCTCAATACGCTCTAATGTTGTTGCTAAATCAATTCCTTGTCGTATGTCTCTTTCTCTTTCTGCACGCTCCCAGCTGTCAGAACGATCTATGTCTTTCGGTATAAGAAATTCTGGCTCAAGACTTGGTTGTCGTTCATGCTTTGCAGAAGACCTCCCTTTAAAACTGCAAACAAGCAAGAGTTTTGTGAAACAATGTTTTTATAGTGATGTGGATCTAAGTAAAGCCACAGAGAAAGTAATAAGGATAGGTCAACACTATCGCATGATTAAGAATTCTCGTCAATCACAACCAGCAAGATGAGCACAAATTCCAATCAGTGTCTTTGGTTTCAACAAAATTGTCAATCTAATGAACAAGCACAGTGCTCATCTAGGAAATTTACTTGAACTAGGGATACTAATTAAACTGGGAATCCTACTTTCTCAAGCAAAGTGAAAACATGCAAGCTGAATCTAGACTAAATAGAAACTAAGTAAAAGAGAACACAGCCAAAAGAATGTCGAAATGAAGGAAGAATTCCTTGCCACATAGATTTTCTAGTCTACGATAACACAATGACCTATAACATAATGAACTTCAAGTTATTACACTCACCCCAATAAAGAAATACGCGCAGATTTTCTAGAGCTCTTGTCAGATTCTTTACTAGATGCGTCAAATTTAGGAGTCTCCCTACCAGGTGTTGACAGCCTACCAGGAGTTCCCACATTGTCAATTTCTGCAGATTTTGGCAGCATATAATCGAGATTGAATTTCCCTGCAACCTCCTGTTTTTCAGCATTGATGTTACTCACACTAAGAGATCGTGGTTGCTTCACAGTTTGAACAACCTCTATTATGGAACCCAATGCTGCTTCCTTCTGACGAGCTGATGTATCAGACAATTGAAAGTAAAATTTGTCATGCATAACAAGACATGTACAACATTAGAGAAGAACAAGGAAAACAATAATGTTCCACAAATTCTTACCATCATAACGGATAAGTGACTTTGGCAAGCCATTAGGACGTAATGCCTTGTCATTTATTCCTTCGGTGAATTTACTGACCTCGACCTGCATTCTGTTGCAACAAAGTCAACTTCAGGTGAAGTCACAAATTGTAGTTGACATCAGCCCACATTAGAAAATGTACCTCTTGAAATTGCTACTAACTTGAAGATATTCCTAGTCTGTAGAACATCTAGAAGTTGGAAATGAAGCCAGAAAATGCACCCAAAACACATGATTTTATTAAAGTTCTCTTTGCTTTAAAAAAAATAATAATAATAAAAAAGCTGATCTGTACTCCTTTTTCCATGCTCCTATATTATTTAACACATTGACTAATTTTTTCTGCAATTTTGTATGCAACAATATGCTAGCATTTTTGCGTCAATTCATAGTTTACGCATTCAACAAGCCAACATCCAAACTAATTCAAAACCACAAAAGTGGCCAACACAGAACAAAATAACTCCTCTACTTTGCCAAACATTTTGTTAAGAAATACACTTTATGCATGTAGAAAATTCACCTACACTCAGATGCACAGTACTTTGAATTCCTTGTTCTAACCAAACTAACTAAGCACAAAGACAAGTCTTGAACTGAATTGCTTTGAATTTGTGCTAAAGAAAAAACCCAACTTGAATCTATGAATTAAATCAACAGGGAGAGCATCGAGTCACAACTCACAACCATATAACAACACACAAGTAAAACCCCATTATTCAGGTTCAATACACAATCTCCTAATCTCCATGAAATGTACTACTACCAGCATGTCTAATAGTTGGTAATTATATTGTCGTAATGGGAACGAATTAAACTATAATTCTGCAACGAAATCATCATTATATAGTCCATCGAAAATGATAATGCAATCCCTATCACAAAACTTGTGTTTTTCTTAAAATTTCCATTAACAGTCAATACCACCCCTCAAGCAGTAATCATAGGCATCCAAATTAGACTTTTCTCACAAAATTTCGTACATATTCATTCTCGTGACCATCATTTATAACCCGATACCAAACGTGAAGTATTAAACAAGCACGGAAACCATTGCTAACAATTATAATAGCACAAATCACAACTAATCATCAATCAAAGCAAATGTCACTAGTAAATTAAGAACCCTAGACAAACCCCAATTTCCTTCCAACCCACAAACTAAGATTAAAGAACATATACATTTAGAGAGAGAAAGAGGAGAAGAGAGAGAAAGTACCCAATAAATTTGATGACACGACCCTTATCATCTCGAATAGGGGTAATGGTAAGAAGGTTCCAGAAAGGGGTACCATCCTTCTTGTAATTCAACAATCTGCCGCAATAACTGGTCCCATTTTTCACCGCCTGTCTTATCTTCTCCACCTCGTTCTGGTCTGTTTCTGGCCCCTGCAAAAATCGGCTGCAACCAAATACAAAATATATGAATTATCCGCCATTGTTGAAGCTTCAAAGCTTTGTTTTTTTTAGCAGGAGGAGAGAGAAAGAAAGCAAAGTGCAGGGGAAAATACAGGAAGGAAACTAACTGGTGTTTCCATGGAAATTGCGGGAAGTTTTTGACAGGATATCACTTTTGAGTATGAGTGGCAATTGATAAGAAAGGAGTCGCAAGTTCCCACATCGGTCGTGTTGGAGGTTACCGTAGGGTTTATTTAGGTTTTTTTTTGGCGGTTTAATATCCTCTGTTAAACGCTGATTTTACGGTGAACTCTTGTAACCTTATCTTATTCCGTAGTTTGAATTGGTTTTAGTTCGGGTTAATTTGATTTGATTTGGGTCATTCATAGTCATAAAGATGTATGGTTTCATTCAACTAGGTCACTCAATATCAAGTGATTCAAAACGAATATATTGGTTAGTATAATTGTTTACACAATTGACTTGGGTTAATTCAATTATTTTCAAGTTTTTGTCATTACGCATTTGGTTACTTTTACATTGGAATTCAAGATATAAAAAAAATAATAATAAAGTACAGTAATGGGAAATTTTAATAAGTAGATTTGACTTATTAGTGTTAAATAACACCTTTCTTTGACCACTTTTGTGAGATTTTGTTATATATTTGTAAGGTGAAAATAAAAAAGAGAGCAAAATAACATTAGAAGATTCTTCTCATGAGGGGAACTCCTAACCTGGGGACCTTCTTATAGTCTTATAAATATATAAATATATACAATTTGAATATCAATTTTTTAATAGGAAATTTTGCCAACAACTACCTTTTAAATGACCACTTTTGAGAACAACTACCATTTAAAATTTTCTTTTAAAAAAACTACCACAAAGTCACAAAAACTTTGAGTAGCACTACCACGTTTTATTTTTCGGGAAGAATTTCCGATTGAGAAAGCCTATTTTATAAAATTTCAATCAATTGCAGTATAGGAAACAAGAGATTTCGATAGTAAAACACAATAATAGGTCAATTATCTTTAATTTTGCATTAGAGTTTATTTAATTTCTCAATTAAATCTTAAAATTAGGGTTTATGGTCAAAATTTTGAATTAAGGGCTTTACGAAATTGGGGGATTTGGGGCAATTGAAGTGTATAATCCAATCAAGGATTAATGTAGTGCAATATTATCATTTAATTTGAGTTTTTTGAGGGAAATTTTATAAAATATGCCCCAAAAATGGAAATTCTTGTCGGAAACAATAAATGTGGTAGTGCTACTCAAAGTTTTTGTGTTTTTGTGGTAGTTTTTTTCAAAAAGAAAATTTTAAATGGTAGTTGTTCTCAAAAGTGGTAATTTAAATGGTAGTTATTCGCAAAATTTCCTTTTTAATACTTGTAAATTTTAATTATAATAATGACTAAAGTTAAATTATGAGATTGAAATCGTGAATAAAGAGAAGGAGATAGAAATTAGAGAAAAAAAAATAGTTATGATTCTTATGAATGACTCTTGCGAAAGCTGTGACATGGTCATTGTCGCCTAATGTACACTTACCTCTACTTTAGGGAAGAAACTCAACAAATAAACTTCAACAAGAATAAGATTGGGGTACATAACAAAAGAAAATACAAACACATAAAAAAAAAGCTTACCAATTGCGTCCAACAACTTCCTTAGAAGAGTAGCCAGTCATAGTGAAGAATCCACTACTAGCATACATTATAGGACATTCAGGTTTAGTAGCATCTGAAACCACAAAAGTCTGCTGCAAATTAGCTAATGCATCCTTCAACTCTTGTGAGACTCTAGGAAGATGTTCTGATGTGTTAGAATTATTTGATTCCTCTGACATCCTCCTTGACTCCTTCTCGTACGAGTTTTTGCCTTGATTATTGTCCCCTGACATTCGAATCACGACATTCGAGGTTGATGGGGCTGATTCTTCCCCGTTTGCTGGTACCACTGCTAGCCCCCATTCTGCTGCCCTCTCAGCCATACCGGCTTCATCATTCACTATCTCGGTATTTTTTGACACCTTATTAGAGGTCTTGTTTGCTTCAAATGCCATCCACTTACTAGAAGTCATAGCATTGCTACTTGATGCCTCCATTTTATCTATTAATTGAACATATATAGCTATACTCGAATATGATCGTATTCCCCTGCCTGAAATAGAAAAATTCTTGTAAGGCTTCACTATTTCCGAGCCCTTGTTTGGACATTTATTTAGAAACGAAGAAAATCTTTACTTATTCTGTAATACGAATAATACTCCCCCAATTCCTCGTTCTAGTACGAACATAATACATAACATAAGAAATTGACACGAATATGTTTTTTTATATGGGGATCGGGTACGTGAGTATAGCTAGATTAATGGTATCCATAGTTGGAAGAAGATAACATGAGGCATTCCTTAGCAAATCAGGAACTAACTACATACAGTAATAACTATAACTAGTATAAAAAGCATAAAGTTAAAGTTTCTATATAAAGGTAAATTCATTGATGATTGACAAACTTTCCAAATGTAAAAGTTATCTTAGCCTTAGTGCCTAAAAAGTAAAAATGGTCCACTTTCTTGGCTATATTGAGTTTTGATCTTTTTTATGTTCAAATTCTTGGTAATTAGAATCATTATGTAGAACACTATGAATTTTATTTATAAAAATCTCATCTATTAAATTTTCCAAAGGATGGAGAATTTCCTACGGCCCCGATCCATCACCAGAGTCAATTCGTACACTCAATTTTAAGTAAAAAAGGGGAAGGGGAGCGCCCCTACGCGAGACTTATTGAAAAGGCCCCATGAGAGTAGTCTCATAGGTCTGACCAGGGGCTCGTCCCTATGATACGTTCATTCAATCAACAACTTTTAGTTCTATTTTCAGAAATCAAATCAAAATTAAAGTGAACACATGACCAAAAACAAACTTAATTATGTTTCGTAATAAGATTCGTGATAATATATAAATATAATATATCTGCGCATATAATAATAATAAACACTTAGCCAAATGATGTTCTAATTTGCGATACCATCATCATCATCTTCTAACTAAACACTCGGTAATTAAGCTATTGAGCGTGGCCACTTGGCAATTATCCATTGAAGCGTTTCAAATTACGAGAGATAAGTAAAGAAAAGAGTACCTGGAATGAGGAGAGGAGAGCAAATGAAGTGCTATTCACATGAGAAAGCAAACGTGTGTGTGTGAGCAGTAGTAGCAAAGGCTAAGCTTTTACTAGTAACAAAGATGATATGATAATTATTTTTATTTTTTACAAAAATGAAAAGAAAAAAAAGAAGATATGATAATGTTAGTTGGACCCCTTTTTTTTGTGTTTGAAAATAAATAGCAACCTAACATTGATTTGTCGATAAATCATAACCATCAATTTCTTATATTTTTGGTACGGATTTACGTGGAGGCCGTCCATAACATTATTTCTTTCTTCCCTCTTTTAATTCTTTTGTTTTCTTCGTTTTCAATAATTAATGCTAAAAATGTGACTCTTTTTTGTTATTATGGACTTGTCTGAATATCTTTATTGTTGCCTAAAAAAAATCTGTATGTTAGTTTTAATAATGAAGTTAAATTAATGAGATTACAAGTATATGACTATATGGTTAGAATTTAATCTCTGCAATTAATGTACTTATTCATTGGTATGTACTCGTACTATATATATACCGGAGTATATATAGAGATAGAGAGAAATACACAGATATACGAGATTTACAGTCGTGTATATATGTATGGGTAATTATAAAATAAAAAATAATTATATGAATAGGGATCGGAGTACTATACTCAATGCGGGAATTTTTTTTTTTAAAAAAAAACAGAAATAAAATGTGCCAAAGCCACTCCTACAATGTCTTCATACGTCATAACTCAATAGGAGAAAATTGAATCAACTCACTGCTTTGGAATGACTTATATGAGAAAATTCTCTAATGTCTCCTTTCCTAGTCTTATCCTAACAACCTTAAAAAAAAAAAAAAAAAAAAATCAAGCTCTCATGTTTTAATTTTATCTTACTATTGCAACAAATTTTACCTATTTAAGATTTAAACTTTTCATATTTATTATTGTTCATATGATCATAGTTTGAAAACTTAAATTAGTAAAGCCAAAATACTTAAATATCTACCTAAAAGCCAAACCCCTGAAAGTCTTATAATCCGTACTAATTGGCTTAGCTTGCTCAATAAATTAGATATTAAAATGTTTTTTTTTTTTTTCGAAAGGGAGATATTAAAATGTTTTTGCAAAAGTTTGACTGATTATCACAACTAATATAAAGTTTTGCACCTAAAATAAATTTGGAACTATAGTTAAAAAAATTGTGCGTTTTTAATGGATCCACATATAATGTTAGATTATTCTAGGCACTTGAAACTTGGGACCATTCACAATTAAGTCAGGGTTCAAATATAATTTATCTATTTTCTTTGTTAATAAATTATTCTCTTTCTTTTCAAAAATGTATTGCAACATGGACATTTTTTTTAAGTAAAAGTTGATAAGGAACCATAAAAAGTTAAAAACATATTAGTTGGAAATTTACAGTGTACTCGTTGAAGAGAATACTAACAATAAGAAGGATGGTTATTTATCCATCTAAATTAATTATCATTTATATTATAAACATAAAAATAAATATATATAATTGATAATCAAAAAGTTTATATACATTAATAGCAACCCGGTGCAACGCCCGAACTACACACTAGTTTATTTATGAAACAGAAAAAATACATAAAAGTTATAATTTGATTAACCGAAAGTTAAAATAAAAAATAGGACCACCTGTTTTTTTTTTTAATCGGATAGGGAAAAAGAGAGAGAAAATGAAAGCGAAAGGATAACATGGATGAGAAAAACAAGGGAAATATGGGGCTACAAAATTTCTGTTGATTGCTATTACAAGATAAATAAATCTCCCCACATTTTGGTATTGTATGTACTATCATTCACCTCTGATCTCTTAATATATCTCTTTTACTTGGAGTATAATTTACTTGAGTGTATCAGTACATGACAGTAGTGACCGACTGACTGATGATTTTGCTTCATTTATTATTTCCAGAATTCCAGTAATTTTTTTGATAGGGTATGACATTGTTATGTTGTGTTGTACGTTAGTACGAAATACGTCATGAGGTTATGTTTATTAGTCCTGCAACTCAAATACGTAATACTTTATTCGTTCCTTAAAGTTTGCTTCACTTGTTTTCAAGATCATTTTTCTAAGTTTGCTGTACAACACTTGTGAATGACTGACTATAAGGTTTCACTAGTTACACTTTGATTCGTTGATCGTATAAAATAAGCTTAAAAGTAATGTAATATTTGCGATGAGTTTGTGACTACTGATTAAATGATTATTGAGTAATTTTGTGATAGGCCAATACGACAATTTAATTCAAATGTTTATTTATATATCATCGTTGTTTTTGTTTGTCTTATGCCCCAAATAATATCAACCTTGGTACAAAGCTAATAACTATTATTGGTAATATACAACTGATTGATTGATTAAATGGATGTTACACACCAAGAATAATTTGTACCACACATTATATTCTTAAATGAAAAATTTATGCATGGAAATAGTATTTTTTTCATTTGGGAAGCTAGCACCACAAGTTAATTGCTATATCCATAAATGCATGCATCTTCCTATCTAATCAAGATTTTTGTGTTCAACTATATTGTGGCACTTGCAAAGTTGTAGGGTATGTTTGTAGTGTTTTGAGGGGAAACTACATGTTTTAACTGTATGTTAATGCAGTACAAGATTTGCCTTTCAGAGATGCATATTATCAGTGCATCACTGTAACAAATTAAACTTTTGTACCAAAAATTCGTAGTGACGCAACAAGTCCCTTGAGATTGTGAGAGTGATATGCATATGAAGGAGATACATGGACAATTTCAGTTCATTTGTTTCGTTATATGAAACATTTATATTACAGGCTTATAGCGGCGAAATCAAGGAAAAATACAGTAGTACTAGTATGTGACTATGTGAGAGATAAAGAGCCAAATTTTGTTGAGAAAATAGAACACATGTAGTTTTGTTGTACAAGGAGCCAAACTTAGTAGGAAAAAAAAATACAATAATAAGGTAATATAGCATAAAGTGACATTTTTTCTAAGGTTATATGAAATTTGATCAAAATCACTATGTCTAAGTGCTCTCAGCAAGTACACATTTTTTAGGGTATTGCTAACTTACTGAAGATGGCCCTGCATTATGAGTGATTTTACAGTGTCATCAAACATCTCTTCCAGTGGCTTGAACTTGAACCCTAAACTCTCAATCTTGGAAGTGTTGTAAGTGTAATCTGGCCTATCAAGCTTTGTGAACCTGAAAACACAACACATGCAATAAATGTTTTGACATGAGACGAGCCGGATCGGATTTGGACCCAAGAGCACCTACTAGCCCTGGTGCTCCCATGATTCATGGACTAGTATTACTTCGTTATACATCTAATTGACACATCATATCATTTACATAGTACGAAAATCAGTAACGAATTGTTAACAAAAAGCTATACAATTATACCATAATATATCTCTCTCATTGTTATGTACTCAAATTAAGTAGATTGAACCTGCCTTCATGCTATCCTTCAATAAAATAGTTAAAGATGAAGTAATTTACCCTTTTGAAATAGGGTAAGACGGATATTGAGATGCTAGAAACGATGCTAATTCGTAAGGTTCCGTAAAAGTGGAGCAACAAAGGTATCGACCTTGTGCTTCTTGATGCTCAAAAACCAAGATGTGGCACAGAGCTATGTCGTCAATGTGAACATATCCCAAGCTTCCGCTATTCTCGAACTTGCTTGTTTCTCCTGTAAGTTATTTGAATAATTAGGAGCAAATATGATGATAACTCTCTAGTAATGTACAATCTTCTGTAATTCGACTATGTAAGACATTCCCACATTATAAAATGAGTATAGGATATATAACACACAAACTTTAACCAAATACCTTTAAACCAGCCAAGAATATCAGAGGCAGTAGAGCAAAGATTAGGAGGAAGACTAGGTCCAATTATAAAAGCAGGAAGGATAGTCACTAAATCGATGTGGTTCTCCTTGCAGAAGTTCCATGCTGCTTTCTCTGCCTCAATTTTTGACAGTGCATACCATACCTATATTCATGTGACGAACCTATGCACAGTTATTAATTTGCAAACTGAACATATTTCAGTGGTAGATTTTACAGCATGAGAATATGAGATACATTATGACAGCACCTGGAATTGTTCACAAAGTTCAGTGGAGCTCCAAACTGATTCATCAAGTGGAACATTAGGGTCAATATCCTCTCTTACTCTAACAGCTGAAGAAGATGAGGTAAGAACCACACGTCTTAGTGATGGGTTCTTCTTGCAAGACCGAAGCACGTTCAATGTTCCCTTTATTGCAGGTTCCAATATTTTGGCCTGAAAATTTTACAAGAATTGTTTCCAGTAGATAATTAGTCCTAATACTACATAATGAGATATATTTTAAATGTAAATTTGCTGGCATAATTGATGGCATACTCCCATAAGTCATATAACAAGTGTATGTTTAAACAATATAATCAACAAGTAACAATAATATACAAGTGTAATAGTTGTATGACAAAACAATGTAATATTATTGTGGAGTAGATGAGTATTCAGTATAGTATTCACCTTTGCGTCTTGCTCCCTGGATCCTGAAACAGGGGAAGCAGTGTGAAATACACCTTCACAACCTCTAACTGCTTCATCAAAGCTTCCGTCTTCCGTTAAATCGGCCTTTACTAATTTCAGCCTCTCTTTCGCCCCATCAAGCCTCCACAAATGCTCCACCTTTTTCTTATCACCTATTATTTCACATATTAATTAACACTACTAGAGCTCCATAATCATTATATCAACAGATGCAGAAGTATATAGATACATTATAAGAAAATACTGCCCCCGTTTCATATTATTTGCAACATTTGATAAAAATAGGAGTTTCATATTACAGCAAATGTTTTCTTTCCTTTTTGAGTTGTCATTTCTCTCTATACTCTCCTCATCTGTGCAACCCACCAAAGTTGCAAATAATAAGAAACAAAGGTAGTATTATCCTTAGTCCTTTCGAATCATCTAATACTAATTTAGCACTTTTAAAAGTGTTGTATTTTAGTAGGAAGGGAAGAAAATTGGATGAACCTGGGTCTCTGACTGTTCCAGTGACAAAATAGCCAGACAAAAGGAGGCGCTTGACCAGCCAAGAAGCTAGATACCCTGAGGCCCCTGTCACACAAACCTTGCCTTTGATCTGAGGCTTTTCCTGCTCCATCTTTTGTGTCGAAAATTACGATGCTATTTTTAGAATTACCAAATCAAAAGGCATCACATGACCAAAAACAAACCACTAATTATTCACAATTATGTTTCGTAACAAGACTGGTAACAATGTAGCATACATGCGCATGATTATAATAACATAAACTTAACCAGATGGTGTTTTAAGTTGCAATATCATCATTTTCAAATTAATTACTTGGTTTAAGCTTTAAGCTCACCCACTTGGCAATTATTCATTATTGAAGCATTTCAAATTACGGGAGATAAGAATAGAATAGAGTACCTGGAAGGAGGACAGGAGAGCAAATGATGTGCTGCAATTCACATGAGAAAGCAAACGTGTGCGTGCAGTAGTAGCGAAGGCTAAGCTTGTAGTAACACAAATGATATGATGGTTAATTTTACAAAAAAGAGAAAAATACTCATTGATTGATTAATTGGATGTTACATACACATCAAGAATAATTTGTACCACACATTACATGGTTAAATGAAAAAAACGTGCATGGGAATTTCTTTTGAGAAACTAGCACAACTTAATTGCAATATCCATTAATGCATGCATCTTCCAATCTGATCAAGATGTTGTGTTCAACAACTTAATGGCACTTGCAAGTTGCGAAGTTGTAGGGTATGTTTGTGGTGTTCAGAGGGAAAACTCCATGTTTCAACTGTTCATCCTGGACAAGTTTTATCTTTCAGAACTCCATGTTTTAACTGTTAATGCAGCACAACTACAAACTTTTCTACGGAGTACCAAAAATTTTGAAGCAAAGCAACAAGACCCTTGAGATCGTGAAAGTGATGCATATCTAGGAGATAAACAGGACAATGTCAGCTCATTGTTTCATTATATGAAACCTTTATATTACAGGCTCCCCCCTACGAATTTGATCGAAAAATACATCACTAACTAGTATGTGACAAGGAGTCAAGCTATATCGAAAAAAAAGTTCATATATAGTTTTGTTGTTTTCTGAAATTCGAATGTAACATAAGTTGATTTTGTTTTTAAGGTAATACGGAATTTGATCAAAAGCACTAAGCTCCATGATTTCAAATACACACATATGTGGTAATGGTCTCCTGAAGATGGCCCTGCATTATAAGTGATTTTACAGTGTCATCAAACATCTCTTCCAGTGGCTTGAACTTGAACCCTAAACTCTCAATCTTGGAAGTGTTGTAGGTGTAATATGGCCTATCCAACTTCGTGAACCTGATAAATGACACACAACACATGCTTGGTATGAGAAGAACCGGATTTGGACCTAGGAGCACCATTAGTGCTGGCGATCCCGTGAGATTTAGAGTAGGTGCAATTTGTTATAGATAGACAACTACAACATGTCTTTTACATAGTACTATACAGGAGTTAAGGATATCGAAATCCATACTCCTCTACACAATATGCAGTACGGAAAATACTTCAGGGTACTAACTTTGGGGTTTGATTAAAGCTATACAAGTATACCACCTCATATTTCTCATTAGCACTCAAAACAGGAAGATAAAGACCTGCCTTCATGCTAGCCATCAAACAGTTAAAAGATGAACCCATTAAAAATAAATAGTTAAAGATGAAGTGATTTACCCTTTTGGAATAGGATAAGACGGGTATTGGGATGCTAGAAATGACGCTAATTCATAATTCTCCATAACAGTGGAGCTACAAAGGTATCGACCACGCGCTTCTTTATGCTCAAAAACCAAGATGTGGCACAGAGCTATGTCGTCAATGTGAACATATCCCATCCTTCCATGAAACTCAAACTTGCTTGTTTCCCCTGTTAGTTATTTGAGTAGTTAGGAGCTAATAACATGATAAGTAGAAACAAATGACTGGCAAATACTACTTTTCCTCTCAGAAGAGCAAGTGGAATGAGGAAAACGTTCTTAAGAAATAAACAATAATATATGGTTTCTGTGAATGATTCGCGACAATATAGTCTACAGATGTCCAGATACCTTTAAACAAGCCAAGAACATCAGAGGCAGTAGAGCAAAGATTAGGAGGAAGACTAGGTCCAATTATAAAAGCAGGAAGGATAGTCACTAAATCGATGTTGTTCTCCTTGCAGAAGTTCCATGCTGCTTTCTCTGCCTCGATTTTTGACAGTGCATACCATACCTATATTCATGCGGAAACACGTCATTTATTTGCAAACTAACACAGTTCAGTTGTAATATTGAATATAGAAATCACTATTTATGATGGAATTCTTGTTGTTCACTTTACAAACAACAGTTTCATAGTCAATGAAATGAAAATAATATAATTAACAGCATGAGAAACATTATGAGACCTGGAATTGTTCACAAACTTCAGTGGAGCTCCAAACTGATTCATCAAGTGGAACATCAGGATCAATATCCACTCTTATTCTAACAGTTGAAGAAGATGAGGTAAGAACCACACGTCTTAGTGATGGGTTCTTCTTGCATGACTGAAGCACATTCAGTGTTCCCTTTATTGCAGGTTCCAGAATTTCTGCCTGATTATTTTTACAAGAATTTACTCCCAATAATTAAATAGTCCTAAAATTATATATTGAGAAAACTTCTAAATGTAAATTGCAGGCACAATTGATAGTAAACTCCCATTACTCGTATAACAAGTATAAAAAATACAGTAATTAACAAGTAACATTAATATATCAAGTATAACAGTATAAAAATTAATGTAAAATCTTTTGGAGCTGAGTAATCACCTTTGGATCTTTCTTGGATCCTGAAACAGGGGAAGCAGTGTGAAATACACCTTCACAACCATTAACTGCTTCATCAAAGCTTCCCTCTTCCATTAAATCAGCCTTTACTAATTTCAGCCTCTCTTTTGCCCCATCAAGCCTCCACAAATGCTCCACTTTTTTCTTATCACCTATTATTTCACATATTAATTCATTATTAGTAGAGCCCCATAATCATTATATAGAATACATTATAAGAAAAAATTATCCTTAGTCCATACAAATCATCTAACACTTAGTTTAGCACAAAGTGAAGAAGAGCATAGAAAATTGGATGAACCTGGGTCCCTGACTGTTCCAGTGACGAAATAGCCGGACGAAAGGAGGCGCTTGACCAGCCAAGAGGCTAAATACCCTGAGGCCCCTGTTACACAAACCTTGCCTTTGATCTCGAGCTTTTTCTGGTCCATATTTTGTGCTAAATACTATGCTTTTTTACTAAACCAGATATTAGCTTGTGTGTATATATATCATGGGCTGATCCATCATCCTCATCCCAATCTTTTACATAGGTTTGGGATGGATAAAAAGGATGGTGAAACACGATATGCTCGTGACAAACTGTCATTAGTTTCGTAATAGAAATTAAGCAGAAAATGAATGAAAGGCGGAGTTTGGTGACTGAACATCATTCATGCAATATCTGTGTTAGAAGCTTTTTGATATGCTTCATGCAGAAGTTTTTTCGGATATGATTCTTGTGCAGATAATGATATAAACCATTCTACCCTAGTATTCATTTTGAATCTGCATATACCAATGTTCCACAATTCCAAAGTTTAGTTTCTCTTTATTAGTATATACCAATCAAACATTTCGAACCCGAAACATCCACAATTCCAAAGTTTAGCTTTCTACAGTTTTCATTGAAAGGATCACAATGGTAATGGAATAAACATATTAATACTCTAGAAGGGGGGGTTGAATAGAGTATGGGCGTTTTTTGCAAAACAGAAAATGTCAAGGCCTTGAGATCAGTTACAGGGTGGAATAAACTGATCTCTGTTTTACAAATCAAGACTTTGAAAACTATTTAAAGTAAAACAGTTAGTAAGCAGAAGGTTATAAACGTTTGTTTTGGATTTTGTTAAAACTGTTTAAAACAAAGAACGAAAGCAAGAATAAGGCAAAAATAAAAACAGAAATAAACACAAGGAATTGTTACGAAGTTCAGCACAAAGGCCTACGTCTCCGCCTAGGGTTGTCCAACCCGTAGGATTTTAACCAACTTTTATTTCTTCCCTTAGAGTTCTAAAGCAACCTAGAAGATCTCACTATCTTCTCTCCGTAGTACTTCCCACTACACCTTAAACACTCAAATCCTAGAAATAAAAGCTAACACACTCAAACAACTTCGAGTATTATAATTTTACTACGAAGTGTATCACTCAAGTATTACAAAGTTTAGCACAAGTGAACACTCGTATTTTTCCCTCACTTTTAAGTAATGAAAAGTAGTAAACAATGAGAGAATTAAAGCTCTTAGAATAGCACAAGACTTCTTGAAAAACTTGGATAATGAAACCGGTTGATCTTCATGCTATTTATAAGGCTTTGAAGCTGACTTTAAAACGTTGCCAGCAGTCTCTGGGTCTTCAACAAACTCCAGAAATTTCGAAGCTTTCAAATTCAAACTTCAAAGCTGCTTTTAAATTCAACGTTTATCTTCCAGCTAGAAATCTGTTACAGCATACTTAGCTTCCTAAAAACCAGGTCAGCAAGCACAAGTAACAACAATATTTATCTTAAACATAAATCTTATCATATTCAGAAAAATTCAACAACCAAATAAGATAAATAATAAGCTAGATAAATAAATACATTTGACAGAAAATACTATCTTAGAAACATAAAGATAAAATCAGTTACTTAAAGAATAATAAAAACATAAACATGCTTATAGCAGAATATACGAATAGGTTAGCATACTTAGCAGGATATATTCGAATATAATTTGACAGAATCATAAAATAAGCTAAGATAAATAAACTAAACATATTAGCATATTAAATAAACATTGACTATTCATTTTGACTTCCATCATCCAATATAAAACTAAGTAGGAATATAAACGAAACAACAAGGGAAACAACAAGGTGGAGTCATCAATCTCCCCCTTGATGGAAGTCAAAACCTGTGACAAATAATAAAGAGAACAAGTATGATTAGAGTAAGATAACATAAGGAGCATAAATAATAACCATCATTCAAAAACATTAATCATATATATACCAAAAACTTTCCAAAAACTAACACACACAAACACAGATGTTCTCCCCCTTTTTGACATCCAATCAAGGGAGAAAATGTCTGGAACAAAGGTTGAAAAACAACTAAAAAACATAAGTTCAAAGTTATTACAGACCAAAAGAAGCAAAATAACTTCTTAAAAAACATCAAGGCCTTGAAAATCAGAAATAAGCCTTGAGTCCTGCAACTCCCCTGCTCAACCAGCCAACTGAGCACTGATTTCATCAAGCTTCCTCTCAACATCTGCAAACAGGGAGTACATGGACTGGCGAAGATCCTCCATGCCAAATTCCAGAGCTTGAAGTTTTGAAGCAGGAACAGGAATATCAGCTTTGGGTTTATAGGCAGAGGGAATGGCAGCAAGGTCTTCATCAGAGAGGTCTGAGATGAACTTCCATGTATCCCTTCCAACCCTGAAAATTCCGATTTTGTTGAAGAGTTCCAGGCCCACACTAGGAGTAGTAAGACGATCTACTTCCTCTGTGTCAACTGGAACATCAAAAAATTTGAAGATCTTTGGCAAAAGGTTAGCATAGGGAAGGGTAGCAAGACGAGTAGAGTTGTAGATGTGAGACATATATGTGAGAATAATGGAGGGCAGATCAAGAGGATAGCCATTGAACAGCAAATACAGAATTTCAAGGCATTGATCAGTCAATAATTCCCTTGAATTAGATCTGGGCATAATAGTTCGAGTCAGAAATTGGAAAATGATCTTAGGTTCAAGATCAAGAGAAGAGTGAGTGAGCTGCTTTGAGGTAGGAGTATTAGGCAAAAGAAATTGAGTCCTAGCAGCAGTAATACAAGAAAGACGAGAAGGAAAGGACTTATCATACACAACAGGAGCAACCCCCAAAATTTCTGCCAGAATCTGATTAGTTAATCTAATTTTGATTCCTTTAACAATTGACTCAATTGAAGGCCCCTCACTAGAATTAACAAGAGTCATATTAAGATAAAATAAAAGAGTGAGACGAGGGTATGCAAAATTAGGCAGAGAAGCAAGATGAACAAGAGAAGACTCACGAAATAGCTTGAAACATCGAAGCGATGAGGAATTGACAAGATCCATAGCAATTGGTTCACAAGAACAAATCTTGCGAGAGTGATACCCATCCTTCAATTTACCAAGGGTTGTGAAATTCTTGAACCATGAAGGAGGGAGAGAGGATGGAACTTCAAAAGTGTATTCTTGAGAAGCCGAAGCTTGAGATTTCTCAGGAAATTTGACAGGAATGGCTTTCGATGGGGTTTCCTCTTCTCGAATTGGTGAATGAGAAGATGCCGATTGTGAAGGTTCAGAGTATGGAACTTGCTTTGGAGCTTTCTTTTGAGCTTTGGCTTGTTTCTTTTTCTAAGCAAGTTTAATGGCGACATGCTTTCTTTTGGGCGCCATGAAGAAAGGGAAAAAAGAATAATGGAAGAGTGTAGAAGAGGAGAAGACAGAGGTAGCAGAGGAGAGAAAGAGTGAAATCTTTTTGGCGGATGAGAGAGAAGGAGTGAATGCAGGCAAGTATTTATAGGTACGGGATAGTAAAAGATTTTTCAAAACAGATTAAAAAGATAAAAAGGTGAAAAGGTGCGACTGTTTAAAAATCAAATAGATTAAATGAATGTACGAGTTTTGAAAACGTTTTCAAAAGAAATAATAAATAAGTACATTGAATGAGAATTCACGAGAATAATCACCAAGTATTGTTCCAGATTTATTTATTTATTTTTCGGCAGTTTTACTTCAAGGCCTTGAAATATAGTTCAGGGCTCTGAAGTAATTTGCACTTAACACAAAAACAAATACTTAAAGCAATTAAATAAATTAAGTAACGTACCTTGGCTCCCCCTACGAAGTTGCATCCTTATTTAGTATTCCCAACTCAAGCCGTATAAAATTAAATCTTTCTTCACTCAAAGGCTTGGTAAATATGTCAGCAATTTGAAAATTTGTAGGAATGAAAGAGATAGAAATGTCACCTTTCTCCACATGATCTCTTAAGAAATGATGTCGAACATCAATATGTTTGGTTCGAGAGTGCTGCACAGGATTCTTAGCAATTGATATAGCACTGGTATTATCACACTTTAAAGGTATTCCTGTATAATTAAGGCCCAAATCTTTAAGCTGTTGAGATATCCACAATATTTGTGAACAACAAGCACCGGCTGCAATGTATTCAGCTTCTGCAGTTGATAAAGCTACGGAATTTTGTTTCTTAGAGTGCCAACTTATGAGAGATGATCCAAGAAATTGGCAGCAACCTGAAGTACTTTTCCTGTCTACTTTATAACCTGCAAAATCAGCATCCGAATACCCAACAAGCTCAAAGTTGCTATTTTTAGGATACCAAAGACCAAAGTCCTTAGTTCCATTTAGATACCTTAAAATACGTTTAACAGCACTTAAGTGTGATTCCTTAGGATCAGCTTGAAAACGTGCACACATACAAACACTAAACATAATATCAGGTCGACTTGCTGTTAAATAAAGAAGAGATCCAATTATACCTCGATATTGCTTTTGATTTACTGATTTACCATTCTCATCTTTGTCTAAAGATAGTGATGAACTCATAGGAGTTTTTGCTTCTTTGGATTGTAGCATATCATATTTCTTAAGGAGCTCTCTAGTATATTTGCCTTGATTCACAAAGATGCCTCCTTTATCTTGTTGATTTGCAATCCAAGAAAGAAATTGAGTTCACCCATTAAGCTCATTTCGAATTCCCTGCACATTATATCAGAAAATTCCTTGCAAAGGGAATCATTAGTAGCACCGAACAAAATGTCATCAACATAAATTTGCACAATCAGTAAGTCACTTGCTTTGATTTTAACAAACAGAGTTTTGTCAACTTGACCACGTTTAAAACCGTTTTCCAAAAGATATTTTGATAAACGTTCATACCAAGCCCTTGGGGCTTGTTTCAGACCGTATAAAGCTTTATCAAGTTTGTAAACATGGTCAGGAAAAGATTCATTTTCAGAACCAGGAGGTTGTTCTACATAAACTTCCTCTTTTAGAAAACCATTTAAAAAGGCACATTTTACATCCATTTGAAATAGTTTGATACGCATAAAGGATGCAAAAGCAAGTAAAATTCTGATTGCTTCCATACGTGCAACTGGTGCAAAAGTTTCCTCATAATCAATACCTTCTTCTTGATTGTAGCCTTGAGCTACTAACCTTGCCTTATTTCGAGCAATTTTACCATTTTCATCCAACTTGTTTCTGAAAACCCATCTTGTTCCAATTATTGATTTTCCTTTGGGCCTTGAAGTCAAATTCCAGACTTTGTTTCTCTCGAACTCATTTAGCTCACTTTGCATAGCAATAATCCAATCCAGTTCATGTAAGGCTTCTTTGACATTTTTTGGTTCAACAAGGGAAACAAAGGCATGAAAGGCACAAAGAGACTTTAAGTTTGCTATGGTTTGGATTCCAGATTTTGGGTCAGAAATGATTTTATCAAGAGGATGAGATGAGGCATGTTTGAATTTTCTGCGCATTAGTAAGGGGGTAGCAGGAGGTTCTTGGAGTACTGTTTCAAGACCATGAGATGAATTTTGGCTCGCTTCAGGTTCAAGTTCAAGGTCTTGAGATAAGCTTTCAGGGCTTTGAGGACGAGAAACAGAGGATTGATTTAATTCTTCTGTGGTTTGAATGGGTTCTTGGATGTTCTGGGTAGGGCGCATTGCTGGAGCTTCTGCTGCTTCTTTATCACTTTCATCATCTGTTTCTGGTTCCTCGTATCTGTTCAGCTTTAGACCTGTAAAACTTTCACTCAAAGTATCCTTTTCGGATTCGTCAAAAATAACATGTATGCTTTCTTCAACAAGCTTAGTTCGCTTGTTAAAGACTCTATATGCTTTAGAAACAGAAGAGTATCCCAAGAAAATAGCTTCATCACTACGTGCATCAAATTTCCCAAGGTTATCTTTGCCATTATTATGAGCAAAGCAAGTACATCCAAATGGTTTTAGATGAGCTATATTGGGTTTCCTTCCTTTGAAAAGCTCATATGGAGTTTTCTTTAAAATAGGGAGAATTAAACAACGATTTGAAACATAGTTAGCTGTGTTAACAACTTCTGCCCAAAAATATTTTGGTAAAGCATTTTCCAAAAGCATGGTCCTGGACAGATCCTCAAGGGTGCGGTTCTTGCGTTCCACAACCCCATTTTGTTGAGGTGTCCTTGGAGCTGAAAAGTTGTGAGAAATACCATATTTAGTACAAAACTTTTCAAAATTAATTTGATCAAATTCTCTACCATGGTCGCTTCTCACAGCTACCACAGGTAGGTTTTTCTCAGTTTGAACTTCTTTGCAAATTTTTGAAAACTCCAACAAAGCTTCTGATTTTTCTCTTAAAAATGAAACCCAAGTAAAACGAGAATAGTCATCAACAACCACAAGGATATACTGTTTTCCTTTTGGGGTTTTGACACGCATAGGACCACATAAATCAATATGTAAAAGTTCAAGGGGTTTAGAGGTACTTACAACCTTTTTGGTCTTAAAAGAACCTTTAACCTGTTTACCTCGAGCACATGCTTTGCACAGCCCTTTTTCTTTGAAATTTAATTCAGGCAAGCCACGCACTAAACTCTGTATAGACAGCTTTTTCATAGTATGCATGTTAATATGTCCAAGTCTTCTGTGCCAAAGCCTTGTATTTTCAGTCAGGGCCTTGAGACACTTCAGACTATAACTTTCAACAAGATTAGAATGAAACGAATACACATCATTATTTCTAGGAGCAGTTAGAATGATCTTACCACCTTTGTCACGCACTTCACATTTTTCACTATCAAATATTACCTCGTTGCCTTTGTCGCACAGTTGAGAGATGCTTAAAAGATTGTACTTCAATCCATCAACTAGATAGACATCATCAATGGAGTTAAATGCATCACCTCCAATTTTTCCAATGCCAACGATATTGCACTTCTTTTTGTCTCCAAGGGTTATTGTTCCACATAGATTAGTTTCAACCTTAGAGAATAAAGCAGAATTTCCACTCATGTGCCGAGAACATCCACTATCTAAAATCCATCTATAATCTTTCTTTTTCAAGCTCTCCTGCAAAATAACAAATTATCAAACCTTTCTAGACCAAACTGCAAATTTGGAATCATATTCGGGATAGACCATGTTTGGTGGTCTAGTTCCCTTAACTACCCAGATTTGCTTAATTTGGTCTCGAGTAAAATAAGGAAATGAATGTTTGATAATATGAGGATCTTTCCTTTTGAAAGGACAGGTAAGCTTGGTATGACCTTTTTTGCAACAATAAAAACAGGTAGGACCATTAAAACTTCCTTTGTCTTTAACAAAAACAGTAGGTTTCTTTTTGTCAAGATATTTGTTAAAACCAAGTCCAGTTTTGTCTCTGGATCCTCGTGCTTTGTCAAAAATTTTGTTAAAATCATTTTCAGAATTTGAAAGTTTATTTAAAAGACTTTTCTGATTTGAACACTTTTCAAAAAGACTTTTCTTCTCGTTTTCAAGACTATAATTACAGTAATTTAGAGAAGTGAGTTTTTGTTTCAAAGTATTGTTCTCGGTTTTCAAGGCCTTGATCTGAGTTTCAGACACTTTGACCTTGTTTTCGAGAGCTGTATAAGCTTCTTTTAAAACAGAAACTTCTTTGATTAAATTCTCAGTAGTTTCAACTTGCGTACTGAGTTTTTCTTTCAAAATTTTTGACTCTTGAATCAAGCTTTCCTCATTGATAATCATATTATGCAAGAATTCAGAAAGAATATTTGAAGGACTAGACATGAGATTATTTACAATTACCTGAAGATGTTCCTCTTTAGAAGTGTCTTTTTCTGCCATTAGACATAGGTTGGCTTGATCATCATCGTCTGAATCACTTGAGTCAGAATCGCTCCAAGATGCCACCATAGCCTTTTTCTTGAATTCCTTTTTGTAGGGCTTAGACTTCTTTCTTTGAGGACAATCTCGTACAAGGTGATCTTCTTCACCACATTCATAGCATTTCAAGGTATTAAGTTTGTTGTATGTCTTTCCCTTAGTCTTTTCTTGGCGATTGCTGTATCGATCAGATTTTCCATGATTTCTTTCTTTTGAGAACTTCTTCTTCATTTTGAGGATTTTGGTAAGACTCCTTGAGAGAAGAGCAAAGGGGTCTTCATCATCATCTTCATCCGAATCTTCCTCTATCTCTTCTTCTTTCTTGGCTTTGAGAGCTAGCCCCTTTGTGGATGAGGCAGGCTCTCCATCTTCTTCATCAAAGGACATTTCATGGGTAATTAATTTTCCCAATAGATCATCAAGAGGAAGGGTTCTTAGATCTTGAGCTTCTTCAATTGCTGTAAATTTAGGACCCCACTTTGCTTTTGGAAGACATCGAAGGATCTTTCTCACTTTTTCTTTATTTGAGAAAAACCTGCCAAGAGAATCAAGATTGTTAATAATTTGAGTGAATCTAGTAAACATTTCTTTAATAGATTCATTTGAAAGCATTTTAAAAAGTTCATATTGTCGAAGGAAAATGCTGATTTTGGTCTCCTTGACTTGGCTTGTTCCTTCATATGTGACTACGAGCTTATCCCATATCTCCTTGGCACTTTTGCATGTAGACACACGGTTGAATTCATTAGCATCTAGTCCACAATACAACAAGTTCATAGCACGATAATTCTTTGCAACACTTTCAAGATCCGTTTGGTTGAACTCATCATCATTCTTAGGAACGGCTACTCCACTTTCAGTGGTCTTCATAGGAACTTTAGGACCCTTCTTGATAATCTCCCAGAGTTCAAGGTCTTGATCAATCACGAACATTTGCATCAATGACCTCCAATGAGCAAAGTTGTTGCCACAAAAGAGAGGGGGGCGATTTGCGGATCGACCTTGAGCGAAGCCTCCATCACCAATGGAATTCATCTTCACATATTGTTAGATCTTTATGTGAATACCTGCTCTGATACCAAATGAAAGGATCACAATGGTAATGGAATAAACATATTAATACTCTAGAAGGGGGGGTTGAATAGAGTATGGCGTTTTTCGCAAAACAGAAAATGTCAAGGCCTTGAGATCAGTTACAGGGCGGAATAAACTGATCTCTGTTTTACAAATCAAGACTTTGAAAACTATTTACAGTAAAACAGTTAGTAAGCAGAAGGTTATAAACGTTTGTTTTGGATTTTGTTAAAACTGTTTAAAACAAAGAACGAAAGCAAGAATAAGGCAAAAATAAAAACAGAAATAAACACAAGGAATTGTTACGAAGTTCAGCACAAAGGCCTACGTCTCCGCCTAGGGTTGTCCAACCCGTAGGATTTTAACCAACTTTTATTTCTTCCCTTAGAGTTCTAAAGCAACCTAGAAGATCTCACTATCTTCTCTCCGTAGTACTTCCCACTACACCTTAAACACTCAAATCCTAGAAATAAAAGCTAACACACTCAAACAACTTCGAGTATTATAATTTTACTACGAAGTGTATCACTCAAGTATTACAAAGTTTAGCACAAGTGAACACTCGTATTTTTCCCTCACTTTTAAGTAATGAAAAGTAGTAAACAATGAGAGAATTAAAGCTCTTAGAATAGCACAAGACTTCTTGAAAAACTTGGATAATGAAACCGGTTGATCTTCATGCTATTTATAAGGCTTTGAAGCTGACTTTAAAACGTTGCCAGCAGTCTCTGGGTCTTCAACAAACTCCAGAAATTTCGAAGCTTTCAAATTCAAACTTCAAAGCTGCTTTTAAATTCAACGTTTATCTTCCAGCTAGAAATCTCAGCAAGCACAAGTAACAGCAATATTTATCTTAAACAGAAATCTTATCATATTCAGAAAAATTCAACAACCAAATAAGATAAATAATAAGCTAGATAAATAAATACATTTGACAGAAAATATTATCTTAGAAACATAAAGATAAAATCAGTTACTTAAAGAATAATAAAAACATAAACATGCTTATAGCATAATATACGAATAAGTTAGCATACTTAGCAGGATATATTCGAATATAATTTGACAGAATCATAAAATAAGCTAAGATAAATAAACTAAACATATTAGCATATTAAAAAAACATTGACTATTCATTTTGACTTCCATCATCCAATATAAAACTAAGTAGGAATATAAACGAAAACAACAAGGGAAACAACAAGGTGGAGTCATCATTCATCAATCATAATACAATCCTCATAAGTACATACTATTAAGGTGCCTCTCACAAACTGTCTAATAAATTGTTTATGCGATTAGAAATATCCAAGATGATGCAAATAAATAAATAACATACCAAAAAAAAAAAAAAAAAAAAAACAGCTAAATTAGTGAAATAAACTCACCTCATAACAGCCATAGTGTAAAGCATAGCCAACATTTCCTCTGAATCTGAAGTTCCATTACTCAAACCTTTTCTACAAAATCGCAATTTCAACTTATTTACTAAAAAATAAATAATAAATAAATGGAAATAATGCAAAAGTACCTAAAATGAGGATTTCAAAAGATTATCAAATAACAAGATTCAATTAATGAATGTTCGGATTTCAAAATTAGGGTTTTAATGAATTGAAATGAGGAATTAGGGTAAATCCTACCCTGATTAGAGCTTTTGCGATGGAATTAAGAGAAGAAGAGAAAAGAATAATTCTTCCCAATTCAACCGTGGAACAACTCCGTAATTTGTAATTTTTGTCGACAATTAGGGATTTTCTCTTGCGATAACTCCATTGTTGAAGAGGAGTTGAATTGATTTGCAGTAGTGTAATTTCTTAAACCTTAATTAGTAGTTACGCAATACGCTAAACCCTTTACCTCAAAGGTGTTTCCTTTCCTTTCTTTCACTGGTCCTACCAAACAACTCTTATAAAAATCATTTTTTGCAAATTATACATTTGGGGTGTGTTTTGATGTCTGGATGGAGGCCCAACTTAATCTTTGAGATTAGAGATTAACTTAGGCCCCGTTCTTTAGAGCTGCTTTGCTCTGCTGAAATCTGCTCTGCTCTACTTCAATCTGCTCTGCTCTGCTCTGCTTAAAAATAGTACTTAAAAATAGATGCTTCAATCTGCTCTGCTCTGCCCTGCTCTGCTTTGCTCTGCCCTATTCTGCTCTGCTTCAATCTGTTCTGCTTTGCTGAAATCTGCTTTGCTCTGCCCAGAAGCTCAAAAGAACAGGGCCTTAATCTCCTAGGTCACTTTACTAATAAAATAATATATTGTGAGAGGAGATATTTTTCATGTTTATCTCAGAGATAAACTTGAATTTTCCCGACAGGATTTTAGGGTTAGTGGGTGGTGTGTTCAAGAAGTTTGGTTTTGTTAATCGGTTAAGGGAAGAGTGTGAAAGCAAATACGAATAGGTTAAGGAAATGGAAAGGAGAAGAATAGAATGAAAATTCATTTTATAGGTAACTAGAATGTACCCGTGTAATGCACGAGATATATATTTTATAGAATGATATTACAAAAAATCCAATAACAAAAAGGAAAAAGATATATGCAAGAATAGGAATAAAATTAACATTTAATGCACCAATTTACTCGTGAATTGTTAATAAATTCCCAACTTAACACTAAAAAGAAAGTAAATTAGCATTACCCTACAAAAATTCTATTTCAAATATGGGAAGTTAAATTTTAGGAAAAATTAGAAATAATAATCCCAACTTTCATCAATTTTGCTACAATAATCCCAACTTTGGTTTATTATGGAATAATCCGAACTTTGGGGGTTGTTCTTTTTCTTCAATCCCAAAAACCGGTGACCGGTTTAATGGGTTAATCTTAAAAAAAAAAAAATTAAAAGTGACATATGTCACGAGTGAATTGGCTTAAAAAAAAAAACACACCAAACCCCAGAATCCCCATCACCAGCCAAACCCCCAAAAAACCACCAACCTAACGCTAATGCACGATTATTTATTCATTTTTTTTTATCATTTGCACAGATTATATTATACGCGAAAGAAAACAACACAAACAGAAATGTTGGTAATTATTGAGGTTCCTTGTTAAAAAAAAAACAAAACAAAACAAAATCATTGGGATGGGTAGAAAACATTATGTATATATTGTTTCACAAAGTTTCATATGTGGTTGGCCACACCATGTGGCCGGTTTATTTGTTTAGGTGTTACTTAGTTGGTCAATGGTTACTCGGTTAACTTAGGGGTTACTCGATCAGGGGTTATTTGGTCAATTAGAGGTTACTCGGTTAATTGAGGGTTATCAGGGGATATTCGGTCAGTCATGGGTTACTCAGTCAGGGGTTACTCAGTCAAAGGTTATTCAGTCAGCCAGGGGTTACTTAGTCAAAGGTTATTCCGACAGGGGTCACCTAGCTAGTTAGTGTGGCCAGCCAAATAGAAAATGTGCTATTTTGATTTTGATTATTATTGAATTAATAAAAAGGTGATTATTGAGGGATTAAATATAAACAATTGTTTTTTTTTTTAAGGAAAATAGTGGATCTTATGGTGGTTGTATTTTTTTCACAAACTTTTAAATAAAACGGATATTCAGTAAATTACTGAACATCCATTATAAAGTGACAATAAAATGTGCAAAAGTTACACTTAAACGCACAAAAGTTACCCTGACATATATAAGTGTTATTTATGCTTCATTGATAAATTTGACAAAAGTGACACTAAATTTGACAAAAGTGACACTAAATCTGACAAAAGTGTACCCGATGTATAATAAATTACTGAAAACCGGGTGTATACAAAAGTTATCCAATTTTTTTTAAAATTTTTTTTTAACAATTGTTTTTGACGTGTTATGCGGAAAAGTTAGGAAAAACTGTGAAATAATAATATAGATTTCTTGTAATATTGGTAGATATATTAAAATAGGTAACTTATTGTTTTTTTTTTTTTTTTTTTGTAGTATTGAGGAAAATGGATAATCTGGAAAAAAAATTAGAAGTGGAAATAGGGGGTATTGAGGAAAATGGATAATCATGTTTGGGTTATGAGGAGGGTCCTTTGACCATTTTCCGGCATTAACTTTTTTATTTTCCGGCCAAAAAAAGCCACGTGTAAAGCACGTAACTTATTAAATTCCCTTTTTTCTCTGTTTTCTCTCATTGTGGGGAGGATTAGCCTTGAATTACTTTGAATATCCTTCAATTTTAATTTATATAATTAAAATTATAGTTTAGTGTTAATTATTTTCAGAAATTCGGGTTTAATAGGGGGGAAATAAAACGGAAAACGAGGGAAAAAGAGGAGGGAGAAAAAAGGGAACTTAAGTGTGATTTTTTTTGGCCGGAAAATAAAAAAATCAACGTCGGAAAATGGTCAAAGGACCCTCCTCATAACCCAAACATGATATAAGAACCTTTTGTGTCACCTTTTTTTATAAAAGGGCCTTTGTCACAAAAAGGTCTACTTAAAAGGACCTTCTTCACAAATTTTTCGAAAATCTTAACTATTGGTTCTAAATACTAAGATTATGAAAGATCATTACAAGCGACTATGTTGATAATTCAATTTTAAGAATTCAATTTTAGCATTACAAGTAATTTAGTTGCATTCTTTCTAATTTGATCTACTAATTCAACTTATTAATGTAACCTGATTCATTATTTGATTTTTTAGCATTTTCATCAATATTTACTTATGTAATTTTTGAATTGGCCAATAAAATAATTAATATCTTCAGGCATCAAAAATGAATGAATCGCAACTAAAAATTTGGCTACTAGTGGAGCATGGAACTGATGAGATGCCTCATTCGCTGTATACGATTGACCTACCAAGTGATCTGGAGGTCGATTCTGATTCTGAGGGGTTTCAAGTGTTGTCACTCTTGGTAATCTTCCCTCAGCGTAAGTTTCTATACCGTACTGAATTCGTTAATCTCGGATCCAAACTATACTTCTTTGGAGGTGTTAAATCTGATAAGCTTGACGAAGACCTATATAGAGCTGTACATGTCCTTGACATGAACGATTCTGACCGAGTTGCTTCCCTCAATGCCTCCAAGGAATCTCCTTGTGCGTTTGTGGCTGATGGTATGATCTACACGTTTGGGAAGGCATCCGGCAAGTCAAGTTGTTTCGAGCGTTATATTCATGTTTTTTTTTAAAAAATCTTAACTTACACTATCAGATTATTAATGTCTTAAGGAGTAAGGACCTTAGTATGAGCCTTGGTTTCATGGACTTGAATACTTGAGCTTTGCTGAACTATGAAATAACTTTTTGTAATTAAACAAAACTTCAAATGGGTTTTTTTTTTTTTTTTTTTTTTTTTTTTTTTTTTTTTTTTTATGTTTGAGCTCACCAATTACTATAACGAGTTTGAGACGAGCAATGACCCAATTTGACAAGCACGTTTTGAGCTAGAGGTTATCGAACTTGGCGAGTATAGATCACGTTGTACATGTTGAGCACAGTTCAACTACGAACTGCTCAGTCAGCAAGAATCGGAAGCTGTCTGGTTACTCTGTCGGGTACATTGTGATAAGTAATGATATGAGTTTATGCATTGATAGGCCTTTCAACATGATATCTTCTGATAGCTGTGCTATGAAGCATAATCTGCCTGTGCTGCTGTGCATTGCTATTATTATTGCTGTTCTGACTTCTGAGATGTCAAATTTGTTCAATACTGCAGTCAATATGTATGGTTTTGCAATTGAATTGCTGATTTGTGTTCAGATTAAGATTTTTTAATTGCTATTGCATCTGAACTTGAGCATGATTGTGTTACATAATAAGGTGTTAATGGTGTTTATTGAATGAAATTATTTGTTATTGATTACTACATAGCTTGAAGCCCTCTCTCATTATTCTTGTTTACATTTGTGTTATTAGTTGCTGATGAACAGTTTGTTTTCTCCTCTTTATATTCACTGTTGTATACAATTGTTAAATTTATAATTACAATCATGTTTGGCGGTCTTGAGTAAATCTTATCAGGCGTATCTTAAAATGCAGCCTGGAATAGAGTGGTGCCAAACAAAAAGCAGGAAAGCAGCAGGAGGACTAAAAAGAATGTGTCAAAGGAATCTAAAACAGAGAACAATTTTCGTGTTGGTGATGTTGAGGAGGTTGGCAACCTTAAGGTTTTGGCAGGTAGAGTACTAATACCCTGTTGTCCTATTCTTTTGTCCTTAATTTTCAATTCCATTCGATACAGTTGAAACGAACATGGCTTAACTCTCTACTTCGCAAGTTTTATTCTGAATGTGTTATTGATAATAGTGTGTTTTTTGTTGCAGCTCAAGAGGAAGAACTCAGCAGGCTATATTCTGAACTGGCAAAGAAGGATACACTTTTGAAGACCTATGAGGCGGAGTTGGTTAAGAACAAACTTTCGATTTAGTAGAGAGATGGAAGACTAATGGTCCATTTCTTTGTGATCTCTGGTGTATCGTGTAATTTAGATAAGAAAGCAGAAGTATTTAAAGTAATAAGTATTTATGTGTATCTTGTTTATTGTTAATAATGTTTAGCATGTTAAGCTTGGAAACACGGTGAACTTTCACTGTTATAACTATTGTGCTACTATTTTATTTTTCTGTTCTTGATCTTGCCTTGACAACTGCATAGTAGTAGCAAAGAATATTTTCTTGCCAAAATCTTTAGAAGAATATTTGTATAATATGATTTCCTTTTTTGGCATATTTTTGGGTAATCATGCCTTTTTGGTTTCAATGACTTAAACTATTAGCATTCTTTAATAAGTAACCAATGACTTAAGGGAATATGATCTATAGCTTTGCTTTTTAGGTTTCAAAAATAAAACCAAAATCTCACTTAATAATCATATTGCAATGCTTAGCTCTTTGTGATTTAATGACTTAATAACGGGCTTAAGACGGACATGAAGGCCTAGAGTTGAATTTAATCAATACAAAAATCTGAAAGAATTCTTTTCTTGATTCTTCCCCTTATTTTGCTTTCTCAAATGAAATAATACTGTATTTTACGCTTAATCAATGGGGTCATGAAGAACTGCCTTTACAACATCTTTCATATCATCAGAAGTAAACCCATCATCCTTCATGTAGAAAAAGTGCAGCACCTTGCTCATTTTCCAGAACACTTCCCTACAATCTTTTGGAACTACACCTACATTGCCTCGCAATACTATTCTCAGCAGCTCTCTTCTTTTGTCTTCAATTGTCTGTCTTATGTCTTCAATAGCATCTTCTTTGTTTATAGTTCCATTTTCGTGAAGGATGCGCAAGGACACTGCGTTAAGCTTCCCCTCCTCCGCTTCCCTCTGATGCAACAGCCAAGATATTAATCTTTTTTAAACAAAAGCAAACAAACTAGGCTAATCCTGTTATTTGGAGATGAGTATGACCTAAGTGACTTACCTGAAAGCCTTGGTAATCGTTGAGGAGGCGGCCGCTAGTACTCATCAATTTGAATAGATTATGGTACTCATCACTTCTAATAACCTCCTCAGATAGCTTGGGACCGATGAAATACAGAGCTGGAAGAACGATTGGCCCTAAGGCAAAAGATATGTAGCCATTGTCCATGTATTCCTCCTCTGTAGGTACTGACTTGTTCCTCGCTATCTCTGCTTCTTTCCACATAGATTTTACAAGGCTCAACCACTGTCACACAATCAGTCCCAAGGAACAGATTAAACATTACCCCGTCTCATGGCTTGCGTATTATGGAAGAGCAACAAAGAAGATATGAAAGCTTACAATCTCAACCAAGTGATTAGTTATGTTACGATCTTGCCAAGTACATGCTTTTTCAGCAATTTCACAAATGCTGTCCCGGACTGCTGAGAATATGATGTGAACATTCTCCGAACAGGTTTGGATTCTCTTATCTGCATCCCACCTGCCAATTTCAGCTGGTTTTTAATCAATCGATGCAATTTAGGGGGAGAGGGAGTTGTGGCTTGTGTGTCTAGGGAGTAGGGTAAGAACACATACTTTTCAAACAACTGAATAAGATTTAGTTGCTCCTCTTCTGAGCTGCCAACATCAAAGAAGTCATCAACCACAGTAGTCAGAACGCCGTTCTTTGCCCATGAAACACGTGCATCAGCTAGTTCAGGGGAGGAAAAGCTTGCAGCAGCAGAAAAGTAGCAGTAACTAAGCTTCTGCCTAGAAAAGGCTAACTGGTCCAATTTACACTCTGCAAGCCATCTGCTTTCAAATGGAAAATAATTTTGGAGCATTTGATGAGAACATAAGAAAGCTACATTACAGGTGAGATGTTGTGATCAAAATTATAAAAGAAGTTAGGGTAGTTCATACCTCTGAAGTTGTTTAAATTCCTGGAAATGTATGGATTGGCAATAGCTGAAATCATCCTTTGCTAGTTGTAGGAGAACTTTATTGCAAAAGTTAGTGCAGCTGAGATATGAAGTGTGTCGTCATGAACACTTAAGAACAGATAGGCAATACAAACGACAATATTATGAGTCAAACATGATACAAATGCAGAAAAACATCATATTTCTACCTTAAAGAAGACTTCAAAATCCTTATTCCATCCAAGTTATTATGTTCGATGAATTTTCTGCTTTGCAAGCGTTCCAAATTTGCATGATAGGGGCTCTTTAGGCTGTCAGCAACCTGTGAAACAGAAAGGTGATGAGCCTAAGAGACGCCTCTGATGTTCTATAGAAAAGGCATGCATATATGAACATCTTGCCTCTTGGATTAGATTTTTTCTGAGCCTGTCTGCTAGTGTTGAATGTTCAGAGATTTTCCCTTCAAGAAAGTGCCTTGAATTTGTTGCTTGCTTCTCTAGATAAGATTCATGAGCATAAATTCTAAGTTGAGATGCCCTATAGAGCTCCAAGGCAGATCTTATGTCCTCTGAGTGTCCTCCGAATTGGTGAAAACAGCAGTCTTCATCATGGACTTCAGCCAACAGTTCTATACAAACAAGAAAAAATGCATGTTGATTCAATAACTAGTATATACTATCACCACCAAAACCATACATAGAATATCTTATTACCATTGAGATCAAACACCAGGTTAATGATAAGTATAAAAACATACCTGAAGATACATCATATCCATCGTCACGTAGCAACCGAAATGCCATCCTAGTGGTAATGACATCAGAAAATATCTCTTCATTTCCTTGCTCCCACAGTCTGCCCATTAACAATAAGTTCACAGGTTATATAATATACCAACTAGAACCAAATTTAATGATATACTCCATACTTTCATCAAATGTTATTTGACCAACACGTATACTACATGCTCAAATCGTACCTGAAAGTTTCATTCAATGCAGAAGCAATCTCTTCTTTAAAATGCCCATTGATTCCTGATTTTTGCAGGGTGTCAACCATATGAAGCCGGAAATATGCATCAAGTGGGTATGCAGTTGGGACTGAAAATCAAAAAAACCGTAAAATTTAAGCATAATACATAAATGTTAATATAGTAGACATAGCAGAAATAAGCAGGTAACCTGCATTTGCAAATTTCTGCAAGACTGAAGACAGATAGCTGTAACAATTTGGATCTTGGAGCGCAGAAAAAGCAGCTGCTGTTGTGGATGGTGAATTAAACAAAGAGCCATTCTTCCTTTGATAATCCATTACCATTTTCCAGTCTTGTGGTCCTCCCATTGCTTCCGAAATATATGCCAAAAATAAATTCCTTGCCTTGGAGTCCTTTCCACGGATTCTGTCAATAATACAGAGAAATGTTATGTTTTTGTTCTGAAAGAACAGAACTTAATCATCCAGTATAAACTGCACTTGCATGGATTTTGACTGTTTGACAGCTCTTAAATGTAAATTGTAAAGTGTAAACATCACAAGATTCACGGCTATAAATACGAGAACTGGAATGAAACAGCATACCTTTTGAGCTCTAAATCCTTCTTTCGAAGCACAGCATCGATATCTGAAGGCGCCAAATGAAGATTCACTTCCATATTAAGAGCCTTCTCAATCATACTAGGAAAAATAACATCAAATCCAATCGGAGAATGCTGCTCTTCATCCATTGCCGAAGCAAAATGTGACACAATAAAGTCAAGGCCTGCCAAAGGAGAAAAAAAAATAAAATTCAGTTTCTTCCTTTCAGAAATTCATGCAGCAAGTCCCTAAGAGTTTACCCTTTGTCATCTGTTCTTCTCCTACAGACCATCTTTTGAGCGCGAGGACACAAGCCAGTGTGGAAGAAAGCGAGTCTTTGATTAGAGAAGTATCACGATGATCAAGAACACCCCATGAGCCATCACACAGCTGGTTCTCTAATATCCAGTCTATACTCCCTGGAAAACAAGTAGTATTTGGAGCAGCAGGAGAAGGGGCCATTGCTACCCACGCAGTGTCATAAGCTGATATTGAAAGTTCAGCTTTTTGAAACATGTTTCGTATTCTTTCTTTGGCATCCTCAAACCTCTGATTATCGAGTTTGACATATCTAATTAGTTTACATACGGAGTTTATTTCTGTAAGAATGTAGAAGATTGAAATGATAAATTACACTACCTGTATATCAGCATTAGCTGTTCTGTTTATAGAACAGGATATTCTACAATATTCTGGCCAAGTAATATTAACAAAGTCAGAGATTGTGCCAGGAATCGTCTAATTACAGTAATAACGTAACACAATAAATGTACATACGCCATAATTGTAAAGCCTAGCAATGTCCTATATGACTATACGCACGTGCACACATAAAAGCGAAAGCAGGAATTAGATAAAAAAAAAGGGGGGGGGGGGAAAGAGAGAAGGGGAAGAACCTGGTGGGAGACGAGGACAGCAACTGAGTTGGTGGGGAGAAATAGAGAAAGACATGAAAAAACTTGGCAATCAGAAACCCAAAACTGAGTTTCAAAACAGAAAAACCCTGAAACTGATCAAAATTCAAAATTTCTGAATTCCTTGGAATTTGATACTTGGTATTTAAGTTTGACACTAGAAAACAAATTTTATAATTTTTTATTTTTTTGGGTTTTTTGTGTTTTCCAAAAATGGTAGTGTATCAGATTGTTGGCACAGTTGCTCAAGTATAAATGAAATAAAAGTGATAAAGCTCCTCTTTCTATTGTCTGCTTTCTTACTTTTTCTTTGACCTTATCATGTGTTTCCGAATAAGGGGGAGGTAGGATTAATAGATGATTTATTACCATAAAATTTTGATTCTTTTCTCACAGAAAAAATAAAAAAAAAACAATTTAAAAAATTACAATAAAAGAAAAGATTTACGCTGTCATATACCATATTTACCTTAATTACACTTAATTATGAAAAATTAAGCACAAATAAAGGTTAATGCAATCAGATAAGTTCATATCAATAAGTGGATAGAACGTTAGGTGAATCCTTCATACTATCGTATCTTATTTTCTAATGGAATCATTCTAGCAGCTACCAAATTCACTTTCCCAATTTCCTGTTGATTAATTAAAAGTAGAAATTGAATAATAAAACATTTGTACCCTCATATATATCCCGTAACAATAAATAAATAAATAAATAAATAAATAGAAGGGATAGAAGAAGTTTTTTAAGCAAACATTCTGGAGTTGAAAAGGAAAAAAATAAATAAACAGCTTTCATGAAGGGTTCTCCCTGTAACCCTGTTTGAGGTGCACAAATTCGAGATTTCCAGAAAACAAAACAAATTACAAATATATTCAGTAAAATGCACTGGAAAGAATGTCAATGTGCCTTTCTTACAAATCTTTCGTTCTAATGCAGAGCAACAAATGTATTTTGGCGAAAATTGGAGTTGCAAGCTTAAAACTCCACAGGAAAGAGATCATACACAATTCCTAAGTGAATCCCCTGCCCCTTGGAAGAAAAAATAAGAAAGAACGAAATCTGCAATAAAGATACCAACCAGAGATAAAACAACAGCTGAAGTAGTTGACTCCCCAACACCCTTAGCACCACCAATGGTCGTTACACCCCAAGCACAGCTCACGATTGCAATTATTCCACCAAAAACCTGGGACTTCATCATGGCACTAATAATATCCCATGACCGAAGTGCTCTCCGAGCAGAGTCCAAAATCATTATGTAGCTAACTCCGTAAACACTGTCAGCCAAGAAGGCACTAGCTGCCATCCCCACTATGAAACACATCAGGGTCAAAAAAGGCAAAGCTACACAAGAAGCAATTACCCTAGGTGTGACAAGGTAATCGACAGGATTTGCCCCGAGAACTCTCAGTGTGTCAGTCTGCTCAGAGACCTGCATGGTTCCGAGCTCCGCGGCAAAAGAACTTCCAATACGACCTGCCACCACAATTGATGTAACCACAGGGCTTAGTTCACGAGAGAAGGCAAGAGCTAAGACCCCACCAATGGATCGGTTCAGCCCTAACCGGGTGAATTCCCGAACAAATTGGATAGTAAATGCCATCCCCACAAAAGCTGATGTCAGAAGACAGACCCCGACTGATTTAGGACCAACTCTTTCCAGCTGTTGGAGGGTGTTTTTCCAGTGGATTTTACCCTTGAGAGCCCGGTATATTACTTGCCCTGCCAAAATGAGAACTGATAAGCCCCTCCACAAGTACCTAGGAGGTGACCAGTTGGCAAATAAAGTCTCCATCTCAAGAGTGGGAGAATGATTTATGCTTGAGCTTTCATCGGTTGGTACAGCATCTGGAAAATAGTCATTGGAATTAGGAATGGCTGACAATGCTGTACGTTGGATGGGTTTTAGTAAATGAATAAATCCTCCAGCAGCATGAGGTCTTTGAGCACAGTGAGAAAAAGTACGTGTTCTGATTTCGGTCCATTTAAAATGTCCAGTAGTATCTCTCCTGCAGTTGGTCCAGCAACTCTGGGACTTAAAGCTATAATTCACAAAGTAATTCAATCATTAGGTGCAAAAAACTACAATAGCAGTCTATGAACTACTTCAAAATGGAACAAAGAGGAGATACCTGCTAGAAATGCAAGGCATAGACTGCAATAACTGAACTGTATGCATGATCAGCCCTTCTATTCAACTCTAACACAGTTTTATTCAGAAAATAATTCCTTAAATCTCTACTTTGCCAAGTATAGGTGGTGGAAAAATATAACGCCTCATGCCAGAACACTCCTTTAGCTGGTGACCAGGCAACCTAAATCAGTTTATAGTAACAAAAAAGTTCTAAGATATGAAGATGATGATTCATAGAATGGAAGTGTGCAATTTTGAAAGCTGAGAAGCCAACACTAGATATTCTAGTACTAAGCTAGATGCAACAATGCGATCAAACAATCTAAAGTGACCTCAAAACATTAATTTGGACAGTTAATCTTCAAAAGAGAGATATTTGAGCATCTTCAAAGATAAAAGCACTAGTCAAATGAAAAAGAAGAAGCCTGAAAACAAGATTTATTTTTTACTTTTCCAAATTCTCTCAAATAAATCTCTCTCAAACTCTCTGGTACATTAAAGCTTATATTGATGATTTTGCCACAATACTATCATATGAATACTCAATGATAGTTGTGATTGTCAGGCAAAGCCCACAAATTGACAACAATGGAAGGAAGCCAAGAGCATCGTGAATTGTTAAAGGAATCCAAAGCTTTAGAGCAAAATCATGATCAGCTTGTTAGAGTTTTCTTTTGCTAACAATTAGAACGTCATTTAACACTACACCTGGATCCTTAAATCCATTTCCCCAAAAGCTAAAAGTCCTTTCATGTAGTCTATTAACTTGCTTTCTAGCTTATCTTGCTCCTAACGACTTCTGCCTATTTAGCCACCTATTTCTATGCTAGAAGGCCAGAAGCTAACAAGCAGTGAATTTACAAGTTTACATTCAACTTGCAGTTTGGAAAGAGTTTCAAACGTGACTACGTGAGATAACATTATAAAAAAGGATCAAAAATCCATTCAACTAATCCAAGCCAGCTGAAAGCAAGGCAAATAATACTCCTATTTCACAAGGACTCTAACTCCGTATGAGCATCAAAAGACTCGATCATGCCCGAACCCACTGGAAACAATTGAGATACTTCATCAACAAAACTCAATTCAAAACTAATCAGTATCAAGGACCTGCAGTCCATCCATTCCGACATTAGCCATCATGATTTATAGTGTGAACTCTATAAGATACAATGGCATACGACATTGTTTAACTAAATCACTATGTGACGATTTTAATATGTATATACAGTAAATATAAAAGAAAAATAAAAAGTAACAAGCAAATTAATAACTCAAAAGAAAGAACACTTGTTCAATACTTTTGTTTTTCAAGTAGAGATCAAATTAAAACAAACAACCAAGGCATCAAGTTGAAACAATACGTCCACCTAGTTTCAAAAGCGCATGCAATCAACAAAATGAGGCAATCATCAACCTTAGTAACCTACAATACAATGTTTTAAAGCAAGTGCAATCGGTAAATAATGCATTCTTGAAAACGTTAAGTTCAATTCACCCAAAATAGCACAAGCTCCTAACGCTTGCCATACACAGATAAAGCATAAACAATAGCTCCAGCACTTCCAGCTAAAGACCTGAAAGAGAAGCACATCGCGTCGTTATATGAAGAAATGAAAGATCCTTTTTATCAACAAATACAATATTGTGAAAGGTAGAAAAATGTGCAAACAAGTCAATGGCATGAACGATATTTTTCCCAATTAGTACATAGTACAAATACAACACAAATGCTTGTTGACCCGTTTGCATGCCATTAACCTGTTTGCACATTTTTTTTCTAGCTTTCACAGTATCGTATTTGTTGATAAAAAGGATCTTTCACTTCTTCATATAACGACGCGATGTGCTTCTCTTTTAGGTCTTTAGCTGGAAGTGCTGGAGCTATTGTTTGTGCTTTATCCGTGTTTGGCAAGTGTTAGGAGCTTGTACTATTTTGGGTGAATGGAACTTAACGTTTTCAAGAATGCATTATTTTACCGATTGCACTTGCTTTAAAACACTGTATTGTAGGTTATTAAGGTTGATGATTGCCTCATTTTGTTGATTGCATTTGCTTTTGAAACTAGGTGGACATATTGTTTCAACTTGATGCCTTGGTTGTTTGTTTTAATTTGATCTCTACTTGAAAAACAAAAGTAATGAAAAAGTGTACTTTCTTGAGTTATTAATTTGCTTGTTACTTTTTATTGTTCTTTTATATTTACTGTATATACATATTAAAATTGTCACGTAATGATTTAGGTAAACAATGTCGTATGCCATTGTATCTTATAGAGTTCACACTATAAACTGTAATAATCCCTCTCTCAATCAAATCCCTCGCCCAAATTCACCTTTTGACTCCTACCCAGATATCTAATTTCACAAATTCTTCTTAGTTTCTATATTTTAACTGATTAAAACCCTCATTTTCTCCATAATTGAAGCTATAATTAGAACTTTGTCAACCACATTGAATCTAGCTCTAAAAAAAAAGTACTCACAACAATCAATTCACACACACCAACATTATATGAAATACAATTAAAATTCCGGAGATAAAATACTGACAATTGACAACAATTTGTTCAATGACAAAATAGAAATCTAATTCTAATATCAAAATTGAACGAATGACGCATAATTAATAACCAATGACAATTTATAGAAACAATCGGATAGCAATTATGCGTCGAAAACATAATTTAAATTATATAAAGAAGATCGGATAATTCGAAGGAGATACATACCTTTTCTTTGTCTGCTGTAGTGAAGTTAATTCAAAGTATTAAATTCAGATTTTTAAAATTTGAAGATTGGAGTTATTCGGGAGAAAAATGGAGGAAACAGTGAACTAAGAACAGCGAACTGAGAGGAGTGAGAAATTTGACGACGAAGAAATGATATAGGGAGGAATTGAGGATGGGGAAGAATGATAAAGGGAGGTAAACTTTTTTTTTTTTTTTTTTTTTTTAACTTCTGATTTTTTTTAAATGAGGTCTTTTTCAATTTAGTTTATAAGTTAATCGTGTTTGTAATAACTTTTAGTTTATAGGTTTTCTTTTTTCCGTCATTAATATGGCTTTGTATTTATTGGTTTTACTCGTAGGTTACACAAATATGAAATGATTTTACTCGTAGGTTACACAAATATTATTTTCCAATGTGAAGTATATACAAGGAAGGTCGTATAAACATTGAGATGTTTATCTGACGTTTGTAAGTTTAGGGTTATTTAGGAATTGATGTAATTGTCAAAATGTATAAGAAAATCGACTATTAAAATAAACAAGGAAAATCTTGCACCCAAGCAAATAATTGTAACAACACTTTCATGAGGAAACTATGTTACAACTTACAAACTTACAACTCTTACAAGTTACAAGCCAATTAAGAGAATCGCTTATTGCATCTAAAAAATTATATCCAGTATACATACTTGAACAATCAAGTCGATTCAATACAAATACAATTCCAAAAAAATTCTAACAGCTGAGAAACATGATTATCCCCTGAACAAGGTTCGTAGGAAACCAAATATACTGCAACAAAAACTCTTTCACCTCAACAAAATAAATAATCACAAAATTCTGCGAAATCTTTACAAAGAATCTCAAGCGTGGCGTATGTCCAAAACCGCACACACCTGTAGTATGTTACGTCGTTCTCTGAAGTCACATCCTCTGTTCATCACAATGCTACACTTGGAATTTCATCATGTACCAAATACCTTCCTTGGTTTAAAGTGATTGATTATTAGGAGGAGACTGGGGAGATCCATTTTCAAGTAGAAAGCTTCTACTACAGTGTGACCTGTTCGTACTGGAAGAAGATGCAAGATATCTCCCTTCTCCACTATGAAATATTATATCAGCCCTTTGCGCCTTCCCTTTGCTTGGTCTTTTCCCTTGGGTCCCTTCATAATCTTCTTGCATATCGTGGATGAAACCACTATGCAATGGGTCAGAAATTTCGTAAAGAAGCCTCAAAACTTGCTTAATAGAAGGTCTACCTCGAGCTTCTGAATGTGTGCACCATTTTATGACTGACACAACAGTCTGAAGCTGATCATAGTCGAAAAACTCTCCAATTTTGGGGTCCACAAGCTGTGAAAGTTTTGTTTCTGAAGTAAAGAAACTTTGAGCCCACTGTACCAGGTTTCTGTTATCTTGTATAACTCTTCTTCCAGTCACCAGCTCCAGCAACACCACACCATAACTGTAAACATCACTCTTCTCTGTAAGTTCCCGAGTGACAACATACTCTGGATCCATGTAACCTGGAGAAATTCAAAATGTAAATTTTTTACTCTAGAAGCAGGTTTAAACCATGAAGTTGTTGTTTCTGCCTACCTGGAGTTCCTCGAACTTCAGTATTTATTGGCTCAAAGCAGATTGAACCATTTTTGGCAGCATACACAAGACCAAAATCTGCAACCTGGAGAGGATAACAACAGAAGTTTCAACATGGTAAAGTTTTGGAAAGAAAACAAGTTTCAGTTATTTGAATCAGATACAAATTTGAGGGACAAATGGGTTAAAAGAAAAGTCATTCTTCCTGAATCTATGAAAATGATGAAATAATCATTACCACAACAGCGGATCAATTGCAAAGTACAAGTACAATTACTGTGAATATTTCCATAAATTATGATCGTGATAGAGAGAAAACTATAGGACTAGAATCTAAATGTACAATTCTAGTACACTCTTAATTATGTCACATAAAACACACAAAAAGTTCCCAACCTATAAAAACATAAAATGAATAAATAAATAAAGGGGAAAAAAAAAATCACAGCCAAGTGACCAACAAGTCGAAAAGTACCTTAGCTACAAAGTTATCATCTAATAAAATGTTGCTGGACTTTATGTCTCTATGGCAAAGAGGAGGGTCACAATAGAAATGAAGGTACTCCTGCATGTAAGACCTCAAAGTGTAAGAAACCAGGCAAGATAAGAAATACCATAAATAGCCTAAAATCCAACTGTGTACAACAGTTTAAAAAAAAAATTTGAGGTTACCAGAGCATTTGCCACATCAATTGCAATCTGGATTCTTGTCTGCCAGCAGAGTGGTGCTCTGTCTGGAGCTGGAGAAACAGAAAGCCGTTGATAAATAAACAATTATGCATTCAAAATTTTATACTCTCCTAGAATGAGAGGTGAAAGTAGACAAACTCACTGTGAAGGTGATCCTTCAAGCTTCCGTTTTGCATATATTCATACACGAGAAACCTGCAAAGGAAAATAGTATGTGTTAATACTCCTTTTAATTTTTTATTTTTTTTACTTGTTCCACTTTGACTT
Organism: Chenopodium quinoa; assembly: GCF_001683475.1. NCBI lineage: Eukaryota > Viridiplantae > Streptophyta > Magnoliopsida > Caryophyllales > Amaranthaceae > Chenopodium > Chenopodium quinoa. The sequence continues at coordinate 3,338,137 of NW_018742244.1, forward strand.
TGAGCACTGCCCAAGTACCCAGTACCCACACATCCTTCTATGACCATTTTTATTTACTGTCATATAAAAAAATATGGTATTATATAAAGTTATTGGATTTGTCTAAATTTAGATAATTAAATTCCACTTACTATAAATTTTGCTATTTGGAAATTTAAAAATATTAATGGTCAAAGGTGTGCATTGCTAATCACAGCAAGTCAAAGAGGAACAAGTTAAGAAAAACAGAGAGTATTTTCTACTGGTGGGTGGTTGCATGCATAAGCCTTCAGATCTTTTAAGCACCTTTCTTGCTTTTGAATGCAAAAACCTCTAAGAGCTACGAGATGACGATGATGTAATCTAGCAAGAAGCTCAATTTCTCTACAAAATTCATCCTCCGCTTGGTCTGAAACTTTGTTCATCTGCTTCACTGCAGCTATCAATCCATCACTAAATTCAGCTTTGTACACTGTTCCAAATCCACCTTGTCCAATGATTGTACTAAAGTTGTTAGTCGCCTTCCTTGTATCCTTGTAGCCAAATTCCCGAAACATGGAAGAAGGTCCTGAAAGCAAGTTTCAGCACATGTTATAAGAGGATGGCCAAACACAGAATGTCAAGGTTTGTGCACTATGGCAGACAAAGAGAAGAATGATAAGAGTAGTAACTGGTTGGTAATACTATCATACCATCTGGCATCCGTCCAGAAGGAGCTTTAGATTTCTTGAAGCTACCCCCTGAATCATCAAGCTCTTTACTCTTTCTGCGAATCAGAAATACTAAGACTAAAAGTAGCATGAAAGAAATTACTGTGACGCCAATTCCAACACTTGTTATAGCTGTAAGTTGATAAGAGTGGTGATTCTCATGAGGAGAATTGCCCGATATGCCCAATGACTGACTTGGGCTCGCAGTCAGATCTGGGTTTGGAGATGCCAGAGGAGGTGAGGATGCATCAGAAACTGTAATGACATAAACAGTGGATAAGAATCATAACAGTGTAATCAAGACAAATCTAGCTTCTGTGCGTCAACAAAAGATATGCTTCGTAGATCTGTAAAATTAATATGAAGTATGATAGAGGAAAAGAAGGGAATAAACAGCTTGATTCAGAAGCCTGTGCCTACCCCCCCCCCCCCCAACAGACACACACTCTATACAGCATTAGTGATGTCCATCCCTAGAAGATGGATAGCTATGTTTACCACTAAAAATATTGGTCAAATGAATGAAAACGATAAATAAAGTACCACTTTTGGCCTGAGAGAATTATAGAAGGCATAGCACAACTTCATCATTTAGCTAATAAGACTTAAAGGAGTGTTACAATATCTCCAACAAATAGAGATGAGCCAATATATAAACAGTTTAATACACTGTACGATACATTGCCATGGAAACTAACCACAGGAATCCTGTGTTGGCACAAATGTCAAATTTGACAGACAAGTTTCTACAAGGACAATATCAAAGCAAAATCAGGAGCACTCGGGATTAAATAATGGTCCTAGCAGTTAACAGATCTTGTAGCCATGAACCCATGAAAATAACAGTTGATTGACATAACTACAAGTTCAAGATCGAGAAAATGTAACAACTGCCGCTCCTTTGCAGCAAATAACATAGCCAGGCTTGTTTTCTTAAGAATACTATACTCCATTTCATCTCAAAAGAGAAACCTTAATTTCTCAGTTCTAACTATCAGTGACAAGGGCCGACAGGCTGCACCTCATCCAGTCATCCACCACACTTTTTGACTAAAAGGATAAAAGCACAGGCAGCTAACCAGATCCCTCAAGAATTGACCAAGTATAGCCAATGATACCACAGCTAGCTAATTACTAATTAGATCCTATCTTGCACTCCTGAAATCCTTTTTTTGCCAAAAATATTTAACACTTGAAGGAAAAGAAAGTCATTAAGTGGACCTTCCCCTTTCTCATTGATGCCATTGCAGTGCTTATTTCATTGTTAGATCTGCCAATAATGTCTTCTCTTCTCAAAAAACTGTCATTCAGCATAATCGCAGTCTAGATAATTAATTCCTCACGTGATCAAATTTGTTCCATAACCAAAATATCTTTTCATCTCCCAAATCTATTACAGTGCATACCTATAGGACATACAAGACCTTTCATAATAGCTGAGATTTATATGTAGTACTCGTCACAGAACACCATGGTATCCTTGTAGACAGCAGCTAAGTGTCATGAATATAAAAGATAAAAAAAATCACAACCAAAATTAACAATGCTGGCATTAAAGCAACCCATAATTCTATTTATTCTCTAAGTTGCCCATAAAAATTATAGGCTCACTTTGGCATTGATCCCATAACAGATTGATATATGTCAACACACCAGGGAAAGGGCTTAAGTTAGCAAAATATAATGGTGCAATGTCAACAGGGAAAACTAAAGGGAAGAAAAGACCATGATTCATATCTTCTCAAAGAGCTCCAACAGCAATTGTAATTAAGATCACGCTACTTTCTTCATAAAGTTTAAATTATAAAACAAAGATATAAATTATGTGTTATTTAAATGATATCATAGTCACTCTTATCATCTAAGAGATCCTTAATAACAGTAAGTATGTGACTACAAGATCTTTCATTACTGTAGATTAAAAGCAACTGTAATTGATAATAAAAAGTACCTGTGGCTCTAAGCCTTGGAACCCCAAAGAAACAACTGGCAAATCCAACTGCAGATGCATTGTCAGATTGACTGGCAAGAGCAACAAATGTAGCATCTCGACAAGTGATCAACGTAACATTATCTTGAACTACAATTCTCTGACGAAGATACGTGAGGCTAGCGTTTATACACTTCTTGCACCCACGATCTCCTGAACGTGCAAGTTCACAACTTTCAGTTACATCAGCAAAGCCTGGAGACTGCAACATCTGTGCAACGCTGGTTCTACTCTTGCACTCATAATTAATAGGAATTTTGGTCCCAAATCTGCAAAAAGTTGTAGCATTTGCAGGCACTCCATAGAGCTCTAAGGTTTGTGACATTGACTGGAGACAGACTTCAGAAAGATCTGAACTAACCCCAAGATTTCCTGTTGCATTTGCATAATGGGAAATAGAAAGTGCAACATATGCATTGATGTGACGACAACATTTTCCACGGGCATTTGTTGAGCAAATTGAAGCCACCAGAGTAAAATTGGTTCCACTTAAGCTCAAGGGGCATCCTGAGAGATGAAAGGAGTTAAACTAATTGACCTGAAGCGCCTCATACAGGCAAGCAATAATCATAATTCTCAGATTTATTGACATCGTAAAATACAGTATATGAGCAAAATAGTACCACCTCAGACAGCACCAAACAAAAAAATAAATCAGAATCTTAAAAAAAATAACTAAAAGCACAAATAAATGTAGTAGAGTTGCAACTTTAAGAAGAACACTGGAAAATAAAAATAAAAAAAAATAAAAAAAAAAAAACCTGAAATCACAGCCTAAATGCTTAGCTTGGAAAGTACTTTTTATCTTTCTAAAACAATGTCTTTTTGTGTGTGTGTATATAGAGCACCAAAGGCTATGATGTATACAGAATCGATTCGAGGCCTCGGCTAAACACCCTAGCTGACATCTACAAATAATAATGCTTAAAATTTGACAGAAACAGCAACAAACAAATCCATCTCTTAGGTATGGAGAAAGATAAAATTAACATATAATAATAACAACCTCCAGTCCTCCTGGAATGGCATGATAATCAATCTAATTCAGAAATTATAAATTCACTAAAAATTCTCAAACCACCTTTAAATCAGCCAAAAGTAATAATATTGTCAAGCACTCAAGCAGCATAAAATTTGACATACATTATAGTCCAAAACCATGACCCCTTTTTATCATTAATATTATTATAATTTTATAAAGAACTTAGAAGATAATGCTCAAAAATATTATCCACATTATGAAATTTCTTGAACAATATGACAAAATATTAAGAGATAGTTTCAATAATTCAACAGAAAAATGCAATAATAAAGCATAATAACACCAACACCAATTGAGCTGGAGCCTGGAGAAACAACCCACTTCAAAGCTCAAACTAATTCACAAAAAAAAAAAAAAAAAAAAAAAAATTGCATCAACCCATCAGCAGAAATCCAGTATTCTTAAAAAAAGTAGTCAAATTTTCCTTTTTCTCAGTCAAAAGTAGGTCATAATCAGTCAATAAATTTGAGTACTTGAACCCTAAACCTGGGCAAAACTTAAAGAACATAATGTTTAATAAATAAACCCACATTTCTATTTTCCACCCTCTAAAAAATGGAAATAATTAAAGAAACCCAAAAGAAGAAAATTACAAGAAGAGTGGAGAAACAAACCTGTAAATGCAATAACTGTAGAAAGTTGCAGTGGAATAAAAATGAAGATTGCAAAAAAAATAGAATTGCCCATATTATTAGAAAGTGAAAGTGACACAAAAATTTACAGAACACCTTGGAGTTGAGGACTTTGAGGGAGGCTGCTAGAGAGAGAAGAGAGAGAAAAGGAGTGAGAAGAAGAGAGAGAGTGAGTGAGGGGGTTTTTGGCAATTTTTTGTCTTTTGACTACACTTGGGAAACTCTGCAAAAAATAATTTTTCTCACTCTATCTCCAGGTCACGGACAGGGTTGCAACTTATTTGGTGTAAACTTGCAATTATTCTTCTTCTATAGCTTCATAGCCAATAAACGGTTTTAGCCGTTTTCTTGTACTTGTTGTAATAAAAAATCACCCAATGGATATTTTAAGGGTGGTTAATTAGCGATTTTATGGGTAGTTTTGCATTATTTTTATTTTTTTTACCTTGTTAAGATTAAGTGAAATTTGTATGTTTTTGGTGTTGAGGTTAATAAAGATTGAGCAATACAAGACTTTAGGTTAATAATACATGGCTACTTACCAAAAAAATAACAAGTTACTCCGTAATTAATATTGTACTTGTATAACATAGGGGGATTGAAAGAGCAGAAAAAGTTACGAAATATCAAATATAGTGATGTAAACGTAATTTAAATACCACCTCTAAAACTTTAACCAACAAAGCTAGTCATTATCCATATCAAATCAACTTTATTAATCACGTACAATATGATGTAAGTAGCACGGCAAATGATAACTGTATAGTGGCCATTACAAGAAAAATAATAGAGTTCAATAAACGACTTTAGGATTTAGGTATCCGATACCCAATTGGCATTTCCAGCAAGCAAACCTTGCCTTGGTTGGTCGCTTATACCAATTGCAAATCCACCCACGCTAAGCAGATCATTCATTACGCTTTTAAGTTTATGTCATTGCGTAACTTTGCAACCCTTTTTCTCCTTTTTCCCCTCTTTATTAAGAGATCTTAAAGCTTACTTATCCCTTGTATTAAAGTTCTTCTTTATTTTATGTGGCCAAATCATTGAATGTACGTATAAATAGCTGAAAGACCCATCTAATAAAAATTACCAAAATTTAAGACAGAATATGTCTCAATCACACTAATATATAACAATAATAATAATGGACTAGCTTTTATTGCCTTTGTAAATGAAGTATACTTAATTCATTTCAGTAATTTAATTTAACGATCGATTCTCATCTGCTATGGAATCTCAAGTGAAAACCATGTCTTGATGTAACCCATCATCACAATACACAACCTCTTCCTTGTGGCTTTGGATATGAAAGTTGGTCTATGGTCCACTATAGATGAAACTACTTAAAGCTAATGTATTGTCTTTAATTTAATTGCCCCCCCCCCCAATTTTACACATAAATTCAAACCAAAAAAATGATGCATTCGTGGTTTATACTCCGTATTAATTTTTAGCTCTTTCGATGCACGGGCTATTTTTAAAGATTGTTTTTCTTAAGGTGTGTTTTTAAGAAAATAAAACACTTCATTTTCATAGTTAAAATATGCAAGATATGAAATGCATAGTCTTTAGGGTCTGAAGTGAACTGAAATAAATATTTTATAAGAGAAGGAAATTAGGAGCTGAACCGAATTGAATTTTAACGTATGAGAACAGTACAGGCCCTAATCATTTAACGTTATATCATCTATATTTTAGTTAGTGAAAATGTAAAAAAAAAATAACATTGATTACATGTAATGAATTAACTTTATTAATGATTTTAATATAAATGTTTTGTAGAAAAAATTAGGAAAAAAATAAATAAATGATAAGTGTGACATGTGGTGAAATTGATATTTAATTGTGGAAAATAATTACCCATAATTTATATTCTTAAACTTGTTAGTCTAAAATATACTTTGTATATGTCATGACATTATAATTTATACATGTAGGGTATCAAGGTGTGCAAATTAGATTGTAGACATATGTGTCAATATATGCCTTGAAATAACGCAAATATATAGAATAGTAGTAACATAATAGCATATGAAATACAAGTATCAAATTATACTAGCATAGTGTCTGTGCGATGCACGGTTTATAAATCAAATTATTAAACCCGTAGGAAAAATAAAAATAAAAACAAAGGTAATTCATTTACTATTAAAGGACTTGGTTACTAATGGTCAATAAAAAAAAAATTAAAGGAACGTTATTTGAATAGTATTTTATGTTATTTGAATTTCTTTTAATTTTTTATAATGTTATTCTATTAATTGAAAAATAATTGAATAATACTCCACATAGCTATATAAGAAGTGGACTAATTTATTTATATCTACTGTTGAGAAAAAACTAAAATTTTCTTATCATACCATCCGCATCAGTAGCTACAATCAATCTAATATATACATGTTTTATTTACCCGTGACACTCATTAAATCTATAGACACAATAATAACATTATATTTGACCTACCAGAACATATATTTTCCTAAGTTAACCATTGTGCCAAAAACTATATATTATATAATAGTCACATATATAACCAACAACTGATTAAATATAGTATACAACACAAATACTTCGTATATAGGTATGGATACTGATAATTTTATATAAATAAAATTATACGGAGTATATATTACTAAGATTTATCCCTACCTTAATTATAAAAAGGTTAACAAAACTCTTATAACAGTGCATGGACATTTATATATCTAAAAATGTTCTTTTTACATATATTTTCCCCCATTTAATTTTAAAAGCCTTAAAATTGTCTCTTGAATTCGCTAAATTGATTTAAAAGGTTATGTTTATTTCAATATTTAAAGTCATTTACTATTTTCATTTCCTTTTGTTTTAATTTTTCTATTTAGAATTTATTAGACTATTAGGTTTCAAGATCGAAGTCAATATCTTTTTACCGTACAATCACTAAATTAAAGTCGCTCAACTAAAGTTTTGGACATTGCATAGCTACACAACATCCAACACATTTAATGATTACAAGCAAATAATTTTAATAAAACTACGCATTCGATATAAGTTATTAAACAATTTAACTATATATACATTTTGATAGGTTTATATCTTTCATATTAACAAAAATTTACAAATGTTATTATTATATTTTGAAAAAAAAAATTAGACTTTGGAGTTTTGTATAAGATAGATAAATGATAAGATAATTCCCGTCATATATGCATTGAGTTTTGCGTGTTCTATCCGGTTCACCCTTTGGGCTAATCCAAATTTGAGGATCAGTTCTAGGTTATTAGGTTCCATTTCCCTTCCGATTGTTGTTGTAGGGGAGCGAACACAGGTCCTCCCTACCTAGTGTAGTCTCAGTCACCACTACACCAACAACCAATTGGTGTAGTGGTGATTGGGACTACACTTAATATGAAGGACACGTGTTATAAAATATTATATTATACATATACTTTTTTTATATTATATACACATACTATTATAGTTAAAAGTATTATTATGTATAAAACAACATAAATTATTGCACATGATTGTTGTATATCTAGTATAATACATGAGCAATGCACGGCTTTTTAAATTCATAAGTAATATCATTGTTATTACGAATATTACAATTTAAAACACGAGTAATAGTTATAATACATTTTATATCTGTCCCTTTTCCGTCAAATGTCTAATTCAATTTAATTTTTATTCTTCTTGTTAAGATTGGTTATTGGTTCAATTTTTTTATTTTTTTATTTTTTTTATGCAAGAAAATCAAAAGGTCATTGTAAAAGACATTGTATAGAAAATAAAAGGCCGATTAAAATTAAATTTATGTTCAAGATTATGTATTTTTTTTTTCCAAGACAACATTTCGGCTCAGCATTCAGTATTTGTCAAGGAGTACAACAAATGATAAAAGTAATTTTTACACTATTTTGTATCTTTATCAAAAACTTTTGTATTCATCCAATTACTTGAATTGAATTTATGATAACTTGTAGACTATTTTGGATAACTTTTATCAATAAAGCATAAATAACTTTCATTCATTACAAGGTAGCTTTTATAATAGGTGCACAATATTTTATTGTACATCTGATTTTTTTTTTATATGTTTGTATTGATTTCATAATTGACGTCAAACTAAATTCTATCAATTTTATTTAATTTTCATAAAAAAATATTAGCCTTTCAAAATACGAAATATTTGTTCCTTAATTATGTCACTTTAATCATTTTGCTTCAAATTAGTTATTATTCTTTAAATTGACTATAAAATTGGAAAAAATTTATGGATTTTTGTAGTATTGGAAAGTATATATTTATTATAAAAAAAATTAAATCAATATTTATGTCAGGAAATCATAAAAATCTTATGCATGTATAGAAACTTGCTTTTATTGTTTGAAGTTTAACAAAAAATAACATGCTTGAATGTGTAAACAATAAATATATACATATATTTTATACATAAGATAAGCCAATGAGAGAGTGACATTTGTCATCCTCACATTGAGGCGCTTGTCTTTTAGTATAATATATAGATAGATTATATGAAGATTGGCCTGGGCCATGGGGGTTTTGAGCTATTTTGATTCTTTAATTTGTACTAATTTTATGTATTATCCTCACTTAGGGCCTGTTCTCTTACGTTGAAATTCAGTTCAGTTCAGCTCAGCTCAGTTTAATTCATTTCAGTTCAGCTCAGTTCAATTCAGTTCAGCTCAGCTCAGTTCAATTCAGTTCAGTTCAGTTCAGCTCAGTTCAGTTCAGTTCAGCTCAGTTCAGTTCAGTTCAGTTCAGTTCAACTCCTAATTTCCTTCTCTTATAAAATATTCATTTCAGCTCAGTTCAGTTCAGTTCAGTTCAGTTTAGCTCAATTCAGTTCAGTTCAGTTGAGTTCAGTCAATGAGAACAGACCCTTAGATAGTATATATATATATATAATCTAAAACTAATAGTCTAATACAAATAAGTCTAAATCTCTCAATACTTTATCCAATGAGATTTTTTATTTATAAGTAATTCCAACATCAACATCAAAACCAGTCAAAAATGTAATAACAAGCGAAAATATATGTATGAACATGGTACCATGATGAGAAAATTTTGGTCCGACTATTTGTGTTGCTTGTGTTAACTAAAAGCTTGTTATGTACCTCAAGATGTACTGTATTACACCCCGACACCTGAAAACATTTAACTCATTAAATCAACAAATGAAACAAATAATTATTTCCTTATGATGCATTACCTTCAAAACATAGGAGGAAATTCGTACCCGATTTACAAGAAAATTAACGATAGCTTGATAGAGTGGATGACCACTCAAAAAAATTGAAATCGTAAAGTTCGGTGACCACAACGATTGACCAATCACTCTCAATAATAACAGATTGACAAGAATACAAAAATTGGAGGCGATGTCGACGAGAATAAGCTAAATATGGGATTGGAATTTTATGCAAGGTTGCAAACTATATATCTGTCAGAATAAATAGTAAAAATAATGAGATAAATTTTTAGGCATAAATCATGATACATATAAAAAATGGGACCAAATTTAAACTAGATATAATATAAATGTGTTTTGTAAATATCATACATGGACAAATTTTTAGGGAAAATATTAACGTACTATAAGCCCTACCAAGCAATTGGATTATGCTTGTTACATACGTAGTATATAGAGAAAATTGTAATTATTCATATTGTGGAATTTATGTTTGAAAAAATATCAATCGCATGTGATTTGATCATGTTTTATTGTTTTGCAAGGCACATTTGAAGTTTTCTTATATTAGAACGTGGCATGTCCTATAACACCAATAAATTTCTTATGGCTGTGAGCTAGTTACCCCATATTTGGTGAATATTCAATTTCGCATGTAGATAACATAGTACATAGTACAAAGTATATAGAATAACTTAACGATTATTGCCAAGACAAACTAAGAAGTTTACAAATAAAATTATGGTTTTATTCACTTTCTTTTTTAGTTGCAACGTTTTTATTTAAGCGATTTGTGTTGCATAACTTCAGTCATGAATGTATACTTATCGAGTATCAATGAGTACGAAATATCATTAGTTGAACATGAAGTATATGCTAAAAGGAATCTAACAAGATCACGTACACACACATGATTATAATTTTTTTCTTAGTAAAGTTATGCTGTATATGTGAATGTTATGAAAATGAAAGCATTGCAATTAAAAAACGAAGGTATGACTCACATGTAGTGCTATTAGCTATTGATTCAACATGCCAACAATGGAAATGAAGACTTTGATTAATTATTACTTTATTAGTGTGTTACTATTTATAGTCTCGGAAAAATTTTGTGTAGAACGAACTCACGTTGAGTTCAGTCTCATGCAAAACGTTTCCTATTGTCTCACATTAACTGACATGGCCTAACAACTTCGAAAAAATAAATCTCCCTCCGTCAACCATCATACTCGACCCTCTCTCTTAGTCTCTCCAAGTCTCGTGTATTGCCTAAAATAAATAACTATTATTCGTTTAATGCTCTGTTCCCCTCACTTTACTTTTGTTGAAATTACTTTATTTTTATTGAATTGAAATTAATTTTAAGATATTTTAGAAAATAACACCACAAAAACTCAAAATTTGATTTTAACACTATAAAAAAAAAAAAACTTTTCACCCAAAAATTGGATTTCAATACCATTTGAGTTTTCCATCTAAAAAAACTATTATTGGGCCCCACACTGTACATGTGTGAATTATCTATTGGATTAATAAAAAGAAAGTTTTTTTTTTAAAAAAAAAAACCCTAAAATCCTAACCCAACCACCAAGTCCACCACTGGCACCGGTTCCTTACTGCCAGAAGCCCCACTGCCGTGAAGCTCACCTGCTAGAATCTCTCCTTTACTACCAACCCCCTTTCCCTTTAATGTCCACCGTCGAAAATACCCCAACACCAGCAACCCTGAAACACTCAAACCAAATCATCCTGATTTGGTTTGGGTTTCGGAGTCTAGGTGTGGGTTTGGGTTCAGGTAAGCGTGAGAGGGGTTTATGGGTCTAGGTGAGGGATGGGATGGGTTCACGATGCCAGCAAGGCTAAGGTGGGTTATGAGCGATCGTAGTCAAGCGTGGGGATCTGTCGCTGGATGCATGTTTGTGGGTATGGATTTGTGGTTGCATGGGCAAGGGTATAGATCAAGTTCTGGCGATAGCAGGCGACAAGGGATGGGGAAAAGGTGCTGGAAGTAGGATGGGGAGGGGGAACGAGTTGTCGGCGGTGAGATGGGGATAGAGCTGCCGGCATTGGAATTTGTCGGTGTTGGCTGGGTTTGGGTTTAGGGAGTTTTCTGTTTTTTAAACCAATGCTATACTGACACGTGTATGTGATGGGTCTCACCAACGAATTCCATCCAACATCCAAGAATTCGTAAGTGGTGGTAAAATCAATTTTTGGAGGGTTTTTTTTTTTTTGGTAGCGGTGTTATTTTATAAACTATCCTATTTTATATTGAGCTGAAATCAATTTTATTGATTTTCCATTACATTCATTTTAAAAGTTAATGATTTTTAGTGAACTTAAATTATTGTTTTAAGATGAACAAAATAGAGTCTTAAAATTACAAATAATCATGAAATTATCTTCAGTCAATAAATATATATCCAAATAAAAACACATCATTTAAATCATCAATTTGTGTATGAAGTACAAATAACTTATACTCCCTTCGTTTTTAAATACTTGATCAATTTCTCCATGCGCAGAGTTTAATTTTATGAGAAATTGGAGAAAATAATAATATATGGAGGTAGTGGGGTAAGTGGAAGAAATAAAAAATTGTAAAAAACAAAAGTAGTGGAGAGGATTGGAGGAGAGAAATATATGATGGGTCTACTAGGTGAGAGAAATTAGAAAAATATTGTAAAAACTTTCCAAATAAAAAAATGGAGTAAGTATTTAAAAACGGTCGAAAAAGGAAAGTGGAGCAAGTATTTAAAAACGGATGGGGTACTATTAATAGAATGGACATTATAACAGCTTAACCAAGCTTTAACAACCTACAAAATCAAAATTACTCCATACCATTTATCACCATTAAACCTCCACTAATGGAGTACATTATTTAATCTCAAAAGGAAAATTTGCAAATTGCAGCCATTTAAATTTAGTATTTTACAAATTGCAGCAATTTAAATTTAGTATTTTACAAATTTCAGCCATTTAAAAAAAAAATGCAAAGTACAACCCAAAAGTTCTTATAAATTGTAAATTGCAACCCGTATCAAATTCTTCATCGGTTTACAAGTCAAAAAAAAAAATCCAGTTAAGGTTTTAGGGCCCCTTTAAGGCTTTAAGGGTCCGAATTGAGCTCAGAATTAGCAAAAAAAAAAAAAAACGTAAGTGCCTCATTTTTACAGCATAAAATAGTTGCCCACAAATCGAGACATTTTTATTACGCAAAACGAGACAATTACGTTATTTTTCTGATGATTGTGAACTTAATTCGGTTCCTTAAAAACTGGAGTAAAATGATCCTTAAAACCTTAACTGAATATTTTTCAACACGTAAACCGATAAAAGAGTTTATACTATTGCAATTTACAATTTATAAAACTTTTAGATTGTAATTTACAATTTTTTTTAAAAGGATGTGATTGACAAATTTTCCATCTCAAAATTTCCAACTACTCACTTCTCCCCCCCCCCCCCCCCCTTTTCCCCTTCCCACGCACACACGTCTTCTCTCTTTTAAATACAAAATCCAACCAACATTCATTTATTCACCCGCTTTTTCCTCATCAACTCAAAATTCCAACAATGGCGCCCAAGGTACTCCCTCTCTCTCCTTCTACTCTCCCTTTCTCTCTCTTCAATCTTCTTCTCTAACCTCTCAATTTTGCAGAAAATTATCAGAACAATTCCAACTGCACTTCTCATTTTCTCTCTCCTGTTCAACCTCACCTCTGCTCTTCAGGTATTTTCTCACTCTAAAATTCATAATTCTCTTGCACTCATTCAATTTTTTTCAGTTGAATTTCAAATTTCAGTTCATTTTACTGTCAATTGTTGCAGAAACTCGGACAAACATGCGCTGCAGATCGAAATTGCGATCAAGGACTTCATTGCGAAACTTGCGTCGCTAATCGTAATCTTCGCCCTCGCTGTACTCGCATTCAACCTGTTAATCCTCTCTCTAAGGTAATTTTCTCTCTCCTCTTTTTTCATTTCATTTTAGTTTATTTTGTTGTTGATGATGAAGAAGATGTTGATGAAGTGGTTTTTTTTTGGTTGAAAATTTGAAGGTGAAAGGATTGCCGTTCAACAGATACTCGTGGTTAACGACTCACAACTCGTTCGCTAGACTCGGCCAGAAATCGGCTACTGGTGCCGTAATTCTCGCTCCTACTAATCAGCAGGATTCTGTTACGTCTCAGCTTAACGTAAGCTTTTTCTATGATTTTAAATTTTTTATTTTTTAATAAAATTGCTCATAATCTTAGGGTTTTGAACTTGATAATTTTAATTGCATGCTCAATTAATCGAAATTAAGTGAACTACATTGTTGATTTGCGGTTTATTGTTGCATTTTAAATGTGAAAGCGTAATGCTGGAGTGGTTGATGAGATGTTGATTATTTATTAATGTTGCACTTTAATCTTGACTAAATGATTAGGATATATGACTGTTTATATTGGGAGGATTTACATGCTAATAAGGTGGATTTGAAATTTTGAATTGATGATGACAATGACTGAATTTGATTCTTCTTGCGATAACTTTTAGAGAGATACGCAACTGGTTTGAATTTGTGTCAAACTCGATGAATGGATAGAGTTGTAGAGTTTCTAATTAAGAAGTAAGAATGAACAATAACCATATGGAAATTGTACGATTGAACGTCTTAAAATGGAATGACTTAATTAAATAGCTACCAAAAGTTGTTGGTTGCTTCAGATTCTTTAAGTTCATTGTGCTGTTTCATTAAATGAGTGGTTTTGAGTGTTAGTCATAGTCGAGCTATTAGATGTATATTACAAAAGATTGAAGAATGAAATAGAAACATGGAAGGATAAAGAGGGTCGAGGCTTAGCTTTACTGTTATTCACATTTCTTAACTAGTCGTAGTAGTTATTTAAATTAGTATAATCAAAGTCTTGATGGTATTAGATATGCCGTATCCTAATTATTTTAACCTTGTTAATTAATGTCAAATGCACAATGGTATACGAAGTTAGACGCGTAATATGTTATAACAAATACAAGGAAATGTGCTACAACTGCTCTTATGTGGACATGCTGATAAACTGCAAAAAGAAAGACTGGCAAAGTCATTTTTATTGTGGAATATTCAGCTTCTTTTGCTTTTTAGAGTTTTAAGGAATGATTCTCATGTGAAGTTGGTCAGTAGATGTTTTTTCTTGACTTCTAATATAAGACCACCATGCTGATATTATAATGTAAGCATCACTTTGTTTACAAAAAGAAAACATAAATCCTAGGTCACCAACAAAGCTGCACTTTTCCTTTTGTAAGTATTATAACTTCATTGCTTAGACAAGTGTAATTTTTATGGAACATTTGTTGATAACTGGTTTTCTTGAGTTCCTATCCAATACTGGAACTTGTGAGGTTAGTTTAGTGGAAAATCAGGCTTGGTGACCAATAAGCATTGCTTTGACCGTTAATTTGGCGTTATCCTGTTTATGCATGCACGTTTATTAAATATTACTCCATTTGTTCCAATTTTGCTGCCCTAATTGATAAACATGCAACTTAAAGATGTGATTTAGATTTGTAATTATTGATTTAGTAGAATTACATGTTAGATGCACAGCTTCTGATGATCGAGGAGTCTTCTATAAATTTGTAGCCATCTTGAGAAGGGAAGTAGAATTACTTGAATAAATGAATTGAAATAATAAAGTAAATGCTGGTACATTTAGATTCATGGACCATGCTGCCTTGAAATTCACACTGAGTTATTACAGTATCAATTCTAAATTCAATTATATATCCAGAACTATTGCTTTGATAGAATTTTTTATCGATGTTGCATAGTTACTGTTTATATCAGGTTGGATTGTCTCTTACAAGTGGTGCCGTTATTAACAATTGAATACAGAGCAACAGTTGTCTTGTTGGCTGGTTTCTCTATGGGAGATTTACTTGCTAAAAAAACTTACAAATTGTTTCCAAATGCTTGTTGGCATTCATATCATGATCATGCTCTCCTCTCCAGTCTCCAACCCGATCTAAATATAAAAATAAATGTAAATAAATAAATAAAACAAAGGCAGAGGAAGTTTAAGAAAAAAAAATTATGAAGTAATATTTTTGAAGATCTAAATTTGCTAAGTTACAAACTTACAATGACTAGCTAATTTAGTGATGTTTGGCACTTTTCCATTTTGCAGGATGGTGTTAGAGGATTTATGCTTGATATGTATGACTTCAACAATGATGTTTGGCTGTGCCACTCTTTTGGTGGGAGATGTTACAACAATACAGCCTTTGTAAGTATGTCTGTATGTGCACTTAGTATTTGTAGCGTGACTAAACAAGCTTGGTACCTTGTTATTAATGTACCTTAACTTCTCCATTTCCAGTCTTCTTTACTGCATAAGATTTTCTCTTGAATAGCTTATCTGACTGATTTCTGTAAAAAACTCTGTAGAAACCTGCAGTAGAAGTCTTGAGGGAGATGCAGACCTTCCTTGAGGCTAACCCTTCTGAGATTATCACCATATTTATTGAAGACTATGTTACATCACCCAAGGGTCTGACTAAGGTGTTTGATACTGCCGGCCTCAGGAAGTATTGGTTTCCAGTATCCCGAATGCCCAAAAATGGGGGTGATTGGCCCATAATTGATGATATGATTCAGAAAAACCAGCGACTGTTGGTATTCACTTCAAAAGCTAATAAAGAGGCTTCTGAAGGGATTGCTTACAATTGGAGATATGTCTTAGAAAATCAATGTGAGTACATAAATTCATAACTCCAGTTACACAGTCAATGTCAAATGAGCTAAATCAAGTTCATCAACATATATTTCATATTCAGATGGTGATGGGGGTATGGTAGCTGGCTCATGTCCTAATCGTGCAGAATCACGTCCCATGAACACGACCTCTATATCCCTAGTGTTGGTCAATTATTTTAGTACCGTACCAGATTTAGCCACTGCCTGCAAGCACAATTCAGCTCCACTAGAAAGCATGTTGGGCACCTGTTATAATGCATCAGGAAAAAGATGGGCCAATTTTGTGACTGTTGATTTCTACAAGGTACTTAATGACATGAATTGCTACAACCTTATGAAATTTATTATTACCACCATTTCTCCTCAATATATGCTCATTTGGTCCCATCTTCCTACTTTGCTGCTTTAGAGAAGTGATGGAGGTGGAGCTCCAGCTGCTGTAGATGAAATGAACGGTCATCTAGTTTGTGGATGTGCCAGCATTGCGCAGTGCAGGGTAAGTAAAATCTTTTGTAAATTTCATACTTGGAATTGCTGGAATCAAAAGAGCATGAGGCATTATGGGGTTTTAGCTTTAAAAATCGACTGTAATGATTTTAATTAGTATAATCAGCCTGACACTACCGCTTAAGTAAACATGATCATTAAATGCACTAACTTCAAATAATCTGTTAAAAGTTTCTAGACTTGTGCACCGGACAATAGCATTGTGTTTGTCATGTCTCAAATAACTGAAGTGGCACATTATGAATAAGCAAAATCATTGCAGTAAGCCAGTATTTATGGAGTTGGGACACCCTTTTGGAACATCACAAGATTGGAAAAGGCAGAGTTATGGTTTAGAGGGAGTAACAAAATTGGCCATTTGAAATGCATTTGACTGTGACTACTATGATTGGAGTACTACGAAGTAGTCTCTATGCTATGTTATAAAGTAGGATGAGGGCCATTGGAAGAAACATTTCATCCAATTTGTTTTAGCTGTGTAGATTGAAAGAAATGTAAGATTGTGAGTTCTGTTACTATGCTTGTGATTTAAATTGGTAATTGTTCTGTGAACAGGCTAACATGACATTCGGATCCTGTAATTTTCCTCAAGCTGAACCCTACCCACCCATGGTAGCACCTATTTCAAGCATTGGCTATTCGAGGAAGTTGGTTCCGCTTTGGTGGATGTTCGGGACCATTTCTCTTGCCTGTTTGATGTCGTTGTGAAGCTATTTCCTGTGAGTTTAACACCTCTATGCTTACTTGCTTAGTAGTTTTGCATAGTTTGCTTTCATTACTTCTACCTTTTAGTTTTTATTTAATGTAGGGAAAGGTGTATGGGAATATGTTAATTTAGCCATTTAGGGACAATGAAATTTCAAGGCAATTTAGGAATCAAATAGTTTCAGTCTTCACATTTATTGGCTATTCAATCTTTTAGTGGTGTAAAAAATCATTGGGCCAATTCATTTCAAATGGTGTAACCTGTAAATGGATAAAAATTTTCATTACCTGATCTTAACTTTGTTGGATTATTAGGGCAGATTAATATTGGTGCTAAATGGGCAAAACCCATAACCCATTTCAAAGGACCGGCTCATTTTGGTCCTTTATACGAAGTACTTCGTGTAATTTAATGCTGAACCTTTTATGGGCGAGGCCATAACAATTAGTTACTTTACATGAAAAACGTCGGTTTCATTGGTTGGTTAGTTTCAGGCCTTATCCGGCCCATACATTTTGCTATTTCTGGGCTGGTGAGATTTTTTTACCTGATTCTAAACCAGCCCACTTTCTGCTTTAGTACGGGGTAGGAATGTAGGATTGTAGATTTGTAGGAGAAGCTTTATAACGATTGACTGGTGTTTGTGTAAAAATGTTTGAGAAGTACTTTTGTTTCGAGTAGTTAGATTAGTCAACTTGCATAATAGATGGTTTATACGATTTTTTTTTTTTTTAAATTGCTTGTTATTTTAAATAGTCCTTAGGTACTAACTTGATCATTGTATGTAGAATATGCAATTAGCTTAACTAGCTAATTTATTTGGAAAATACTTGCCGAAAAGAAAATGCTAAAAGTAAATTAGTCATCACGATGAAAATAATAATTTAAACAGTAAGCTAATAGCTAGCAATTGAGACTCAAACTAGCTAGAAAGATAATTGACTTGAAAGTTTATGTGCATGACAAGCTATTTTGAAAATTAGCTTGATATTGATGTTGCTCTTAATAACATGCATAATTGTCATTGTGGTCGGTATGACCATACGAGAATGCTTGCCTATAAATTATCCACGGATCCATCCGGGATCTTAATTTGGGCTGGTGCCTTGGATAAGGAGTGAAAAATGAGGCCTAATTGACACAATTTAGATTATCTGGGAGCAAAATCTTTAAACCGATTTGTAGCTTTCCTAAATGATTAATACACTTGTTCCACGCACTCTTATTATAAAAGCTTCAGAACTTTCAAGGAATTGACAGAATTCAAAGTCTTTGTAAAGTTTAAAAACCAAAATGCGCATGGCTCAAGATGCCTTGACTTCTTTAATACTTGGTCAGCTCCTTAACCGATGTAACTTATAACTTATACGAAGTATAAAGCTTATCTTATGCTAATTATTACAGAATCTTGTAGTGATACTAAGAAACGAATACCATGAGCTGTAGGTTGATAGGGAGAATCCTTATACTCCGTACTTAATAATTTAACTACGTGGCTATATTAAGCTATGTCATGTTTAGTTTTTTTTTTTGGTTTTTTTTTTTTGTTTGTGCAAACCTAACTTATTTTTGTTGAATAACAAGCTTTGTGGGATTAAACTTCACTAGAAACACTTTGAGGTGAGAATTTCCTTATCCTCATGTTCCCTTTCTCCCTTCAATTTCCTAATATGGGCAAGGTTGACTTGTAAAAGCTTCTAGCTTTGTTCAACTCTTTTCCTATTTTAATAGTAAAAAACTTATTTTTTTTGTTTAAATTTTTATTCAACTAGATTAAATTATTTTCGTGATCTTCACTTATTTTTTATTGAACTTTATTTAATTTCGCCAATTTTACTTTGTTTATGTTGATATTTATTTTAACAAGTTGAGTAGTATAAGAGCTTATTCTCATTGACTGAACTCAGCTGAATTGAACTGAATTGAACTGAACTCAACTGAACTGAACTGAATTGAGCTGAACTGAACTGAACTGAATTGAGCTGAACTGAACTGAAATGAAATGAATATTTTATAAGAGAACGAAATTAGAAGTGGAGCTGAGCTGAACTGAACTGAACTGAATTTCAACGTAAGAGAACAGGCCCTAAGGACCTGTTCTTTTCAGTTTAATTTCACTTTACTTCAGTTTAGCTCTTATTTCCTCTTTTCATAAACAATTCAGTTCAGCTCATCTCAATTCAGTAAATCTGAACAGATCCTAAATCCTTATTAGAATTGTAAAAGTGATAATACTGTTACTAATAAAATATGAAGTAATTAACACATTTTGTAAAAGTAGATACTTACTACAACTAGTGAAATTATATATTCTACCCGCCGCCCTCTACTTTAAAAATGGTGCGCCTTTTTTTTTTGTGGGAAGTAAATTCTTCTTTGTTCACTCTCTCATGTCCTGAAAGAATATACCTAATCCTTGTTGTTAAGACAGTGGAATATTCTGCTAATCACTGTAATTTGTACTGTTTCAAAATATTTTAGGCTAAATGAGTAAGTGGTCGTTCAAATAGCATTTTTCAGTAAGTTGTTTTTCTTAATTAGTAATTTATTTTTTAGCAAAGGTTTTTTTCACTTGACTTCCACTTTTATGAACCTACAACAATTTCTTTTAACTTATTGTCTTTCTTTTAACTTAACTTATGTAAACTTGCTTAAACACTTTATTATTTGTGAATTAAATTTAAGTACTCCATATTTTTAATCTAGCTCCCTTGAACTATATTTAGCTAAATTTAGGGCCTGTTCTAATAGACTGAGTTGAGCTGAGCTGAAATGAATATTTTATAAAAGAAGGAAATTGAAATGAAGTGAAATGAATATTTTATAAGAGAAGGAAATTAGGAGCTGAACTGAACTAAACTGAGCTGAGCTGAGCTGAACTGAACTGAAAATAAACGTATGAGAATAGACCCTTATTGGCTTTGGAGTTGTTAACGTCGAGCTAAGATAAAATCATATGAGGCTAACAAAATCAACATGTAAAAAATTGTTCCCTAAGTCACGAGCAGTAAAACTAGGTTAACAACTTCACCTATCATTATACATCTAAATGGAATTCAATCTTAGATTTTAGGCATCTAACTTTTTATAATTTTGGGTTTCAACGGCTATAAGTGTACCAATTAAGTTATTTGTAATAAGTATTAGGGCTTGTTCTCATTGACTGAACTCAGCTGAACTGAGCTGAACTGAACTGAATTGAACTAAAATGAATATTTTATAAGAGAAAGAAATTAGGAGCTGAACTGAACTGAAATGAGCTGAGCTGAGCTGAGCTGAGCTGAACTGAACTGAATTGAGCTGAACTGAACTGAAATGAACTGAATTTCAACGTAAGAAAACAGATCCTTAGACGATGCTTTTTATTGAAAATGTTGAGAGGAATTGTCAAGTATGAGTGTGATATGTCGATACTAAAAACTTAGCATGTATGACAAAAGTCCATTGTGTGGAATACTATGGAGAATTTATACTTGAATAGACATCTATCTCTCTACTCTCCTTTAAACGACAAACTGTTTTATAAATTGCATTATTTGATTCAAAGTATTGGGCCTACTTTCTTAAGATACCATATCATCTTAATTATATTTAAAACAGCATAAAGTCACAACATAATGCATGATAATTATAAGTTTTTCTTATTAAGTTAAACATATCTTAATGTCTTAAACCACAATAACTAGAAGAGACATTTCATTAGATTCTGTACCATTCAAATTATCTTTCACAACTTGTAAAAAAAAAAAAACTTTCATGAGTTTACTTTATTAAAGTTCCTTTTAGTTAAAAAAAAAGTGATTTGATATCTTATTTCCATAAAAAAATAAAAATAAAAAGTTTTAATCTTGTGCGTAAAAAAAAAAAAAGAAAAAAAAAAAAGAAATGAGATACTCATATACTGTTATACACCATCCATTTAGACTGATTGTATCACAGAATTTTACTCTGTATTTGTTTTATATCCTAAAAAAAGGATGGTTAGTGATTAATTTTCTCAAACAATTCTTATTAAGATAAGTGATGTGACTGTGTAACAATAATTCAACTATTGTAAACAGTATGGTTTGATTGTGAACTAATCTAATTATGTTAAGAGTACAAATACTTATTATTAGAAAGTTACGTTGTATGTAGTACTTCGTACAAGATTCGGAATAATGTATGTATAAGTTCTACTCCGCAATTAATTTTTCATGTGCAGCTGGTATAATTGTTGAGCGAGTAGGTCATCACTTAACTAATTAAATCTTGTACAGTAGGTTGTACCAAAGATAATAGGCTAGGAAAAATATAAAAAAAACATTCAAGATTGTATTTTAGCCCCGCATTAATTGAATCTACTAATATGGTGATGATATTATTAATCATTACAAGTACGCTAGTAGGCCTAATTATAGATCTAAAATGTAGGTTCTTCAGATTTTGACCTTTAAATTGAAGTTATTAAATTTAATTAAAGAAAGAAAACCTACAAATTCTGGATTTCTCTCTCCTAAGTATAGGGAAACAGATGTTGGTTCCTCCATGCATTGTTGTGTAATGTAATACCTTGAGCAGTTCACCAAGACACTAACAGTAGGACTATCTTTTCTTTAATTGTTTTTATCTGAGATTTATTAGCCCCCACTAATACATTATCAAGATGCCTACTTTTTTAGTTCCTTTTTTTTTTTCCTTTGTTTGATTCTTAAATTAATTATTAGAAAGTCAAATTATGTTGGCAACAGTTTAGTGACAGAGACATGCCACAAATGTTCTAGATGTCTGAGCATGTGTTTGTACTATATTATATGGATGTGTTCAACACCAGTGTCACTCTTTTAAGTGATTTCGATTAATCTATTTGAAATTAACTGAATTTTTCTTTTTTGGAACACTTTTATAATTTATTTTGTCTATTTTCTTGTAAAACTTGGGTGATAACAGAGCATAAATTATTACCCTCATACCCTGTACATTGGCTAATAACTTAAATTGCTTGTAAATAGATTTAGACATTGGTATAAAATAAGACGGATATTGGATTACTGGTATTGTACAAAACTTCACTGATATTTCAGAAATTCTCAACTAAAGAAGGCATATTTGTCCTGTGCCGAGAAAATTAAAGTACTAAAATTGGTTTTTTTTTTCTTCTTTAGTTTTTATTTTTATTTTTGGGTTTTGCTTTTGGTTTTAAGATTCAATAGAACTTGTTACACTACTTTGTTAGTGGATTGCACATAGAGTTATAGACTTCTTAAATCATTTCTACCTTGATTAGGAAATCCAACAGGACAGGATAAATATGCCTTCTTTATTTTATTTTATTTTATTTACTTGAGACATTGCCTTGTTTAGTTTAGATGACTACTCCTTGTTAATTAATTTAATAAAAATAAAATTTAAATTAACATAGAATCAGGTATTCAGGTGTTGAAATTTGTGCATTAAATAGTCGCCAAGTTTGAAAGCTACAACGTACTCTTTATGGACTTGTACTAGTTACGTCATTATTAAAAAAATGTGATTATTATTCCCAAGATTGACTGCATAGTTCCGCAAAAACTAAAAACTATAGATTTTGTCACAGAAAACCACATATCCTTATCCAATTATCTCACTTGTACATGCTAATCCTTACTCTTCCTCCTCGCTCTTTTCATTGGCTATTCACTTGAATCTTGAGCTTATAAAACATTATCTTTTCTCTTCATTTTTGAATTATAAAGTAGATGGCTATATGGTGTGACATGGGTTATTTGTACGGTGTTATTTGTATTATGGGGTTACTTGTACGGTGTTATTTGTTTTGGTAAGAGTGTTAATTGTGGGTGTTACTTGTATTATGGGGTTATTCGTAGGGTATTATTGATTTTGATCAGGGGGTATTTGTAGGGTATTACTTTTTTGGTATGGGGTTACTTGTAGGGGTTACTCAGAATACAAGTAACACCTACAAGTAACTCATATAACCCCAAAATACGAGTAACCCCTGACAAAACCAATAACGCCCAATAAGTAACTCCTGCTGCACCATGTGACCTGCCTTAAAAACTTCTGTTAATATCACACACTCGTATGATTTTGAAATGGAACCTTCTTAAACTTTTAGGTGCAGAGGTTTAAATATTCTCCTTCTATTAATGAAACAAAATTGATTAGAGACAGAATTTTAAATTCTTCTTCTATTAATGAAACAAAACTAATTAGAGGTTGGATCGGTCATTAGAAAAAAAAATGAAAGGACTAGGCCAAAGACTAGAAATCAAGAATCCATATTAGTAAAATCAAAGTTTCATGGAAAAAGAGAGAGAAATATTTTAGTACAAAGGTATATTTCTATATATAAACATCGAAAACATCTAACAAGATATTATCAAGTGTTTTCCAACAAATTCTTCAATCAAATTTGTCTTTACCGTTATAAATCTGCATACGTTGTATCAACAAGATATGAAGATGGACATAATAACAATATCGGGCCAGTTATTCCAATTGATGTGATAATTTAAAAGTATAGATGTTGGCATGTAAATATAAAAATAACAACTCATGCACAACAGCATAAGGATATATATATATATTATATGAATGTTACTCTGTAGTTACTACAGTAGTTTTTGTTTTTTTTTTTTTTTTTTTTTTTTTTGTGGACTAGTTACTACAGTATTTAATATAGGCTACTTAGATTTTCTCTTTATACCTCATTTAATGGTTAGTACGGAGTAGTTAATAACGATAATGAAAATTTGAGTATAATTTCGCTTGAAAATTAACATCATATTATTGATTAACCAACAAACTGTTAAATTGTTATGCAATGCATTAGATAATATGTTATGGTGACTTTGTGAGGTTGGTAATCAAGGATTGAGGATGGTAGACAATGCATATTTATGTATTTATTTTTTTTGGTAATGAATGGAATAGTAGTAATTAGGTGTCATGTGTGTTAGCCAAAGAGCAATGATGTCACACAATCAACATCATCATGCAACTTACGTTATAGGGATTATATTTTGTTTTGATTTTTCAGTTGGAGCAATATAATTATTTATTTTTCAAGCGGAAAAGTGAAAGACATAACAAAAACAGCTTTTGCCCCAACTAATCTTACTTTTTAATACATTATCCATTTTATTATACACCAATTAAAGTAAGTAATACTCCATTATTAGCGGGGGCCAAAAAAAACGTTTACTCTTTTTTTTTTGGTACAAAAAAGAAACGTTTACTTAATCTAGATCTAATCAAGCTAAAAAGCTTTACACTCTGGTCAATATCAAGTAAAGAAGTAAAAGTAAAAACAGCTATCATAATAATTAAAGTTCTAATTTACTTTTTAATCTGACTTTTAAAAGAGGGGAAAAAAACTCTAAACCAATAGAAAATCAACAAAATAAAAGTGTTGATTGGCAATGCAAAATCAGGAATTAATCTTCTTAGTGAAGCGTGAAAAACCAAAAAAGCTTTCTACATTCGTTACTTTTGGCTATTCTAAAATGTCATGATTTATATCAAAGTGTATATAATTAGTGATCCTTATTTATAGGACTCTTTACAGCTATGTAATTGATTATATAATAATGTTTATTGCTTTGACGGGTTTTACCTATCCGTTTGTTTATGTGGTCATGTAGGCATTGTTTGTTTTGAAGGAAAAATTTGTAAGTTAAGTTCTATTGAATGTTAAATTAATAATAAGGCATTGCATATCTCAATTGATGGAGATTAACTTTCACACAGTTTTGCTTTTTTTGATTTCTTGCTAGATAAATTAGAAATGATAGGAAGAGAGGAAAATGTAGGATATATACATATATTGTGTTGAGGAGAGGAGGTAAAAAGATAGGAAAGGTATACATCAACCTTGTTGTTCTATGTAATTAAGGAAATTAAATGTGTTAGAATCCCTTAAATTTTAAACTTTTTTTTTTCCCCCTAGTGGGTATCAATACTTAACATCAATTTAAAGGAATTGGGTTATTCGTCTTGATGCCTAACCTAACTCTTGAAAAATAACAAAATAAAAGTTAAAACTTTCAACTTTATCTTTATTACTTTATATTTTTGTCAAAACCTCTTACAAGATCGATTAATTTATAATTAGATAGGATAAGTGTTATACGTTCACATTAGTTTTTGTATACTACAAATGTTATACAAGTACAAATTTTTTTAAAGTAAATACAAACGTTTAGGTTTACAACGTAACTCTCACGAAAAATGAACAAATCTTGTCACACAATTGTGGAACATCATCCAATCAATATTTCTCTCGTTTCCATTCTCTCTAAACCCAAAAAAAAAAGAGAAGGATAAACAATCAAAATATCAAATCCACATTGGATTTTGAAGCCCTACTAAACCCTTAATATACTTCTTACTCCATTACTTTTGCTATAAACCTTTGGATTTAGATAATAGAATCACGTGCATTTATGTAATTTAAACCTCCTTTCTACTCAGTCAATAATTTGTTTTATACCAAATCAAAAGTTAGTACGAGTAAAAAACAACCAAAAATACCTACTTGTAAAAAACAGTAGATCAAAGTAGGCCTTTGTTGACTGTACTTTAAACTTCAAAATTGATAAGAACAGAGTAGACCAAAGAACAGTGTTACAGTTTAGTACTCACAGGTTTCACACCAAACAAATAAATATCAGCTACAAAACAAATTAAACCATAAAAAAAATAAAAACTTTAATAAAATGTGTTCATTAAAACATCCTAGTTGTTTGCAGTATTACTATTCCTCTCTTTTTCTTATTGTTTTTGTAGCTGATCCATTTGATCTGTCTAAAGAATTCCGTACTATAGACAACAAAACAAACCCCGCATAAATCCTATACCATTAGTGTAACCATGTGACCATTTCTTTGTTTTATAGTTTTGGATTCTCTAATTAAGTACTAGTTGTAATATAATTAATGTAATTCCAATTGAGATTATTGATCATGTCTGTCTTTTAGGGGATCAATCCACTTTTACACCACTGCAATTACTTTGTAGATTGAGGAAGACAATAAACATTAATGTAAAATTTGTGTAATTTACAATCCAATTATTTGATACGGTGTTTATTAAATATGTAATCCAATGGTGAAATGGCTTTAGCAAACAAGCTGCGTAATTTTTATTGGGACATTTTTTATGTGAATGTTAACCCAAATTCATCCTCATTGGAAGAGTGATAGGAAGGTGACTATTGACTAGCATGTAAAAATTGTGTAGTCATGCTTTATGTTGTCATGATTTTAGAACAAAATCACACTTGACTTGTTTAAGTCTCCTATTCGTTTATTTGAGTTGTATGCAATTGCATTGTAACAATGAGCGAGCAAAATTGAGATAATTCAGTAGTCTAGTGTGATTCAAAATACGATAGTATTGAAATCCTAAATTCAAACCCTTTTGCCCTACCCTAATATTCAATTAATTAGTTTAGGAGTATAATACATCATATCAAAAAGTCTTTCGTCTCCTTTGAATAAAAAAAATGTTAATTACTTTTACATCAAAGCATTGTTACATGTATAATGGAAGTTGATTACTCATTGATTGCCATCAATCGCACTATACATTGCATGAAAGACTCCACTACATTATCATTATTATTACTACTATTACCATGCTTAATCCATAATTGAGCCCCATCAAAAATAATTAACAATCATGCTTAGATTAGTTGGTCAGAATTGAAATCAAAAGAAATTGAGTCAAATTAACGATCTACTACCACTAGTAGTAAGCTTTAAATGGGAGCTTAGCTGGCACACGTGCGAGGTAGCACGTGGTAGAAAGGGGTAAGAGGGAGCAATAGTAATTAGTAAGCTGTCTCCGGCAAGGTTGTCGGGTTGACCAGAGACAAACGTTGGCGGTATCTTTTGTTTGAGCATTCACTCGTGCCACGCACTCACCTCTCCCACGCGTGCACCCGCCGCTAAACGACAACCACCAATTTTCTCTCTCCTCTGGCATGTGCCAGATTCTTGTCATTCTATCCTCCAATCAACATT
Source organism: Chenopodium quinoa (assembly GCF_001683475.1). Classification (NCBI taxonomy): domain Eukaryota; kingdom Viridiplantae; phylum Streptophyta; class Magnoliopsida; order Caryophyllales; family Amaranthaceae; genus Chenopodium; species Chenopodium quinoa. The sequence goes on from NW_018742244.1 coordinate 3,365,658, forward strand.
CAGTCTCTTCTTTAACTTCTCTGTTGCTTTTGCTGCTTCATTCAGATCATATTGAATTGTTAGCTTCATTTTAACATTTTTTACAATAGTGAAGTGATCTACAATTTGCAATGTGCCAATGTGTTTTTCATGGATGTTTTTGTTTGAGGACATCAAATACACGAAGTGCATTTGGTTTGTGAAAGGGACTAGAGAGTGTGGAGGACTACAAGGAGGTTAGGAGGACGAGGTTGTGGATTGATCGAGTTTTAAAAGCAGATTATGTTATTAGGGTTTGTTTGAGATGTGTTTTCTTATTTTGTGACGAACAACATTTCTAAGAAAAATTAGATTCTAATTAATTTTCATTTGCATATTTTTCCTTGTTTAGGTTTGCATCTCGTTTTTGAGAACAAATGTAGGGAGTGTCAAGTGTGTAATTTTATTATGAAGTATTTGTAAGGTTGATTTCAATAAATGTCGACTCAAACTTCTAGCAATGTTTTATCTAATGACACATGATTTGTACTATAGATGTTTTTGCTAGTACGTGTGGATGAATATACTCGGCCAAAAAGTAATTTGATAAAGCCAACTTAGTGAACCATTATTTAACTCTATTATTTGTAAATAATAGCTAATACAATAGCTTGGACAAAAAGTCAATCCTTTACTAGGTTAATTTTTTTAAGGACAATAACATAACGCTGATTACCTTCAACGACCTATCTCATTACTCTATTTACCACATAGCTTAGTATCACACAACTGACCCTTGTGGTATTGGCCCTTTATTAGGTCTAGTGCTCTACTCTTGTGCAAATTTGCAATGTACTACCTAAAAATTCATTGAGTATCATAGCCAAGTTCATTGTACGAGTCATCATTTTCCTAAGTTCAACTTTAGTAAAGCAACTTGTAAATGTACTCCATAATCAACTTAAAACTAATACGAAGTAATTTCTAATAAACCACAGTTTAATAAATTCGCACAATTAATCTAGGCCTCATCTCCCGCTTATGTATCTTTACTTATTTTTGGTGAACCTTTATAAGTTAAATTATCTTAATCATAAAGAAAATCAAAGTAAAATTTTACAACCTTGATTTTTAACTTATAAACCTTAAGTTAGATTAGGTATCTAATTATGGTCATATATAATATTGTTTACCAATTGAAAAAAATAATTATTTTTCACCTTATAATTACTTCTCTAATAAGTACGAGTAATAGTGTAAAGTAGGGGTGTCCATTATTCGGATAAAAACCGAAATCCAATCCAAACCGAATTATCAATTCGGATCGGATCCAAACTTTAAATCGAACCCCTAGTGTAAAGTTTAAATTGTAAACTATGACATTTAAATTTATGTGGAATAATATGGTCCTATGATGTAAAATTAAATAACGCAAAAAATAATCTTCCTATGAGTTTCAATGCTTTACAGTAAGAAGTGGTTAGCATTTTGAAATTGTTTATGCCAAAAGAAGCTATTGAATGTAGAAGGTATATGACATTAATGCAATGGAAAATTACCCTTTTCCATACAAAAAAAAAAAAAAAAAAAAAAAAAAAACCATCTTCAAACATTACAAAATTATCAACTCAACATTTAATATAACTACTAACCAATAACCACTTCACGTACATGGAAATTTTTTATGTTTTAATTTATAAAATATTTTAAACATTATTACAAGTATTAAAATAGAGTAGTTTCCCCCACTATATATGATTAAGAATTATGGAAAGCTGAGTGGGCCTAGCGAGCCTAATTGAAGCAACTCTATTGGGCCCACTACGTCGATGAGATCTTCGTCACAGTTTCATTGGTGGGCCCCAAATGGTGGGGAGAATTAAATAAGAAAAAAGAAATGAAAATGATTTTTTTTTTATTTTATTATATTTTTTTTAAGAGAATTGAAGAGAATGAATTATGAATGAGTGGGGGAGGAAGAGTGAAGAGAATGAAAGGTAAGGGAGGACAACCTGGGCCTCTTCATAACCTTCACATTCCATGCTCTGTCTTTCTTTGACCCTTTGACTATTTTTTTATTTTGGTTAATTGCTTTCCTATTCCTCATTATAACTGTTTCATCCACCACCTTTTTATCATTTTGTTTCTTTCATTTTCTATCAAATTGTTACAACTAGTTTTTACTACCATCACATTGTTGTTGTTTGTTGGGTTGGATTGCCACTTACTTGCTGTTCTTGGAGTTTGGGTCTGATTCTCATGGGGTCGAGGTGATTTGGCTATATCCATATTAAATCTGTTTTACGATAAATTAGGTTTATACATAATATAAGTGTTTTGATTCAAAGATATTTATGTCTGTTAAAAAAGAAGTAGATAATATGGTGTAGAATGTACGAAGTGATTATGTATTTTTGTTTTGACAATCAATTTTATTAAAAAATAGGTTTATGTTATATTTTGACCAAATAAATTACTTTGCATGGAGTATAGACATATAGTATAGGTTGGTGAATTTTTAAGGTTTTTTATAAGTGTAATTTGGAATGAAAATCTGACAAGGCTAAAGGCTAATCCCATAGATCCATACTGGCATACAGGTAACATTGTTATATGTAAATATGTAATGGACACGACACAAAGTTTTTGATATGAAATGGATCTTCCGACTTCAATTCAGGAAAAAGAAAAAACAAAAACAGCACTATAACAGCAATAATTGGAAATAGTATTGCGTTATCTTCTTCCAAAATGATGGTGCAATAAAATTATTATTGGGAAACACACCTAAAAATACCAAGGCAATCTTTCTATCAACAGGCAACCACCAATCGATAAGTGCATATGAAGTTGGACTATGGTCTTTTCTCACTTAAATTATTACACGAGCTATCTACTCAATACGGAGTACTTTTTTTTTTTTTTTTTTTTTTTTTTTTTAACTACCTAGCTACATGGACTACATCAATGGCTTTGCATTGTGCTTTTGCCCCTTTTTTATAGGGAGTATTTTTATTTTTTTTGAATTAGGTAATAAGAATAATTATTCAAACAAATAAAATAATAATTATTAATCTTATTTCAATTACATGATTTTAATTCATTATACATACAGAGTAATATTATTAAACATTACTGTAAGTACTAAGTAGGGTAGAAAAATAGTACTTTGAGAGATTTCCAAAATTCAAGCATTCTCTTTTGGTAAAATTTAAGCCATAAATCTTTAGAATGTAAAGTAAGAGTCATACCAAGTATGATATTGTATGAGGAAGGTAAGTGAAAAGTGAGATCTTGATATTCCATTATGTTATTGTGTACCTCTTATTAGTTATTACTACTACCGAAAAACATAATACGTTCCACTATTTTATCATGTACGATATATACTTCTAACACACATTATAATGATCAAAACAAAAAGTGATACTCGGTATAAACTAAGGTTTTGGACCTTATAATTAAGTTAGAATTAATACTAATGCCTTTAAATTTACTCTATTGACTTCTGTATATATATCTTCACGTAGCAAAATTACTATTGAAGATATGCATTATTTTTATATAAATTTAGAAATTTGCATGGTTTCTTGTTCCTCAAAACCACAACTTAACGTAAAGGTGAGAAAAGCTCTATAATTAGTTGTTGCTTTTCCCTACTAAAAGAATACGCTTCTGCTCATTTCATGATACATAGTAGGGAAAAGTTATTTCAATAAATAAAGTATTAAAAAAGGGCACAGTATTATAACTTAAATATCAAGTTTATTATTATGACTAGCAATAATTTATGTCTTTGACTAAATTATGTCTACATGAATTACATCATCTCCATATCTTTATTATACCCCACCCCCTCAAAAAATGAACTAAAAGCTCTATTGACTATTTGACTAGGTAATTCAATTCATGTTAGACAAAGTTATCAACAAATTCAATTTAATTCCAATGTTCTTCATTCAATGCAATTGGGGAAAAAAAAAAAATCAAGTGCCCTAAAAAATTCAAACCTTTTTTTTTGCTTCATTCACTCATTAATTAGCTAGAATGCATTTGAAGGTTTTTTGTCCCCCCCACCCCCCTTAGAAAATTAAAGTCCTAGAGGTGCAAAGTTCTACAATTGAGAAAGCAAAAAACAATTTGTTGATCCTCATGAAATTTGTAGCTTGTTAACTTTAATAATTAAAGGATAGCCAAATATCTATATGAAATTTGTTACACGTAATTTTTAAGATTTAATTAAATTGAATTTTTCTCTACTTAATACTTTTTTCACCCAAATTTATTTGGTAGATACTGAAAGTACAACCATAAATTCTAAAGGTAAATTCTCCATATATAATATTTTTCTCCAATAATAATAAAAATATATAATAAGAAATATTATAACAAAAATCTCATCTAACTAGATTGACCATCATTTAAGAGTTTGAAATTAAAGAAATTTCAAATTGGTTCAAAATGTGTTATTCTTCTTTTAATCATAAAAGATTAATTACATCATATTAAATTTGCCAAAATATAGTGAATTTTCAGCCTAAAGCAATTAAACCAAATTTGTACTACGTAATCGCTAATCAATTCATTTTTTTTTAACAAATTTTAATGAAGACATCTTATTTGGATTGGTGATAGACTGATAGTCATTAAAATGATAAAGACATCCATTGTTTTGGGTGTTTTTGTCCCTTGGGAGAGTTATAACACGAAGACTGGTCTGGTGTGAGCTGTACCTGCAAAACAAACGGAGACACCGGTTGGGTGGTGCTCCGCCTCCGACACACAAATTAGAAACTTGAAGAGAGAGAATAAAGTGCGGAAATTTATGTGGGTATCTGCTCGGATTCCAAGCTCAGGTCTTTCTCTGATGTGAGAGAATGCAGATGTAATAAGTCATCAAAAACCTGCCCTCAAAAAGAGGGACATCTCCCTATTTCTAGGGTCTTTGGGATTTATGCCCCTGATTAGGTCACTGAACCCTAATTATTGGTGGGCTGCGCCGCTTTGCGACTTTCTCAGGATTTGGGCCTGAAGGCCGCCTTTTTCCCTTAATTTCTGGAGTGACACGTGTCAGGCATAGATTGGTCCGCTTTGGACCATCATGAAGCTGACACGTGTCGTCCTCTGGTTGGACCACGTGGCGGGGTAAAATTACCCAAAACATCCATCACCGTTCAATTGTTCACCAATTTAGACCCTATACTTATTTACTGAATTGAATATTTTATGAGAGAAAAACATTAGAAACACAATTGAATTGAACTGATAGGAGCTGAACTGAATTAAAGTAAACTAAAAATAAAATGAAAAGAACGGACCCTTAATTATCTTACCATAAAACAATAAAACAAAAGTTACCATTAGTTCAGTTTCTTACCATAGTTACCAAGTTAGTACCATCACCATCCATCGGGAAAGTGATAGTAGTAGAAATGCACAAAAATCATCAACCCCAAAATTTTCTTCCCACACCAAAAATTGATGCCAATCAAATCAGTCAAACAACACACCCAACGTTAAATCCAAAGATTAAATCTTTTCCTCACATTACAGAATCCACTACCAACGCCATTTTTTTCGTAGGCCCCATTTCTAGTCCTCTCCTTTGACCAAACCCATTATTATTTTTTTTATTTTCACTCTTTTTAAAAAAAAAACTTTTTTTTTTTGTTAATTTATTTTTAAAAAAAAAAAAATATCCCCAATCACATTTTCCAACACCACAACAATGGCATCGGCTATCCCTTGTTTGTTTACCACCCTGTAAATGTCACACGTGTGGGGGTCCCCAACAGTCAGAATATAAACCCCCTTTCCCTTGTTCCACTTCCTTTCAATTTTACCAAACTCTTTTTCCTCTTTTCTTCTCCATTTTCATTCCCCCCAATTCTCCAATGAGAGAGAAAAGAATTCCCCCCATGATTCCCCTTGAGCCGTTAGACGCCGCCGGAATCCAAATCCCTTACCATTTCCGATGCCCCATTTCTCTTGAATTAATGCAAGACCCTGTTACCGTCTGTACCGGTCAAACCTACGACCGCTCTAGCATCGAAGCCTGGGTTGCCACCGGTAATACCACGTGTCCGGTCACCCGGGTCCCACTTGCCGACTACTCCCTAATTCCCAATCACACCCTTCGTCGTCTTATCCAAGAATGGTGCGTTTCGAATCGCTCGTTTGGCGTCGAGAGAATTCCGACGCCTAAACAACCTGCTGACCCGTCGCTAATCCGGTCTTTGTTAAACCAAGCTTCTTCCGGGTCTAACCCGGTTCACAATCGGGTTTCCGCGTTGCGACGGCTTAGAGGATTTGCTCGTGACTCTGAGAAGAATCGGTCGTTAATTGCTGCTCTTAATGCCAAAGATGTGCTCGTTTCGCTTCTTTTTAACTCGGACGAATCATCGGATTCGTCCGAGTTAAAACACGAGTCGTTAGCTCTCCTTGCTATCTTCCCTCCATCCGATATTGTGTGTAGTTCAATTGCTTCCGACCCCGACCGAGTCGGGTACTTGGTGAGCTTGCTGTTTCACCCGTCGTCAATCGACGTCCGAGTCAACTCGGCCGCGTTGATTGAGTCGGTAATTGCCGGAACCAAGTCAACAGATCTCAGATCATTTGTTTGCACCTCTGATGAAATTTATGTTGGGGTAATCTCGATTCTCACAAACCCAATTCCTTCCCCACGCGCGCTAAAAATCGGTGTAAAGACGCTCTTCGCGCTGTGTTTAAGTAAGCAGCACCGCCATAAAGCGGTGTCTGCTGGCGCGGTAAACGCGCTCATCACGCGCCTCACAGAGCTCGACAAGTGCGACTGTGAGCGTGCGCTTGCCACCGTGGAGCTCCTGTGTAGGATTCCACAGGGATGTGCCGCGTTTGGGGCGCACGCGCTTACGGTCCCGCTATTGGTGAAGACTATACTTAAGATATCCGATAGGGCGACAGAGTACGCTGCTGGCGCGTTGCTGGCACTCGCTTCCACGTCAGAGAGGTTGCAAAGGGAGGCGGTCAACGCTGGAGTTTTGACTCAGCTTTTGTTGTTGGTACAAAGCGATTGTACTGAACGCGCTAAAAGAAAGGCACAAATGTTGTTGAAATTACTTCGTGATTCTTGGCCAGAGGATAGTATGGGAAATTACTCGGATGATTTTAATTGCAGCGACGTCGGTCCGTTTTGATATCGAGATTTTTTTTTTTTTTTTTTTTTTTTTTTTGAGGGAGTATTTTTATTCATTGGATTATTATTTTTGATTAGGTGTATTTTTAAATTATTGGATTTGATGGTGGATAGGAAAAAAAAATTGGGAGAGAATTAGGTAGATTTTAGATGAATGTAGGGGATGGTACAGATGTGGTTCTTAGTTTTTTTTTTTTTTTTTTTTTTTATTTTTTTTTATGTGTACGTATTTTTATTTTTTCACTGTCTTAGAAAAAAATTGTATCTATATTGTAATTTTGCTTATTAAAAAGTGTCAAGGTAACCTTAAATATTGTAATTTTGCTTATTAAAAAGTGTCAAGGTAACCTTAATCAAAAGAATTTGAAAGAATTATCTACCATATCAGTGTTTTTATCGATTTTGTGTGTAATTTTTGTTTTTTTTACAAGTTTATGAATTATTTCAAGTTGTAACGAGTGGATGTCCACAACTTTGGATAGAGCTATAAAGGAGGCAAATTGATCGTTAGGTTTGAGTCAATTCAGGTTGGGGCCCTTATTGGTGTTGATTGCTAAATTGCTTTGTTTGGAAAAATAGAGCAATTTCTTTCAATTTTGGTCAAATTCAGGTCACCAACTTTGGGTTATATAGTTAGAATACCCAAGTATAATAGTGATGAATTGATGACAAGCAAAATTGATGAATTGATGACTTCCAAATTGCCAAAGTTCTATTAAAAATGGAGAGATGTATTGGATTGCCCATATCAATATGTTTATCCTACAGACAGTACAGAGTAAGGAGAGTGGCCCAATACTTCAACATTCCAAATGCCCAAATTCTATTTTTTTTTTTTTTTTTTTTTTTTTTTTTTTTTTTTTTTTTGGTTTTTGAGGAAAAAGCCCAAATTCATTTTATAATTGTCTATTGTTAATACCATTTGTTCAAATATAAACAACATCATTGATCTAAACACACAATTGCTTGAATATCAGGTAATTGTAAAAAATACATAGGACATCTTTCATACAGCTTTGTTGAGAAAATGGATTGAGGTGTAACAAGTAAATGAAATCACACTAGTACAGAATACACATACAGAACCGCATATTTCAAAGATGCCAAGACACGAGGAAATTCTGAAACACGGTTTGTTAGGAGCACAAGATAGCCGTCTTCACTTTTCATCATCCTTGCGAGGGAGCTTGCCAGGCTGCTGCATACGTTATATCATGAGCAAGCTGACTTACTACTTACAATTGTATTACAAGAGTAATTTGGTAGACAAAAGTTCTGTAGTAAAATTTGTTATGAACTTAATTAAGTAATTAAGCATCAGCACGTACCTGATCAGAAGTTTTATAGGATTCTGCAAGAAGCTCTATGAGGCCCTCATTCTCATTGTTTATAAGTGCTAATTCCGGCCTTTCTTCTGTTCTGAAACATCTTAATTTTAACAGTTCTGCTGCAATAGAGTTTCCAGTCTTTAAGGCATAGTGCAAAGGCGTGTTGCCATCACAATCTTGTACTGTTCTTAAGGCGTCTACTTCTGGATATTAAACACTTGGTCACTAAAAAATTTGAAAAGACTTGCATCACTTAAAGCAGACTCAGGAAACTCTAAATGAAAGCGTAAGAGATGCAGAAAGGTTCTGCCACTTGGATCGCAGAGTTCTGCTGATTGAGGACAGTGTTCCAGTATAAACTGAGCAGCCTTGATCCTACCAGACTCTGCAGCCCTTAATAATGGTGTAAGACCCTTGTTGTCTCGCATATATACAATAGCAATGTTATCCGGGATCAAATTTTCTGTGAAATTCACCATATCCTGAACTGCAGACAAACACATCAGAATATCAGATCAATTACTCCATAACAAGCAATACAAATTAGGGTGTCAAACTTTCCAAGGCATATTTTAGTGCTGTCAAGCAATTTTTTTTGCTAATAAATTGGTCTTGGCAGCATTGAATATTGCCTTAGAAATAGCTAAGAAAAGAAACTAGCTAAGGTAATAGAGTCGGAGACTAACTTGAGCAATTGCTACACCTAGCAAAAGTATGAAGAGGGGTCTCTCCGGCATCATTAACATGTGAACCTCCTTCAGGATCTTGACATATCAATAATATAGCAGCATGCATATTGTTGGTACACAATGCCTCATGTATAGGCATATTACCCTTAGAATTTTTGATCTTCCATGGAGGAATATAAACACTTCGACTGTTCACTTTTATAGCATTTTGATGATACTTTGGTAGGTTTTCCAATAATTTTACTGAAGCAGGGCTGTGCCACTTTGCTGCTACATGAAATGGTGTATCCCCATTGGTGTCAGTTTTATAGATGAGAGTTGGAAAGCGGGTTAAAGCATCCTCAACAAATGCTGATGTATCGTCTTTCCCTGGTCTGAGAGCTATATGAACTATATTGCTTCCATCTGGTGTTCGAGTGAGGAAATAGGACTTATTCTCAATGTTGTTGAACAGTGTCACATCCCCCTGCATTGCAGCTATGTATAGCTCTCTGTCCATAAATTTTTTCACACGGACTGTTTCTATTAAATGCTTCTGGTTCAAAATTGACATCTCTTCTATGTCCTCCTGCATTTACGAAATCAGATTAGATCAGAACTGACAGACCATATGGGAAAATCAGACTAGAACAAGTTAGATCACACCAATCTAAAATCAAGAGATTTTTAATTGCTCTTATGTCTAAAACAGATGTTTTAAAAGAGAGACATACACTCGGTTGTGATGCAAGTAATTCGAAAACTGAGCAACCATCATTGTTGGTGATGGCTAGTTCCGCCCTTTCTTCAGATTGAAGACATCTTTGCATCAAGAGTTTTGCAGTCAACAAGTTGCCAGTTTTAATAGCAAAATGCAAGGGTGTATTTCCATCTTTATCTTGAGCAGTTCTCAGGCTATCAATTGCAGGAAAGATTTCAAAGAAATCTCCACACAGATAAGATAGGTCCTCAGAGCCATCAAGAAGCTCAAGATGCTTAATGTTGAGGTAATGTAGAAAATTTCTTCCCTTGCAATCGCGAATTTCCATTGATTGAGGGCAGGCTTGAAGTATATACAGAGCAACTCGAATTCGGCCAGACTGAGCTGCTCTCATAATAGGGGTGAAACCATCCACATCCTTTGTGTAGGCAGGAGAAGTAGGCCACAACCGCCTACAGACGAATATTTCTAGTTTATCTTCAACTGTACCATGTATGTGGAATTTAAGTAAGTAGCAAATAATTTTAAAGTAGGCAAATTAGATGTATCTAACAAGATCTCACACAATGATAGTAATTACAGGCCAGAATATTGAACTTTGGCTTAAAAAAGTCTTATGTAACACTTAATATTGGATGAAGGGAAAACTGTTATTGAAAAAACGAGTATATTATAGTGTTAAGATTGCAAGTAGGAGTTTACCAGTATATGCAGCATATCTTGCATATATATGCAGTGGTGTTTCTCCAGCATCATTTGTCATTTGAGAGAGGGCAGGACATATTTTGGACAACACTTCTGCAACAATATGATTGCTAACACGCACTGCTTCATGCATAGCAGTGTTGCTTTTGGAGTTTTTGGTTACCCACGGTTGCAGGAGACTAACAACACCCTCTAATTTTATTTCCTTGAGTTCGCGACAGCACTCATCAAAACAACGAACCATGACTACAGCTGCAAGGCTCATGAACCTAGCAGCAATGTGTACAGCAGTATCGCCATTGAAGTCTCTTGAGAGAACGAAGGTGGGAAAATGCTTGAGAGTTTCCTTGACAAATGCAATATGACCATTTTGGGTGGCTAGATGAAGGATGGTGCTTCCATTGGGTGTTCGAGACAGAAAGTAGCCCTTATCATACTTAATTTCGCTACCATCTACATCGTTTGTTGCAGTTGTATCCTTTCTATCGAAGATTGTCACATCTCCTGTCCCTGCAGCTGCTTCATACAACTCCTTATCCATCCATTTGTCAGTAAAAGAGTTAAATATAGTTCCCTCCTGCATTTGAAAGCAAAGTTTCTGATCAATTACAAGTTAAATGATCAAAATACATGAAAATTTTGTTTTATAAATGAGAAAATTAAAAAAGATTCTTACAACATAACAGTAGCAAAATCATTTTTCATGTACTGATAATCTCTTAACTTGTCAGAATTGGTTACATTTTGTCTAAACTTATTTTAGATGTGAATTTGAGTAACTCTATCAGATTTAAATCATAGATACTGAGTGTTTCATAAGCAAACTTATCAGTATAATCTGAACATATCATTTTGGTAACTTAGAACAAAACAATGAACAATTAACCAACAAGTTGCATAAGACATACTTACCATTTTGCCAAAGAACCCTCCTTGGGAGTCAATTAGCTCATCAGCTGACATATTCTCATCGTTCTTGAGAGAAAAGTCTGCAATGGATTCATGTAAAAACTTCAAAAGTAATAGGTTTCTGTTTTTTGCAGCAATGTGTGCAGGTGTGTTCCCCTCGCGGTCTTTTACATTCTTAAGGCCATCAATCTCAGGAAACGAGAACAACTGTTGGAGCTCTGAATAAGCTGAAAATTGTGCATAGTGTAATACAGTTCTTCCCTTGGGATCATAAACATCAACAGACTCAGGACAGCATTCTAGTATGACTTTCACAGCAGCGAAAAAACCAATTTGAGCTGCTCTTAGTAGTGGTGTGAGGCCCTCTGCATCGCGGCAGCATGCAGCATCATTGTGCAACTCTAGGAAGCGTCTCAATGCAATTTCCAACGTGTTGTTTGCAAAATATGACATTGGATAGGATGATACACCTTCGGAGTTAAGCATCCCAACTCGTAATGACGAGGTTGGATTTGAGGGCAAATGATTTACAATGGCTATAATAACAAAACAAAGAATTTTATGAGAGGTTTGAACCTGTGAAGGCTGTGAGTTAATGTACACGGGACCTCAATCTTAACCACTAGGCCAAGATTTCATTGTATGCTATTACGCATAATCATGAGTTCCGGATCTAACAATACCAATGTAATGGCCAATAAAAACTCTAATAATATGACATTGCCCAAATAATCTCACTTTAATCTAAGTATTTGCAAATTTCTACTCCATATTAGACATAACATTTATATTGTATAAAAATTCAAAAAGAGATATTATAAAATTCCAAACCACACATCCACACCCACCCTTATATTCTAGCAATTTAGAAGAAATGTTTAAGAGAATTTGCATAAAACTATCCTTACAAAAAAAATGTATTCGCTTACCAAACAAACTGTTGACATGTCAAGCATATTATATAAGAGGGACTTACTTGGTTTGCATTTAATAAGCATATGGAGCGGAGTCTCCTTAGAATGATTGAGCACAGAGAGAGCATCAACCTTCTTCCAAAGGTCAGGAATCAAACTTACAACGCCGTACCTGAGAGCAACGTGCAACGGGGTATCCCCATCTTCATTTTGAGCTATCAACAGGTAGTTTGGATTAGTAGCAGCTAGTAACATTGTAGCAGCCTTGTGTCCATGTCTTGCAGCTAAATGAAGAGGGGTATCGCCTTTGGTATTCTTTTGTTTTACGTGGTTTTCTGCCTCTGGTAGCTTCTTTAGAACTTCTCCAATGAATTCTGCTTCACCGTGCATTGCTGCTATGTGTATGATGTTGCTGTTTCCGGAGGTTAGGGACTGCAGCTCACTTTCTGTGGCCGCGCCATCACCATTGATGATGCTCACATCTCCCCTAACCGCGGCTTTGTAAACCTCTGCTTTCATTGCTAACAAATAGATTTGTCAATGTTGATGATCTGAATTTTGAAGTAAGTGCTATGAGTTTGGGTATGTAGGATGATAAATATATATGAGGTTGTATAAGAAGTAATTTAGTACAGAGTACTAATCATTAACAAAATCCAAGTTGATTTATGAAAAATGATATTTTAAAGACACATTATCTGTTCAAAAGATGAAGATCAGAACATCAATCTGTGAAATAACTTGTAAACATGTAGTTGTTATTGACTTAGTAGATCGAGTACTTAAAAGTCAACCTCCTCCACAACTCGTTTGTTTAAAATTAGTTGTCACATTATCTCAATCTTCCAATGTAAAAAGAAGGTTACAATAAAATTTCACATCAATTAATATCATAATGTCATTTTTCTACTTTCAATTAATATACAGCGTATATTGTTAATCTTCTCCTGTTTCCTAGCTTCCGATTTCCAGATCTTATACGGCTTGAAATTAACATGTACGCTAACTAGCTTTGCAAGCTCAAGTATGCAGGAGCCAGGAAGTTGACCCTGCTCATGCCTACATTTTATACATCAAGTTGATTTGCTTAAGCTCGTAAAATATGTTTGTGACGAGTTGGCAGCCATTATATTTAAGCCGTCCTCGGATCAAGTTGTTGAGGCCCTTATCCAAACAAATCACCATTATATTCGAGTTTTCACATTCTCATATTAAAATTAGAAAAACATAAAATGATTATGTAGAATTATAAGATTTTGTTGAGGTAACACCTATAAGTAAAAGTGTAAAACTAGCTAGTAAAACCATCTAATAGCTCACCTTAGTAAAAGTGTAAAACTAGCTAGTAAAACCATCGATTTAAGCCGTCCTCGGATCAATTTTTTAGCTGCACCAATTTGTTGTTCCTTAGACGAATCTGCTATTTCATGGAACTTTAACTCAGAGGCACTAGTATCACACAAAAAATTTCCAAGATTTATGGCATTTTTGATGATGTATAACGCGAATGAATACTCATGATCAACATGGCTGCTAGATCGAAATGGTCCATCCAACTCAAATTTCTTCAAATGAGGAAGGGTGCAACTATTGATCCCATCCTGTGCTGTTGTTAAACCATCACCTGACTTTGTAATGTTGTTAAAAGTCGACTTCATAGCACAATCACAACCCCATTTGATCTGCAAAACCCATTAATTAATCATTCATGCTGCACATAAAAATGTAGGTAGAAACCAAAATAAGGTAATGCCTCTGGTACTATGAGATGATTCAAGAATTTATACACTATATTAGCAATACCTCTAGTGTGAGTTCTTGCAACAGAGGACATGCCTCAACAAAGAGTCCAATTAATTAGCTGATTAATGATGTGTTCTCTTCACCCGAACCTGTCTTATTAGATCTAGTAAGACCTCATTAGCCCTGAGTTATGTTTACACCTGATTAGCCCCGAAACTTATCTTTTTGAAAGCGAACAGAATGCACCCTAGATCTTACTTACAAACACAACTCCATCAATCAATGATCAGGGCCTGTTCTCATACGTTTATTTTCAGTTCAATTCAGCTATCTCCTAATTTCCTCCTCTTATAAAATATTCAGTTTAGTTCAGTTCAGCTCAGCTGAGTTCAGTCAATGAGAACAGGCCAACAATTTAACATATTAGTATCTTACAACCGTTAGAATTCTCATGATTATCAAGAAAAAAAAACTAAACTTTATCAGTAAATTTTCACTTGCATTTTGGCCAACACTAATGTTAACTAACAGGATTAATACACTTCCTCTACTCATAGTTACTAGTCATCGCAACCCTACGTACGTAATTAAAAATTTAACATGATTCCCTAAATTATTAAATTAGCAATTTGCTCAAATCAATATTGTATATTTGTATGGAGTAAATACAAGCATACTATATTCCTTGACAATTTTCTTCGGACATTCTAAAATAGTATGGAGTATCATAATTCCAGACTAAGGGACATGGATCAAAGAAATCTAATTTACCCTAACGATTGTAATGGTTTGAATGTTTACCTGATGTTCTGCAGAATAGACATTAGACAGTTTAGACATTGCAGGTTAGTTTTTTGCAATTTATACATCCCAAATTACTGCACAAATAAGAATTGCGAGTATTAGCAAGATTATTCCGCTCAAATAACCAAAATTATATCAATTATCCCATTAAATCATTCCGAAACAGAAATTAGCATAAAGTATATCGTTTGATTGAATAATTAATTAAGATCATTTTTTTTTTTGTACAGTTAAGAGTGCAAGAATCCAACAGCAAAGACAGGAAACACCGCAGCAGAATTTTGTGTGCGCGGAGTTGAAGGTACGTCAAGTGCCGAGTAAAGGTATATTCTGTTCATCATTTGGGTTAAGTCGAGTCATGTTAACTAGCTAACCATCAAGTCCCTTCAAATTAAGTGGGGTTGTTTTAGGTCGTGTTATCTTTTGACATCTTTAATTTAGTGGTGAGGTAAAAAGTTGTGTGTAGATTATTTTGCCGTCTACTATTAGGATTAAATTTTGAGGGCATTTTTTTTTTATTAGAGAAAATCAATTTCCACCAAATTAAAGATGTCAAGCTTTGGGAAAAAGGACAAAGAGAAATAAGTTTATTACAACCTCTAGCATCACATCTTGCAATTCTATGGGACAGAATATTACCTGCACGCTTAATATGAGAAAACGAAAAGGAATTAAAACAGAAAGCCAAACTAAAAATGTCATCATATAATAGAAATGAAAACAAAAAGGAATTAAAACAGGAAGCCAAACTAGAAATTTCGGGAGTATTGTTAGATATGTATGATAGAACAATGTCTACTACAAGAGGGGGGGTGAATTGTAGACTTAAAATTTTTTCGGAATTAAACTAACTATTAAGAGAGAAGACACTCGAGATAGGCAATGAATTATTTCACTATGTAAAAATGAATTACAAACGTAAATATTCTGCCTAGACTCAAGTTCCGTGAGGAACTCAAGTTACCCAACTACGATCCCTCAATCGCAGTTTCACACTCTATGTGATTCGACTCTGAATCACTTGTACAATGTGATGAACTCTCTCAAGCCTCACACTTACAACTCTCACAAACCCCAATCCCAATTACAAAGTAATTACAAGGATTTCCCTAATGTACTTAAGAGACTCTAAGGATGGAAGGAACTCAGCTTTAAAACACTTAGAAACTTTTTACGCTCAGAAAACTGAAGTTGTTTTTCCACACTTTAAAACAACAACGTTGAAAGCTATTTATAGAAAGCTTTTAGAAGTCTCAACCAAGTTCCCACTCCTCCCATGATCTCACGTTTACCATGACTGAAATAGTCAGATTAACGTTGAGGGAGTTGTGGGTTGTGGTTTCCCTGACTTCTCTCAACTTGATTCCTTAAAACAAGGTAACAAAATTTTGCTTAGTCAAAATCATCAGTTAAAAAGATATTTATTTAAAAGATAAATATTTATTAAAAGATATTTTTAAAGAAGATAAAAATAATTAAATAATTATTTAATTTAAAATAACAAACTTATCTATTTAAATTAAAGAATTATTTATCTATTATTTTATTTCTAAAATTCATCTTTTCAAACTAATTTTATCTTTTCCTAATTTTAAGGTTTTAAAAACTGTTTTAAAACAATCGTAAAACTTTTCTGAGTTAAATACTAAGTTCTTGCAGGAACTCCAGGTTCCTTCATGAACTTCAAGTTTCGTATATATTTTCCTTCCAACACTTTGCTTCTCAAGTACGTACATGAAATTACTAAGTATTAGAGCTGTGAGGATATCTTGAAAGCTTGCTTATTGCATCAAGACTTCCAAACTCTTTTGTTCCTACTCCGGAACATGTAGTTTTGTACCTGAATCTTTCTGTTCAACCAAGTCTCATAAACATCATTAGTCAGAGTTTGTTTTATGTAAGTCAATCATCAAAATATTAAGGTAGTCAATTCAACAATGTATGAGTTTGAAATTAGGTATGAAAATAAATAGGTATTTGACAACTAATTTTGTATGGGTAATGTTCCGTATAAACAAGTAATTTAAGACGAAGAGAAGAGTGAAGCAAAAGTATAAACAACCTTACAAAAAATTCATATAGAAAAGAGCTTGAGGGAAGTATTTAATATATTATATATATACTATTTAAAAAAAAGGCAGAGATCAAATACATATCTTGTATCATCATATGTCTTGAATTTGTTTTCTTTTGTGAAAAAAAAATCACATAAATTGAAGAGTATAATAATATGCGAAGCATAATAATAGTAAATGCATTAATTCCAAGTTTTGATTAAACAAAAACTGCAATTCAAGCTTACAGAAACTTAAAATATAAAATTATCTCAACAAACTTTTTAAAAAAGAAAATAACAATAAAAACTCTATGGATGTTTGTATATGTAACATGTACATAATACATGCATTCCCTATCTAACAAGCCTTGGCCTTGTAAACTCTTCCCATTTTGATCAGCTAATGAAGAGAATACAATTAAAACCATGTAAATATTAATATTATTTCTCAACAATTCAACTCGATCTCCTTATGAAGTCCAGAACACTATCTCAATTGCAGCTTGCCTATACATGTTCTCCACGATAATTGATTCCGGATCTTGATCATCACCAGTAGTCTAATACAAATAAAACATTTAATTAATCAGTGTTTAATTAATTACACAATTAGTAGTGTAAGTAAAACGAGGCAAAGTACTCAAGTTTAGGTAGAATTTGTTATATACATCCGGATGTATGCAACATTCGGGTTTACAAAACAGGCTCTCGAGTTTAATTAGGTGGATGGGTGTTTGGAAAAGTTGATCAATGGACATTGTATCACATGATATTTGCGTTGCAATTAATTTAATGAATTAAACCCCTTTTAAATTACTCAAAAAAAAGAAGGCAATTAAGGTATTAAACATGATTAGCGTTTAATACCATCATTAAATATAATTAACACTCCATAAGAATTTCATTTAAGAAACTTTAATTATACTCAAGCCCTTTGGTAAAGCTAGTACTTTTTTTTTTTTTGGGGAAGCATAGGACTATAGGAGTATAATGTAGCTGACATCAAGTAAACTAATAGTTTTCGTTCAAAAAAAAATTAAACAAACAAATGTGGTTTATTATAGGTAAATTATTTTCCAAGTACGGCATATAATTTGTAAAATGTTGTGAAATGACAAGAGCTAATATACATGCATATATAAGCCATACAATTTAATTTCCAAATGTGGTAGGTGCCATGCATAATTAATAAAAGAGTGACACATATTTATTTTATGATTTCTACAATTTAATGAGCTTAATTATTAGAATAACTCCTCTTCTGAAGCTGAAATTTTCACAATTCAAGTTGAAATAATAAAATTTACATATAGAGTATAAAATATGTATATTCTTGAACCTCAATTATCAACTTAACCTCTTACTTGAGTTTAACAAAATAATTATAAAGAAAACTTACACGAGTTTGAAACATGAAATGGCTCCGATTAGCATCATCAGTATAGATATTAGCAGCAAAAATCTCCATCGCATACTTCTCAAGAACACTGCAAATTGTAGTAAACAGAACTGGCTTCTTTGTTGCGTAAACAGCGTATTGCGCAACGTTGCCACAAATGCTCAGCACCACATTCGAAGCTGTCCATGTTTTTATTTTCACAGCCCTGGATGAACCAGTCGAGTAGTTGTTGTTGTTGTTCATCAGAGAAACTTGGTTAGCCATAAACGCTTCCCTAGTAGTAGGGAGCGTAGCTAGCCTCGAATTGGCTGGGACCGAGGGGCCAATTGGGAAGGACGACGACATAATGGGTGGAAGTCCTTGATTCTGTTCTATCTTCTGTATCTCAAGCCTTTTGACGGTGTTTTGTAGGGTTTTGATGTAGTTCACTGCTTCTTCAACTACGGTTGTTTTATCTGCCTGACCTCATGTAAATTTAAACAATTAATTTAATTATTTCATTCCCTCCGTCCCTAAATTACATTCCTACTTCTACCATCTATTCCTCATATAAAAGTAAAAAATGTAATTTTGGGACGGAGAGTGTATTATATTGTATTATATCATAAAAATTATGTATAATCCGTATAAGGATTTAATTTTTTATTTGTTGTTAATTTATAATATATAAAGTTCTACGCTTTTTTTTCTTGCTCTTTTGAAAACGTTGTATATATACTTTTCACATTAAATCATGGAAAAAAGGAATTATCATAATTATTTTTCACAAAATTATTACTTGGGACTTCCTTTGGAGCAATTCAAGGATAAAGCTTCCAACCTCCAACTTACAAATAATTTAATTATTTGTTCTTGCTAGATGTGCAGATTTTATATTTCAGTTTCACAATTTTTTTTTATTAATTTATTAATTAATTTTTTCATTGGCTTCTGGTTTCGAATTGATGCTTTTTAATAGGTTGAAAACTAGAGGGGATAGATTCATAAGTTTATTTCATATAAACAAAATTATTGTGACGAGTCTAATAAGGTATGTAGTCGAAAATTTTAACGTTAGGCTTTAACGGCCATTAAATACACAATTACCAAGGTTCAAGTATAGTGATAGTAATGATAATGAATTTGTCTGTAAGTTTTAAATGAAATAAACTCTCAAAATAGTTTCATGATAAATACATGCATACCATGCAAACCGTACCCCTTACTCAAAATGGTAATGTGTTTTTTTTTATAAAAATATTTCTACTCAATCAATATACCAACTTAAACTTGGTAATAAAATTTATTATGAAACAATTAACTTCAAAATGGGTTGTATTACCATGAACATTGACACGTTTTTTAATCTTAAAAAACACATTCAAACTCATGGTCGTTGACTCGATCCATCAACTCAAGACTTACGAATAAAGGGACATGATAAGTTGATTGACAATTTGGGATGATTTGCTTTATTATTTACCATTATTTTATCAAAAAGTTAATTTTATTGGAAAGTTTGAATTATTAAGACTGTAAAAGAAAAACAAAAACAAAAAAACCTCTGATACCATAATTTTTTTTAATTAATTATTTTTAGGACAGTATTGATCAATTAAATTTCACATACATAATTTGGCTTTTATGACTCTCTCTCTCTATAGCAGAATTTAAATTTTTTTGTTTAAAAAAAAATAATAAATCAACGTTACAAAAACTAATTCCCTTAAAAATTAGCATCCAAAAAATGACAATAAATTAATAAAATAATTAAACAACAAATCTATCTCAATTTACTAGTCATTTATTTTTCTTTTGAATTTTTTTTTTTAAATTTTTTTTTTTTATGTTTTGATTGGTAACAAATTGAATAATGACAATGACATGCAAAATTGTAAATACTAGTATGGATTTATGTGTCTTTACCTTAGGAGTAAGTTGAGGGAGCAAAGAGTGAAGAGTTGCGAACATACTTCTCATTTTCTTCCTCCTCTCCCTCTCAGTCCATATGTGTATCTCATGCTCCGATGGCCCTTCCCCTTCCTTTCCCTTCCCTTTCATCGCTGCGCTTCGCCTCCGTTTCCTCTCCCCCGTTGGCTCCGTGGCTGGCACCGAAACCACCTTCTCGCCACCAGAATTGCCAGCACTATCATTGGACAAATCAACCCATGATTGGGATTCCCATAGAAAAGCGTCATTTTCATGATTTATTTCATGAGCCATTTTGGTGATAAAAGCTTGTATTTTTGTTTTGGTTTTTGTGAGTATAAGCTAAGGGTTTTGGTTGTGAAATAAGGGTAGTGAGAAATAAAGGGTGCCTTTGTTAGGATATATATAGAGAGAGGGGGGAACAAGGCGTTTTACAAAGGTGGCAAATGTAATTTTTTTTTTTTTTTTTTTTGTGTGTGTATAGAAATTAAAAGCTACAAAGGAAATATAATAAATGACATTTTAAATTATTAAATTGTTACATAATTTAAAATTATTACCAAAATTTTAATTACCAACAAAGCCAACTTACTTTTGTGTACGATCAATAATAGATGTACTACTAGTCGTATATGCACACGATACATGTGTCTATTACGTAAAAATTTAATATTCCATAATATTTATATAAGATTAAATAAATATATAGAAAATAGTATCAAATAAATAAACAATTTTTCAAAACTCCCTTCTTTAAGAATACACGCATTATTCGATATAAATAAATTAAAATATTTATCATAATTCTTTATACTCAAATTATTCAAGAAAGCAACCTTTACTAATTAGATTCTTTTGTTCTTTTACGTCACCTCTAGTTTTCTTATACGAGTACAATCGAGATTAGTAAGAATTAAAAGATTGTTAAGTAAAGAAAAGACCTCTCCCCTCCCATTGTTTTAGTTTCTCTAGTCATTTAGGTTAGAAGCCCTCTAACTATTCCAGGATTAGACTATTTTTTACCTCTTTTTTTTAGTTTAATTCAGTCTTATTTTTTAATAAAAAAGTTATTAATAAATCAGCACAATTTGAGTGTAGTTTGTTGTACGTACATTTCCCTATGGAGGAGTTGATGACGTTCATCAATTTTGTAATAGTACAAAGTAATAGTAGTACGTTTTCCCTTGGTGGATAATCATGATCGAGAATTAGGTTGTTGGTAAAAAATTATGTTTGCAACACTTTTTAAGTTTGTATATACAATTAGATGATCTACAAAAATAGTGCCAAATTACAACAAAAATTGGCTAATCATCTTTTTAAAAAGAGAGTGAAATACAACTATACAAGTATGCAAGAAATATCCTACAGTGTAAGATCTTCTCAAATGACAACTATTTTTTGTTTGATTCAATGTGTTACGAATTGATTAAGTTTACGTTGTTTATAAGTCATATGATTTTTTTTTATTTTTTTTATAATTATTGACGGATTCACTCAAAATTAAAAATAAATAAATTAATAATAAATACAGAGCACAAATGAAAAATCAAAATACAAAGAGTATTGGCAAAGGTGGCCGTTTTTTCGGGCTAGAAACAACTAATGCGTAAATTTGAGAGTTTTCTCAACTGTTGGTGAGTGGGTCCCATATAAAACAACTCCCTCCATCTGTTTCTGTTTAGGAAACCAGTTTGCTATTCAACGACAATTTTTTTTCTTGTCCAAATGTGGAAATTATTTCCAAATGCTACTTAAGGAGTAAATCATTGATGATTGTTGCATAAATGTCTCAAGATTAATCTTCAATTCTGTTCACTTGACAAATTATTATCTAAACTTATTAGCTCTCATAATCATCTAACTTTGTTGTTCTTAATCACATTTAATTAAATTGTTTATTGCAATTTGTAGCTGTAAATTAAACTTAAGTAACGTTTCTCTAGCTTAACTGGCTTTTACTGTTATTGCCTTTATAACTGATCTAAGCAATTAATTTTACCAGTATGGAAAATGCATGTTCACGTTTGCCTTCTCCCCCTAATAGCAGTGATTGAGTGGCCAAGATATCAAATCTTCTCTGGTCATGACTCAGCTCTAACCAATAAACTTTCATAGTAGCTAAATCTTATCTGTCATTATCACCTTTATAAGCAGTTATATTATATAGTTTTTTTTGTTCTTCTCCTGTAAAGTTAATATTAATGGACAAATGACGTGGTGTAAATTTAGAAGAAATAATTGATATGTTTATTATGTTGCCTTTTTGTTTCAAAAATGTCCCTCTTATATTTGAGTATGATCATTTGGGCTTAGATCGATGTTGGATTGACCCGTGATAGACCAATACTTATTGATTTTATTTGAAATAAACAAGTTAGTTTGGCTAGTCGGACTAGGCCATAGGGGGCTAAGGCAGTTCAAGTCACTATTTATTTCAATTAAATCGATTTATTTGACTACTCAGTTAAATTTGACATTTGGGTCAATTAGGGTTTGAGTTAATCTGGTCCTGGACTCCAGGTTGTAAACAAGTTAAAGGGGGTTATAATACGGTTTATATCATTTTCTGGTTGCTAACGAGCGAGCATATAGCTTAACATGTCATAACTGAAATTATCTTTGTTAAATTTAAATTATTTTTTATTGAATTGAAATTATTTTTAACTGATTTTTTTTTTCCGATCCTGTATTATATGACATTATTTAAGTTATTAATTTTTACTGATTAAATTTATTTTTGCTGAAATAAAATTATTTTTACTACATTTTAGAGTGAAGAGAACATTTTTTTTAACTACATTTTAGAGTGAAGAGAACATAGCATAGCCTAAGTCTGAAATAAATTGTTACAAATCAAATATTCCTTTGGAAGTAATAATTTTTTTTTAATGTGAATACTTTTCTTGTTTCTACAGATGGTCGGTGAAGATATGGGTTTTGAAAATATCACAACTCACAACACATAATTTGTCTTCACTTGACAGTTTCAAAAATAATTCATCATGAGTAATATAAAAGTATATATTGAATATACTTCCCTAAACAAACTTCAATTAATAAATTTCTTTCAAGTGGTTTTCCTAGGGATTTTAGTTAGATAGCTTTTCATAGGGACATGATGTAATATGTCATATGTGACAAGTGTTAAGTTGTTCTAGTACTTGTATTATTATAAAACATGGTTTTTGGTAGGGGTAAAAGTTTGATTTTCGTTTTGAATCTAGCTTTTAATTCGAATTAAAATTTTAAATTTTATTCTAATTTTATATAATTCGATAACGTGTAATTTATTAAAATTCAATTTTTATATTTTTGTAAAAATTAAAAATTAATTATATTAACCGATTAGCGTTACAAAAAATATTTTATGGAAAAAGAAAAGGACGCATTTAACATTTAAACAAAATCACAATGAATTGCCTATACTTCCTTTCAACAATTTTCCTTAGAATAAGAAAATCAGAAATTCTAACAAGCACGTGTAAACATCTTGTTTAATTAGCTTTACTTTTCTTTGGCAAACCATGATTAATGATTTCCTCAAATTCTCAATAAACAACAATATGTGGGCACCAGGATGGCCCATCCAATTTGATTGTCTAAATCATTTAACCCAACCCATCAAACATCACACCTACGGCCCAAACCCCTTATGCCCTTTAGTGAAATTAATTTTTTATTTTATTTTTTATTGTTTAGAGAGCCATAAGGGCGGGGTGAGAATCGATCCCAATATCTTTTGGAACCGGGAAGAAAGCTCTAACCACTTGAGCTATCCTTCACTCTCAGTGAAATTAATCTTTGTGATCCTTAATTCTCAATGAATTCATGCTCTTACAAATTTCTCAAATTTTAATGAAAATTTCATAATTCTACCCACTTTCTCTCTCGATCCATTCAATTCCCAACATACATCAATTTATAACTCAAAATCAATTTAATTGTTTTTCCCTTTAATTCTATATCAATTGTGAGAAATGATAAATACTATAATAACTAGGTTTTGGTTCTTCACTTTTTTGGGTTGATTTGGGGTTACGACTTGTGAGATTGATGAAGTTCACTATATCAATGGGCACAATGACAATGTCAGAACTCTTGAGTAATTTTTTTATATATTTTTTTTGTCATTATGTGATGTCGATCTTTATTATTTTGATTTGTTTGATTGATTGTACAATTTTTTCATGACTATTGTTAATTTTGTGTTGATTTTGATATTCTTTTTTGCATATGTAGCTTAATTACTTTTGTGAAAAAAAGGGTCACTTTTGGAAAAAAAAAAGGGTCACTTTTGGGAAAAAAAAGGGGTCTCTTTTGTAAGAAAAAAAGGTTACTTTTCGCAAAATATTTGATGTACAATAAAATTATTGTAAACCGAGGGGCATACAAAAGTTTTTAAACTTATAATGCTTACAAATTTTACTTTAAACCGCTATTTTCTTTTTACTAAGGCATAAAAAGCATGTATCATCATCATATAAAATATTATTGAACTCGTATATCAATGTGTAATTTCAAATCATCAATCTTTCATATTTTATTCTTAGAAATCATTAGTGTTTTTTTTTCCCCTTCAAAAAGCATCTTATTCATTCAATTAAAGGCTTGATTAGTTGTCTAAAAAAAAAGAGGCTTGATTAGTAGTTTAAGGGTTTGTTCTCATTGACTGAACTAAACTAAACTGAAATGAATATTTTATAAGAGAAGGAAATTAGAAGCTGAACTGAACTGAATTTCAATGTATGAGAACAGTACCTAAATTATCAAAGTTGTATATTAACAAATACACAGATCAAAGTGGGATAATGTTTAGCCAAGTTAAATAAAGTTTACCATGGCATCAAAGATTCAAAGGCACCAAGCCACCTTTAGTACTCAGGCCCATTTAATACACTGTCTTACGTATGAGTGGGAGTGTAAAAATTTAGGCCCATGTGAAAATTCAAACATTGAACACCAAACTAAATACTCAAGAGTTGACTCATTACATACTTCGTACTTGATACTATAACATAAATTCCAAAATTCATATCTATAATAATGTTCAACTCTATTAATTTGTATAGTATATATCAATCATTAATCACCATATCATTGATTAGCTAGCCAATCAAATAATGCATAATAAGTAATAAGTAAACAAAATAAAGAAGACATTGAAGCAAATATTCAGCAATGAATTATTCTTGCCATATTAACAATTATAATTTACTAGCTACATTAGGTAATATCAAGTATCAACGACCTTGGGAGCAATCCTCGTTTCCAAATTGTAGTTGCTTATTTGGAATATCATATATTATACGATGATCTACTTGGTGGTCAGATCCTAATATGCTTAAACTACCAGCATCTTGTGTACTTTCACCAATAGTCAAGCAATGTAAGCCAAAACCACTTTCGTCATAAAAAAAAAGTAAATACTACATCAGGACTCATTAAGAATTTTGCATTATTAGCAAACAACCATGTAACCCAAGGAAGTAGTACGGTTGGCGGACCACGTACACGTCTATAACAAAGGTCGTACCCTGCGTTAT
Source organism: Chenopodium quinoa (assembly GCF_001683475.1). Lineage (NCBI taxonomy): Eukaryota > Viridiplantae > Streptophyta > Magnoliopsida > Caryophyllales > Amaranthaceae > Chenopodium > Chenopodium quinoa. The sequence goes on from NW_018742244.1 coordinate 3,391,491, forward strand.
GAATTCTAGGATCATCAAATCTTACCACATTTGTGTTACTAGATTCGATATGTGCTGCTACCTCATCTTTGAAGACACGGTAGGCCTCCGTGGTTAGACGACTATAAGGTGTGCCTGTGTCGATGATGCATCCTCCATTTCCGTCTTCCTTAATATCAAACACGCCACTAGGAAGTACAAGGTCCTTGTTACCTACCCTAATGCCGCGGAGGTCTAAGTAGTAGTAAGAAGGTTGTTTTGGATTTTGTAACATTGGGACGGTACTAAGCGTTGATACGGGTGGTCTAACATCGTCTCCAAATCGAAGGTACATTGGTGGCACAGTGCCTTTTTGAAACTTTTGTAAGCAATATGAGAATTTTCCCTTAACTAGACTCTCTGCTTGTTTTATGAAGCCCAAGTCGCCTAAACTCATTCCAAATATTCCACTAACCTTATTGTTTTCATCATCACCTGCATTACAACACAAATGGTATCTCAAATTATTTATATGTCAAAGTTAAATAGGATATAATTACTTTTAACATGCATAACCTTCGCCTATCAAGAAAATTAACTATTATTATTTGTTTCAATCAATTCTATTCAATTGGTGTTTAATTTGATTTTCAATAAATGACTCTATGATGTTTATAATGTTGCCATGTTAATCAAAGAAATGATATATAGGAGATCAAAAAAACCAAATGACCATCGATAATTAAAGGCCAAAAAGGTATCATCAATATGATTAAATTAATTTAATCATTCTAAGACTATAGATTACTATATTTTCAACAGAGAATAAATGTAACTTGTATATATGCTAATTTTGAATAATTATATTTGATTATAAAATTATATGTAGTATTTTAGAAAGAAATAAAAATATATAAAAAGATAAAATGGTTTAAAATTTCACATTTGGTTTCGCTTTTAATATAAATTTAATTGATTAAATGATTTTGGCATTATATACGGTGTTTTAGAAGTAGTGTACCTTCTTAAAATTTTAAAAAAAATTATAAATAAAAAGTAATAATGGTATTGATACCTTCACTAAAGCCTTGCATGTCGATACCGCAACCAAAAATAGCTTCGTCCAGGGCTAGAAGATCAGGGTCAGACTCGAGGTAAAATGTTTCACGAGCCGCAATGGCGACAACGACGCTACCATCTCCATACCGCCGCGACAACCTACAAGTATTGTCCACACATTCTCCGGTAGGAGGACACTCGGAGCAAGGGAGTTGACTATAACTTTGAGATTGACTTGCAGGATAATAGGGAATTATTTGATGAAAGCAATTTACACAATTTTCACATTGAGTCCAAATTAAGCCACTTGCAGTATCAATTCCTAAATAAATATATTGAAATTTTGAAGAATCATCAAATGTGCCAATTCCCAATTGAACATAGTGAATATAATCATCTATTCTCATTGGTAGTCGTACTACATCATCATTAGGGTTTATAGTTTTGTCACTGCTTTTATTATTACCTAGTCTTGCAAGTGACTCGAGTCTACGGTTGGACAATCGAATGTGCTCCTTCCTTCTTGTCGCGTCTGTAAGGTTTGCTCTATACAAAGGTGACTCAGGAGAGTCTCGATGAATTAGCCTAAGGCTAAAACCTCTGTGAATGTGGGTGGTAGTATTGTTGTTAATAGTAGCATGGATATTTTGAAAAAGATTACCTAGGAAAAGTAGGATAGTAATTAGTGAAAAATAAGCTAAACCTTTTGGATTAGCCATTGAAGCTAAGCTAGTTTGTTGAAAGAAAATGTACTAGTGCAAAAAATTGGTGAAATATGTATGATTATAATTTTCATATACATACTACTACTTTATATACCAATATACCATGTATCCATATTATGATTATTTTACTTATAATTGCTGTAATAATCTTTTATTGTGTAGAATTCCTTCTAAATTTATTTGGTGAAATCTTCATTCTTTAATATTTTCTATCCTGAGGGAGGGATCATTTTTTTTTTTGGATAACAATCTTTCTTTAATAGGTGATGGTCCTACTTTATTTCTTACAATTACATTTTCAAATTCTTTGAACTTTTCATCTCCCCTACTTCCGGTTTTCCACCTCTATGAATTTAATATTCATTGATGAAAATTTTCTTTACTTTTAGAATCGATCACATCATAATCTTTTTACAAATTTAGAATGTTTCTTCAAAAAAAAAAAATTAAACTATAACGGTAATAATGACGGGACGAGCAAAATTGACCGAAAAACCGAAAACCAATTCATAACCAATCCAAAAATTAGTGTACACTTTGATCCGAAATGGACTTGGCTTTGGCCCAGCTCAACCCAAAGCTCGATCCGAAATGGGCCATCTATTTTGTATAGACTCTGTCCACCCCATAACCCATCTATTTTGTATAGGCGCTGTCCAGCCCATAACCCAGTCTTGATGTAGTAGTACTGTGGTAGGTCCAATGTTCAAAATTCTAACACATGATCTTCTCTTTTCTCATCATCTCATGCATTAGTTAGTTGTAGAACTTTGCATTTGTCTTCACTTAAAAATTCGCCTACAACTGTTTTATAAGGGCTTGTTTACTTTAACTTAATTTCAATTCAGTTTAGCTTCAATCTGTTCAGTTCAGTTTAGCTCAGCTCTTGATTTCCTTCTCTCATAAAATATTTATTTCACCTCTATTCAGTCTAGTTCAGTTTAATTCAGCTCCAATCAGTTTGGTTAAGTCAAGTTTTAATCAGTTTAGTTTAGTTCAGTTCAACTCAGTTCAGTAAATGTGAACAAGCCCTAAGGGCCTGTTCTCATTGACTGAACTGAAGTGAATATTTTATAAGAGAAGGATTTTAGGAGCTGTACTGAACTGAGTTGAGCTAAAGTGAACTGAAAATAAACGTATGAGAACAGGTCCTAAGTCATGTGAAAAATCTTCCCTGTCTTTCAAGCAATCAAAATTATGAATTGATTTTTGTTTTTAAAAATAAATTCCAAAACTCCCTTATTTTACCCCTTTGTGAGATCAGAGGACTGTTATGCCACTTGGTACAATGCATTAGAAAAGTAGGGATGAGCATGGGACGGGTACCCGTACCGTTAGTACTAACGGTTCGGGTACCCGATAACCAAAATTACTAAAAGTAATACCCATAACCGGAACCGATAAGTTTGGGCACCCGGATTTTCGGATCGGTTATCGGGTACCCAATAAGATATCTAATAATGATAATTAAACTTAATTATGTAGTTATTGTGATATAATTTACAACTAATTAAAAACAATACCATATGATCTTGACCAAATTATTAATAATATTACTAATCCTTGATATTATAAAGTGATTATGAAGTAAAGCAAAAGTTTAGATTTATATTAATAGATTTAAGTAGGGAAAAAAAGCAAAAAAAAAATGCTTATTGGATCGGATCGGGTAACCGTTAATTTTAAAATGATACCCATAACCATAGCCGATAAAAAAATATCGGAACGGGTACCCGAACCGTTATGGTTATCGGGATCAGGTACCCTAATTTTCGGAACGGTTACGGATCGGTTTTTTGGGTTTTCGGTTTTTCGGGTAGTGTTGCTCAGCCGTATAGAAAAGTTCCGGTCTTGATCATGCAAGGTTGCTAACACTTACTGGATCCTCCAATTAGGTTAACCCGGCTCTTGAGCTCTCGCAAGTCCTCCAGCTAAGGTTTAAGTAAATGTTGTGGGAGTTAATCGTGTAACAACATTGTAGAGTAAGTATAGGCCACACTTGGTATAGTCCTTACCAAATTATTTTTTTGTTTCTATTTATAATGTTATTTTTGATTTTATACGTTTTTTTTTTATAATAAATATTGTTATTATTCTAGCGAGATTTCCGATGGAGAAATAGGGAAAGAGAAAAGAGCATATTTATTACTATATCGTTATTGTTAATTTATATTGTTATTGTTGTTTTTATACTATTTTCGCCTCTTGGTATGGTCCATACCTGGTAATGGTCCATCACGCCTCCAATATTGTATAATTTTGCCAACTAAACAACGTGTATCATATAGCTTCTAAAGGCTAAATCGACTCATAGTTTAAGATAATTAATACGATGAGTAACATCATAAATATGTAGACGAAGGAAAGTTAAGAGGGAATGAAGTAGGACTAAAGTCAAGATCAAAGTGGAAAGGAGATCATATGTTAGGCCGACAGGGAGTTGGTAAATGGTTGGTAAGGCAAGAGGACCAGGCCTTTTTTTTGTTCTATGGAAAGAGTTGGTGGCCACCTTCTACGGATTTTTTTTTTTTTTTATACAAGTACTTTTTTTTTTTTTGCACGTATATTCATTTTTATTTGCAATTTTCATTGCCTTACAATATTTTGGTACGGCGGATATTGTTTGGTCAATTGTAGGCTGCGCTGCTTAATATTTTCCCTATTATAATTTTCTATTTTTCTCTTTTTAAATTTTATAAATTATATTCATTAGAATTGCAAATAAGTATTGAAAAAAAGGAGTAAAATAGACGTCACAGATTTTAAATTTTTTTTTTTAAAAAAATTACCACACTAAAACAATGACTCATGAGACCAAAAATGATACCCCTATAAATTGAAGCAAGTAAGTTATTTGCTTAATTCTTTGACTATTTTGATTGTTCATATTTTGACTTTAATTCTTTAATTCCCAGTGGCTTGCAATTTGCAAAGTTAAAATTTTAAATGGTTGATTGTCTAGTTGTTTGCAATATTGTTTTGATGAATATTTCTTTGGAGGATAGTATGTTGTGTAAGTCTTAGCTTCTTAATAGGAGATTATTCTACATGGATCATTTTATATATGGTTTACTGTACCTATGATAAATACATTTTACATAAATTTAGTTGTGTATAGTAGTTGTTAAAATTGATATTGCCACAAGTCAATGCATTTTATTTGGAACGGATGATTCAATAGATAGCTTTGAGAATTTAATTTTAAAATAATGTCTTCATGAAAAGATTAGAGAGTAGTAGTAGTATATACTCTGTATTTCAGTTATTTTTCTAAAGTATACTTCGTAATGAATTATTATATAGTACAGAGTAATATGAAACAACTTGAAAGACTTACACATATACGGAGTAATTATTTTCACATTTATGATGATATAAGCCCATTATATGAATTTTGAACTTAATTTTTTTTTGTAAGGAAGAACTTATTTTCTTAAAATAAGGTGAATAAAATAAATAAATCCTCCGTAAATAATACAGTACAAATTACAATGTATACTAGGAGATAAAATTTATTTAATTGTCTTTTCCAGTAATAGTTCAACATCTTCTTTTGTTTGTTTTGCAGTTGTCAAATAAATAAAATAATTTTTATTATAACAAACAATGCTATTCTAGATTTATGTTCATAAAAAATATTGAGTATGTAAAGCATTTTTTTTTAATTATTTGAGTGGAAAAAATATGTCAAGTGTTAAAGATTTATAATTTAAAAAATAAAATTCTCCATAATATTCAATTCAAGATACAAAAATATAATTGTATAAATTTTTTAGTGCATGTGACCATGTGTTGGACACTTCAAGCGAAGCTCCATGAAAATGTAATGACATTTATCCCACCACCCCACCACATGGGTCCACCCACCTCTACTTTTCTTTTCACCAACCACAACCGGTCCAACCCTCCAATTATACCATTTCATTTAAATAAACCGGACTAACCCGGTTCATATATTCCATATATATAAGCAACGTAAGCATTTGTACACCATTAACTTCAAAAGTCATAGAGTTGATTAGCAAAATTAATCACAAAACAAATCAAGATTAAGGCTTAAGTAAAGAGAGTAATTCATAAAAATGGCTGATGTTGTAGTAGAGAAGCAAACCACCAATGAAAGTCAACAAGAACAACAAAAAACTACAGAAATCAAGCATTCTGAAGTTGGTCATAAGAGTCTCCTTCAAAGTGATGCCCTTTATCAGGTATTAATTTCTTGATCTAAATTATAATTTCATATCATAAATTATTTTATAATATGGTTTTCATATTTGTTATTTTTCAAATTTGTGCAGTATATTCTTGAGACTAGCGTCTACCCAAGAGAGCCAGAACCCATGAAGGAGCTTAGAGACATCACTGCCAAGCACCCATGGTATGTGTTTTACTATATCGATTTCGATCTCGATTTTATTTACTTCGGGATTTAGTTGTCATGTTACTAGTTCAAATTACACTATTATCAATGAGATCGATATTACTACGAAATAAAATTAATATTTTATTTTGGGATTGTACCAGGAATCTTATGACAACATCTGCAGATGAAGGGCAGTTTTTGAGTATGCTTCTAAAGCTGATTAATGCAAAGAACACAATGGAAATCGGTGTTTACACTGGTTACTCTCTTCTTGCTACTGCTCTTGCTCTTCCTGAAGATGGAAAGGTAATTAATTAACAAATGAATTTACCTTATCCTAAGATTACTAAATATGAATATATTTCCTTAATCTTGTTTAATGGTTATTTTAGTGAATAATTTCAATTTTGTTTCTAATTTTAGTAGAATTATGATGATTGTATTTATGGGTGGATTCCAGGTTTGGTAAAATTGATTTAATTTTTGCAGATTTTGGCAATGGATATAAACAAGGAAAATTATGAATTGGGTTTGCCAGTAATTCAAAAGGCTGGAGTTGCCCACAAAATTGATTTCAGAGAAGGTCCTGCTTTGCCTGTTCTTGACGTAATGGTCGAAGATGTAAGTATTGAGTAATGTATTTTAATTTTTTTGGATGAAACCAGATTTATTTTTGCTGCAACTGTTGTAAATCATGTGATAAAACGGATAGAAATTGATGTTTTTGGTATAATGTATGTGTCAGTTATTTTTAGAGATTAGGGGAGTCAATAAATTGGGTAGACCGATGTTAATACGGTCAAAACTAAGTTAATGGTAGAAAATATGTTGGTAGAAGGCAAAATTAGTACTACAAGCTTGAATGTTTTATACCTTAAAGTTGGTCAAGATTCATTGATTTGGGTAGTTGTACATGACATACCTTGAATGAACTCTTTCTTAAAGGTTTATTTTAGGAGATCTTTTAGCTTGACTAGATGTGGTTGAGGAAAGGGCTGATAAGGTGATCTGGTGATCATTTGACTAGCCTAGGAAGTATTTGAAATCGCTACTGAAATCACCACAACCATTTTAGGTATCACCGGAATTTTGTACCTTCACAAATACAAGTATTTAAAGTAACATGAGTACCATTGTCCAATATTATGAATTCCAATTTCCATCGTTTTCGGATAGTACAAGTGTTTGAATGTAGGAGGATGATCTAGTATGCACATACAGATTAATAACTTGCCTAATCTTGTGATTTTTTATCCAAAGTGTATAAAAATGTCACATTGTTGTTGGTTAAGACGGGGACCATGGTCTTGGTGGCCATGTATTATGCCCATCACCAAATGGAGCACTTAGAGGCATGCAGGAGTAAGTGCTCAAATACAATATGGTAATAATATAAGATTAGTGTCTAGATGTCAAGCCGTAATGATCCCGATGAGTTGTAACTTGTAAGAACACATATATACATCGCATGCACCGACTAGTTCATCCATCAAGTGGGTAGGATATTCGGTATTGTAAATTTTAAAAATTGCACATCACCTTGGTCTCTTTGGATCTATGCATTGAATCTAGTTGGAAATGTTCTTTAGTGGGGAAGAAAAAAGAGTTTTTGTTTGTTTCATGCAACTTCATGTCAAGCTTTTGGATTCATGTGTGATTATCTGTGTGTCTTTAATTGAAATGGTCAGACATCATTGTTAATTATGATCGTTTTTATTAAGCTATTTAATATCTTTCACTCATAATGCATTTCGTAAACTAATACTTCTTATCATGACTTGTTGGCCTAGCTAATGTGGGGGTTGTTTAACTAACTTTTATGGTGACTGAAAGGGGCTTATGTTGAATTGCTTGCTACTAAACCAAGGAGATTTTTGATCTAAATGATTAGCTGTTGAGATTTAAACCACGGATCTTGAAATCTACTCTCAATAATTGAGTGATTAATTTATAAAATATGTAATTTGAGGCCGAAGATATTTGTGTCTTGTCTATTCTTATCACCTAAACATTATCGAACTTGAGATGTAGACAAGAAGTCAATAACTACTTGGTTGGCATCATTTACAAGTAACATGAACTTCCCAACCATGATAATTGCACGTTCAAACTTTGCTTTCATTTTTAATAATATGTTCTAGGTAAAGAAATTAATGATTCCATCATTTAAAATTGACAGCCAAAGAACCATGGATCATTTGATTTTGTGTTCGTGGATGCTGACAAAGACAACTACTGGAACTACCACAAGAGGTTGATTGATCTAGTGAAGATCGGAGGAGTGATCGGATATGACAACACCCTATGGAACGGATCTGTGGTTGCACCCCCAGATGCTCCCATGAGGAAGTATGTTAGGTACTACAGAGACTTTGTGTTGGAGTTCAACAAATCTATCGCGGCTGATCCTAGGGTGGAGATTTGCCAACTTCCTGTGGGTGATGGAGTTACCCTGTGCCGCCGAATTAGCTAATTTGTTCCCACTCTTACAAACCAACCCTTTGGGCCTTGAGAATATTTTCAGCACTAAATGCATATTTTCTTGTTTTGTTAAGTTTTTGATTTGTACCTGTATAATTTTAATCATTGTAATATGGACCAACCCGAAAAAAAAGAAAGAGTTGTGATACGTGGGCCTAGGCCTAATAAATGAAGGTTTCGTTATCGTTAACCAGTTGCCCTTTTGAATTTTCAACCTTAGTCAAGTGACTCAAGTGACAGAAGTGGTAATGTGGATTGTGGAATTATGTAATGAAATTAGTAGATTATTTTAATCATTCACCAAAAAACAGAAAAAGGTAATTGAATCTTTATTATTCCTTTAATTCTTGTACTATGGAGTATGTTCCAAAACAGTACGTATTTTGTATTTGAGCGTCCCGTTTATAAAATTATACGGAATAATGATTTGTGGACTTACTTTGGGTACAAAAAACAAGTTTATATAATACCCCTAAGCCCTAAAGTCAAATGTATTAAAGATTATACCTAAATACCTAATTTTAGGTGCTTACAAATGATGTACCTAAATGCCTAATTGTAGGTGCTTACAAATGATTTAAGAACTTGTAATTAATAAAGATATTTAGAAAGCATATTAGCTACATGCCTACATCTATAAGCAATCATTGATATCACATACTCTTGATACTTGTAAGCTTGTAACCAATGGCTTAACGATGATAAACACATCTCATATTAGAATTTTGAGCCTAGTATAAACGTTAATCACTAGATAATTGCTACTGTCAAATTGTACCCAAGAGTATGTTCATGCGTTTCTGAAAATGAATTTATAAAAACTTGAGTTTCACCATTTCATTAACATAAGGACAAAAGAAATTGAACACTATTTTGAAGAAAAAAGAAGAAGAAATGTTTAGTTAGGCAATTACCATTTCTATATTTGAGGCAACTACTGTATCAATTTTTCAAAAATTTAGAGTATACACTTTCTTATTAGAGATGGGAATGGGCCACTAGCACGAAATGGCTCGACTTGACACGAAATCATTATGAATATGGCAAGCTAGGTAGCTGTTTAATTCGCTTATGTTTAATTGATGTATCCCAGAAAAAATTAGGTGGCTTGTTAACACAACACGACATACAGGGGCAAGTTATGCATGAATTCCGTTTATAAAAAATTGGCACGAGCCTAACACAATAAATCTATCTCTTAAAGAGTTCACCCATTTAAATATGAGATATGCTAACACGATATAAAACCTACCCAACACAGCCCATGTCCATCTTTAGTTGCCCGGACCTTAATTATGACTCTATGAGTAGAACACAATTTCAACTACTCCGCGAAACCTTTAATCCTTTAAATACTCCTCCCCCTTTTCTGCCCTATAACTATCTCTGATTCATTCTTTTTCCCCAACCATCACCGGAGCTCTAGAAATGTCAATTTCCAATCACATTATACCGTCGAGTTTTACGGCCACCAAATTATCAGCTACCATTTTACACCACCGCAATCAAACACCGGTCCAATCAGTTTCAACTGTTGTTTGCTGTCTACGGAATCCTCCGGTTCATGCAACGGAAGCCAATGGTCATCTGCCGTTGGATTGAGCCTCAAAGTCAACGGCGATAGTCTTAGCTCTCAAATTCAAGCCTATTATGAAACGCTCGTATCGTTGAAGTGCGAAAATGGTTAGTTACTTTGATTTTTGCCTTAGTTTTTTTTATATTTTATTTTTAGAAACTGTGGATGATTGAAGATATAGATATAATTGAATTGTGTTGTTTGATGAATTGGATGAAGAATTGATCTAATTTGAGGCACATTTTGACCTTGTTGTCTGTGAAGCATTTTATCGAACAGTTTGTGTGCATTGCTGAAACTTAACAATTTGTGTTTAACGATGATAGATCGGGACTTGATACAAACTATAGGCTATTTTGGTTGATTAGGATAGGATCAATCTTTTGTGGAAGGTGCAAGTGAGGAGTTATTGTATCATTCTGGATAGTCAATAGTTGATACAATGCTTCACTTGTTGCATTACTCCTAAGACGTGGTTCTGTTTGGTGGTCGAGTCGTTAATTAGTACAACGGATGAAAGCAGCAGAAGATGAAGAGGTGCAGAGTGTAGGATTGCAGGTTCTTACTTGTCTTGTTGTTTGGAAGCACAGTCTTAGGGAGTGATCAGGCAATCATTTACATCATATTTTTTTAATGATAATGCCCTTTCCATGGTTACATTGGCTGCTCTAGCTGATAATATAGCTAATGTCGGTCCCCTGAGTGTATGATGCGCTCACCTAAGCCTTATGGTCTCAGATAAAACACATCGAGGCCAATAGTCAGGCTTCTCAACTCTCAAGTCCACACTCAAGCTCACACTAAGGGGGCGTTTGGTATGAATATTGGAAATTCGGTGGAAAGGGAACAAATAAGTAGAAGAAAAGGAATCATTTATCCGTTACCTTTTCATTTCTTTGGTTTAAACACGGAAAGGAATCACTTAAGCCTAACTCTGTTTATTTTTGTTTGAGAATGGTAAGCAATTGTTACATTAGCTTTTAAAGAGGTAACAAATGGGTGGAAACCATTACATTAGGTAATGGTAATTGTTACCCAAGCCTTCTAACCAAACACTTGGTAACGGTAATGGTTTAATTGAATCCGTTTTCAACCCTAAAATACTCTTACCAAACATGCTCTAAGTGTGCTTAGGTGTAAGTAAAAGAACTTATATAGGGCCCTTGAAGAGTTGTTTTCGGCTGGCTCCACTGAATCTGGGATGATATGTTATGCTATCAAAAATCTTAGAAACACTAGGGGTGGCAAGCCTGTATTGCCAAGTGGCGTCAAGCAGTAAGAAATTGGCCTGCCACTTAGACTTCCTAATCATCTCGTGAAGCTACAAGTACCACTCATCATACCTAAATACCATCATACCAATCATTACGCTGCCAGGATTTGTAGCTTTTAGATGTGCATTCATCTGTGGTCATTAACTCATCATCACTTAGAATCTTTTCCATGAAGTTTTTGTAAAGATATGATTACAAGTTATACAAATTAACATACCTTATTCCATGACCATATTGGACATTATACAAGTGATACACATCAAGCTGGTAGATGGTCCGATAATTTTAGTTTTAGAGAACCATATGGTATATATAGGCCTTATTGTCTTGTTATATTGATCATCATGCTCTCGAATCAATGGGCCGATGGTGGTATATATAGTTATCCACTTTTTGGGGGCATTATGGTGACGTTTGTATTAGAAGAAGTTATAAGGTACATCCGTACATATAATGTTTGTGGTTGTTGGGTTGACATTGACATTTATAGGAAGTAAAAATTTCTATGAAGTAGGAGGAAGTGATTTTTGGCTCCAATTATCACGGGAAGATTGCAATTTCTATTATTGAATTCCCCCTACAATGAGTGAAAAACCCATCTGTACATTTTGATTAATAATTAATGATTCTTTAAGTTCCATTAGTGGGGTCGGCTACATAACCAACATGAGGACTTCTTAGGAGGTGACCCATCCTAGTACTACTCTCAATCATTGAGGCTCATGTCAAGCGATGTGACAAAGTTTTACACTAGGTGTCACTCCCTACCATAACCCTCCTACTTTATTCAGGCTTGTGACTGGCAGCGGAAAACCCATTGGCGGAGTTGGGGAACCTCTTATTATCAAACTTTTTTCTTCAATATTTGATATTTTTATTCAATTCCATCTTAGATTCCCTGCTTCTCAACTTTGATGAAATTCTGACTTCTGATCCAAAGCGTCAAAGTGCCATTGCTAACTCATTTAGTTGATCTTCTGGTGTGTTTGTCATACTTCCAAAGCAAGTATAGTGCAATGGACTAGCGTGAAGTAATTAAATTAAATGGACGAAAGGTTGATTTGGATAGAAAAAGCTTGAAGCTTTCGTACAATCGACAATGGCTTTAGTCCAGCACTCTCCAAGGACTCTCTAAAAATAATACTTTCTGTCTAATTTCTCTAGCTACTGCCCTCCTCTATTTAAACTATTACAAGTACTACACAAATGGCCAAAGGCCTTAATTGCCATTTTACTACAGCTTGTCCCGTAGCTAATTTACCCATAGTAAAACTCTAACTAACACAGCCTGCTAAACAGTGGACCGTTGCTGCTATTCTATTGCCTCTGTTGTTTCTGAATCTGTCCCCTGCCGTACACTAAGGTAACTGGTGGTGGGTGCATTGCATATAGATCACTGAATCAATTTCTTTCTCATTAAGCCATCTATTATAGTCAAGAGTTACTTGCATCAATCAAGGACTATGATTTGCTCTATTCGATATGCCTATGTATTATCTGTTATCTCTATCACCTTTTCATAGTAAATTCAACATAAGCTTGTTCTAACTCATACAAGCTGTTCATCATCACCCCATTAGATGTTTACATTTTTTTTTGGGTGCATTTAGGAATTTTGGACCTTTTTTTTGTTTGTACAGAGGAGCAGGGCCGTAGCATTGATTTTGGGGGCCCTGTTCCAAATCGAAAAAGAGGCCCTTAATAATGTTAAAATTATACATTTTTTTAATCTATAATTTTGGCAATGCACAATTTTCCTATATACATTGCAAAATAAAAATGCTTTCATATAACAATGACATATTCAATTACGCAAAATTACATTCGGATATTTTATTCATGTTGATAATAGTAATTAAATACAACTCAAGGCTCATATCAACTTAAGCTATATTAACTTCTATTTATTTGAAAAGTGATATTCTTCTAATGCTCTTTGAGGCAAAATCATCAATCAAGTCTTCATATTCCATTTTCTCTAGAAGATCATTCTCAATTGCTATCATCACCAATCCATTAAGTCTTTCGTGTAGCATCGTAGAACGAAGATATGACTTCAATAGCTTTAACTTTGAAAAACTCCTTTCTGCAGTTGCAACTGTCACAGGAATAATCAACAAAATTCTATATGCAATAGTAGCATTAGGAAAACAACCCACATCATTCAAAAATATCAAAATATCAAAATATCAAAAGGTCCTTTTATGTCATTGTGCAAAATTTCTTTAAGCAACTTCAACTCCACAAATAATTCATTCCCATCAATATCTGATTTTTCATTAGACATAAGTGCATTTTCAAAATTCAAACAAGAGGATTTCAAACTTAAATCATCCAATGACTTCATCCTTTGAGGAGTGAATAAGAAACCCTAAATATTTTCATATTCCTCAAATTGCTCAAATCTTTTATAAAGAGAACTAATAGCTTGATCAACAATATAAAGAAAGTAATCAATTCTAAATGATTATTCTGGAGATAGAGGAGCATTTGATGAAGTGCTTGGATTCTCATCAAAATGTTTTTTTCTTTTCATTTCACGCTTTTGGGGAAATATAGGATCAATATCCATTTTAATAGCAATTTCCTTAGCCTTACTCAAAGCATCATAAAAACCAGTTTCTCTATACCCCTCAAAAAAAAAGAAATCAACCCTCTTATTTTTTTAATAGCCACATCAATAAGCATATCCTTTGATTGTAATAGCTTGCTTACTAAATTAATTGCAAATAGTATTTCATACCAAATTACTATTGCAATTAAAAACTCAAAATCACCAAGCTCATTATTTGCTAAGGATTTAGCTTCACTCTTTATATTGTAATCCTTATCATTGCTATTGGCTACTTGAAGTAAAGCTTCTCGTATATCTGACATTTGAAATCTAATAGCCTTAACACTTTCAACACGACTTTCCCAACGAGTAGATGACAAAGACTTAACGGTTAGTCCTTTTACATTGTCTTTCAAGATTTGCCATCTCTTAGTAGAAGCTGTAAAAATTGTATATATACGTTGGATGACTCCAAAAAAGTCTCTAGCTTTACTACATGTGTTAGCCATATCACATAATGTCAAGTTTAAACTATGACAACATATCACATAATGTCAAGTTTAAACTATGACAACCACAAGGAGTATAAAAAGCATTAGAATTTAAATCCAAAAATTTCTTTTGAACTCCTTGATATTTTCCTTTCATATTAGATCCATTATCATAGCCTTGTCCTCGCACATCCATTATATCAAGATCAAGATTTTTCAATTCATTTTGTAAAACATCAAAAAGCCCTTGGCCAGTTGTATCATTTAATTCAAAAATCCTAAGAAAAATTCCTCAATGCAAACATTACAATTAGAGACATTCACATATCTTAATATCAATGACATTTGCTCTTGATGGCTAACATCGGGAGTACAATCACGAATTATCGAGAAATATTTTGCTTGCTTTATCTTTCTTATGATTTCATTTTTTATTGCAGAACCAAGCGAAAGTATTAACTCGTTTTGAATTGTATGACCTAAATAATGAAAGTGAATATCATTATTAGTAATACGGTTGACATGTTCTTGAATGATTGGGTCAAACTCAACCAACATTTCAATCAAGCCCAAAAAATTACCATTACTTTTTTGGTATAGTTTACCATTTGAACTACGAAAGGCTAGATTATGTTTGGCAAGAAATTTGACAATTGAAATAATTCTTTGCATTACTTTCTTCCAATGGTCTTTTTCTTTTTCAATTAGCATTTGAGTCGTCTTATCAATAGTTTGGTTCTTTTGAAATCTAAGACGCAACTCATACCAAGTAGTCATATTCTTAACATGATCTATGCTTGTCTCATGCTCTTTAAGTCTAAAGCCTACATGCCCCAGATCTGAAAATCCTTCATTTGTCAATTGTCCTCTTCCCATCCCTTTTAAAAATATTTTACAGCAAAAACAATAGACTCTATCAAGCTCTTTGGAATAAACAAGCCAATCCCTATCACATTTCTCACCGTTTGATAAAACTCTAGTATACAAGTTAGCCGTAAATCGTCTAGAAGATTTATCTTTAGGACCTTTCACAATAGAATTATCTCTTTTAGGACCATTTTTCACTAATAAATCAATCATTTTAGAATCAAGACCATCCCAAACTCTAGGATCATATATATTAGGCACATAACTAGTTTCACGGTGATCAACATTATCATTATCAGAAGGCATATCATCAATATTTTCAGCATTATTATCATTCTCAATAGGCACATCGTCAACATTGCAATTAACACTAGGCACATCATCAAAAATATTATCCACATCATCAACATTCTCCGCAATAGGCATATCACTAACAAGATCAACATTAAAATTATTAATATCAACATCAAAATTATTATTCTCAATAGGGACATCATCAACGGGCTCAACAAGAGGAACTTAGGTTCTTTTATAACGAATTTATCAAGAGAACCTTTTTGAGAATTAATTAACACTTCTAATTTTCTCTTTTTGTTACGCTTTTGAGACCCAGATTCATACTTTCTAGGAGGCATAATCTCAAAAAAAAAAAAATTACAGTATCATATATATGGATTGAAAAAACCTGGAAAGCAAAAGCTTTATTTCAATCAATTGGACGAATTAGCAAATTACTCGATAACGTTGATTCTCAATCTTTGTTCAAAAGAATACGACCAATTTGGACCTTCAAAAAATAAAATTGTTAGATACAGAATTAGTCTCCCATCTGCTGTATATCAATCAAATCTGCTATATATGTTTACGAATCTTAGAGCATCCATTCCTTTGATTTTGATGTCAGATGATTGTATAATTTTAATTCATTCATTCATTCGTATATAATTATTGATTGAATTTGTTTTATGATTGATTAGCTGTGCATTGGTTCTATTTTGAATGCCATTCATCTGAACTACCACAATATGTATTTGTAGGATGTTAGATTAATTGTACATTTGTACGATACAGCTAATTAGATTAATAGCGTGCAATAGTCTAGACTCTAGAATTTCTAGATATTATTAGCATTATGCTGAACTACAGAAGAGTATAAACAAAAATCAAAAATTAAAAATTGCTTCAATTGACATTAAAAAAAAAAAGAAAAAATCAAAAATAACAATGAAGATTGCTTCACGAGTTCACGAATTATCACAGAAAGATGTACATAATAGTTAAAACATCTTGAGCAAAATTTTAGTTAAGCTGTACATAAAAGATAGAAAAAATTCTCACTTAATGTCTCTGTTGCAACACGAGCAGGGCCGAAAAAAAAAAAAAAAGAAATTAAAATTGCTTCTATTCATCAATTGAAATTATCAAACCCAGAATTAATTAAAAACAAAAATCAAAAATTTACCAGAAGACATGAAGCATTCAAAGCAGGGCCGAAAAAAAAAATGAAATAAAAATTGCTTCAATTGAAATTATCAAACCCAGAAATAATTAAAAACAAAAATAAAAAATTTACCTAAAATCGATTGCTTCAATTGCTTCAATTCATTCCCCTCAAAAAGAAAAAAAAAATTGCTTCAACCCTTCAATTCGTTTTTGATTTTGTATAAAGTATAATTGTATCAATTGGGAATAGATAGATGAAGATGATTGAATGGAAGATAACCCATATATATGGGAAAATAATTATCGTTTGATAACAAGAAATTCGGAAGATTGAAATTGATTTCTTGACTGAGTTTATTTTTTTTTCCGCTGAACTTCCTTGAATGGGAAAATATGCAATACAATTTTGCATGATTGATGTAATTAGGGAGGAATTTGGAAACATGGAGAAATTAATATGGAAGGTTGAATTGATTGAATGCGATTATGGGAATTGGGAAAGTTGAATGCGTGAATGTTGTAGTGTTGCTTCTCCTTCCTCTTTGCTGTCTTCTGACGATAAAAACAAGATTTAGTTTTTTTTTTTTTTTTTTTTTTTTTTTTTTTTTTTTTTTTGGAAAAAAATTAGGCCCTTTAAATTGGGGGCCCTGTGCTAAGGGGCACCTTGCACATGGCCTTCTACGGGCCTGCAGAGAAGGATAATGCTGGGAATTAGTTAGAACAGAGAGTTACAAGCAGGCTAGAGAGAGAGAGAAATAGCAGCCAAGGGATATGTGTATTGCAAATCAGAGTAGTTCACGATACAAGGCCTTCTTTTGAGAGGAAGGATCTCTCCAAAACAAACTTCAACAATATTTTCTGGATGCCTTCTCCCTAACCCATTAGCTCTATTTAATACAAAATTAAGCTTACAAACCCAAGTAAACAGCTAATACAGGGAATCTAAGTAACAACCAAATAACAAACTTATTTCAGAAATACTACTATGCCCTTTCCCCAAAACTGATTTCATAACAAACTTCCAGCTCAGCTCATCAAGCATTTTTCTGTTTAATTTTGGGCCTTCTCTTTGCATATGTGAAGCGAATCTCAGGTCTGAGCTGATCCCTTGCAGATAGTTCTGACTTTTCTAACTTGTTATTGTGAGGTAGATTACTAGAAATATAAACAATGAAAATATTTGATCTGAAGAAAAACTTCTTGTGGAGTTTGCAGTGAAGTATACTGTCCATGATGCACTCATTGAGAAAAGTAGCAACTTCTACGGAATGTTAATAGTGTAATGCTGTGATCAGCTACTAAACACGTGGGGTGGAAGCTTACCATTAAGTCTTCAATTGGGTGCTGAAGGTGGTCTGAGCTTTAAGTATTTTGAGTATTTTGGGCCTTCTCTTTGCATATGTGAAGCGAACCTCAGGTCTGAGCTGATCCCTTGCAGATAGTTCTGACTTTTCTAACTTATTATTATGAGGTAGATTACTAGAAATATAAACAATGAAAATATTTGATCTGAAGAAAAACTTCTTGTGGAGTTTGCAGTGAAGTATACTGTCCATGATGCACTCATTGAGAAAAGTAGCAACTTCCACGGAATGTTAATAGTGTAATGCTGTGATCAGCTACTAAACATGTGGGGTGGAAGCTTACCATTAAGTCTTCAATTGGGTGCTGAAGGTGGTCTGAGCTTTAAGTATTTTGAGTATTCTATCTGTTGATATGATAGAATCTGCATTGTTATATCCTTCGGGTAGCATGGAGCCCTGTTTCTAAGGAAGGGCATTTCTTTTTAAGGAGGTTGATTTTGATGCTGGTTTTTTGGTAGTTCTTTTAAAAAGAAAACGATGTTGGCTGGTGTGGTTATTATTCCCGATTCAAGTCCGTGATTGATGAATAGGATAGCCATATCCTTGACTTCCTAGCTCGGATCATATAACTTGGAGCCATGTAGGGAAGAAAAACTATATGAAGCTAACCTTGTTCCAAAGCCATTTTTTGGGATATGTTAAACTCTTTGGCATGTTATGATCTTAAAGTTCGCCTTTCTTACTTGGAAAGTAAAATGCTTTGTTTGCATTTGGCCTTTTGAAATCATAGGGCTTGATTCATAATCCACTTAGTTCATATTGGAATATCTGATTATGGGATTTTCCATTTGGTACCATTGTACTTTTGGTACCCAATTTTTGTTTTTATTCCACAGGGTACCGTTGTAATTTTGGCTTATTTTCTACTATAACATCCCGTTAAATAAAATACGTAGTATCAGTTTAGGGCATTTGTGGACTGTGGTCCTTCCTCTTATTTTTTTTTTTCTTTCTGATTCCAACTTCAAAGTTTAATCCTTTAGGGTCATAATGACCCCCAAAACTTTAGAACATTTTTTGCGCAAAATAAATTGAAATATGCAAATTGAGTTGGTCACTCCTTCCATCTCTACCCACTAGTTGGTCACTTTGCCAACCAAACTTTCCCAGATTAAGTGATGAACATGCTCGCTGGATCTTCCTTTTTGTGTTAACAGTCTTGGTGCTAGATTCATCCATGTTTCTCTACAAACCACTGTATTTTATATTCGCTCTTGCACAGCCCACCCTGTTGATCACTGACTGATCCTTATTTGATCTTGGTGACAAGGCAGTAAATTATGATTGCCACACCAATGCTTTATGATGGTCCTTATTTGATCTTGGTGATCCTTATTTGATCTAAGGTAGGTAACTTTTTACTCTCTGATTACAATAGGTCTTCAGTAAGTTCAGTTAATTATGATGGTCACACCCATACACCCTGTTGTATACACCTTCCATTTTTACAAAGTTCTTTTCATTTGTTAGAGATATAAAGACCTAAGAAACAAATAGGCCAAGTCGGGCTAAAATTATAGTATCTCCTTGACAAAAAAGGGATAAAGTAAAAGTTGAAAATTGTCTATCCATTTCCTGTTAAGTGTTGTTATATTTTTTTTTTGTTTTTTTTTTTGGGAGATAAAACGCCGAGCAATATATTAATCAAGGGAAAAAGTGTCCGAGAGTACATAGGTAGAAACCTCGCTAAAACAATGGTTAACCTAGACTTGCTCAACTCCAATTGGCTTAAGCTTAGCAAGATGGTGGGCAACGTTATTGCCGTCATGTTTTACGCGAGACCAAGAAAATAAATTAAACTTGCTACTAAGAGAGAGGATGTCTTCAAGCACATTATCAAAGTCAAAAGTAGATCACCCAAGCCTTTTGGCAAGCTTCACCCCAAGCACGATGCCTTCCCTTCCCCTATCACTAGGGGCTAAGTGGCTTTAATTATGCAAGCAACCACAAACAACACAACACCCTTGTTCTGAAATTATTTTTACTAAATCTCTATTATATTTCTTTTATATATTTACTGATTTTTTTTTTATTTTTTATTTATTTGAATATCTTTTTTTTTTTTTTTTTTTTTTTTTTTTTTTTTTTTTTTTTTAAGTAAAAGGAATAGGGCCTTATTTCCGATTATATTCAAGTCAATACATTACCTAAATTTATTTACAGGTTAAAAATTTCTCATTAGTTTTTTTTTTCTTCTTTTTTTTTAAGGAGTATATTATTTTTTACTAGTAAAAGTTAAATATTCTTTAAATTTTTTTTTTTTTTTTTTGTGCACTTCCTCGAGAGTCTATTATGGATTACTAATTAGAATGTCTATTTGAAGCCATTTAAAGGAGTCGGTAAGTTTTACCAAAAAAAAAAAGGAGTCGGTAAGTGAAACAAAAAAAACAAAAGCCTTGGTTAAATTTTGAAATTGGTGAGTCCAGAACACCTGAGAATTCTCATGTATGATGTATTGATGTTTGTATGTGGGTGGGTGGGGACGTGAAGCGGTGTAGTACTATCTTGATTGTAACTTTAAGGCAATTATGCTGGAGATATTTTTCCTGTAATGATTGATTTATTGAGATTTTGTTGGGGACTTGGGCAGTAGTGAATACTTGTATTCTTTTGTGCGGATCGGAGTGGCGGAGTACCTAGTAAGGCTAGTAATTTGTCTTTATCTTCCCTGTTATTTTCATCTATCTTCCATACTTTAATATTTTATCTATCCTCATCTTCTTTTCATCAAACTTCTGATATCCCTGAGCTTGTTGGAGATTACACTAATCTTATGGGGTTATTTTCATCTATCTTCCATACTTTTATATTTTGTCTATCCTCCCTCTTCTTTTCATCAAACTTCTGATATCCCTGAGCTTGTTGGAGATTACACTAATCTTATGGCCTGGTTAATATAATACGTACTTAATGTCTAAGAGATAGACTTGTCAAGACCCGACGCGGGTTCAAACTTAACCCAATTCGACCCATTTATCAGTATTTTGTAATGATATTATGTTTTTACATTGTTTGAGTTTTTTTTTTTTTTTTTTTTTTTTTTTTTTTCACACAACCCGAAACCTAACCTAAGCCCGACTTGTTGATTTGTAATAGTGGAAATATGTATTCATCACAAACTACCAAAATATATACTTGTACAAACCAAGTGCATGCTCATTTACCAATATTGTTGACAATGAAGACATATACTTTCTCTATTTTTTAATTATTGCACTATTTGTCTTTTAAAGAAATTTCATATATATTGCACTATATCCATTTTAGGAAACAAAATATCTCTATTCACATTGCAAATACCATATGTACCTTTACTTTTAACACTTGATTATTTAGTTAGGGTTTATATCATATGAATTATTTTGTATTTTACCCCCTTTTTTTTTTTTTTTTTTTTTTTTTTTTTTTGGCTACTATAAAAAAAAAGTGTGTTCAACCTCTATGGTGCAACAATAAAAGAACGGAAAAAGTATGATAATTGTATTATGACATCCTTCATCTTGCGTTAAAGAAATTTTGATATAATCTAACATGATTCATGAAAACACTAATCATGATTCATGAGGATTCTTGACTAAACACTCTCAACTAACTCCAATTATATTGGGAAATAATGTCATGTTTTTTTTATTTGGTAGGTTCCACTTACTTTTTTGGGAAATAATGTCATTTTTTTTTTTTTAATATTTTTTATTTTTATTTGGTAGGTTCACTCAATTTTAACTTTTATAATAATCACTTCTTCAAAAACTTTTCATTTTCTGATTTTTTAAAAATTAAAGCAATAAAGTTCACCCTCACGTGCTTTAATTTTACTCTTTGCATAGGAAGACTCTTAATTTCTTAATTCCCGTAAAAAAATAAGAAATGATCACAGAGGGAGTATTAACATGTGCTTACTTTCTCTCCATTCTTCTTCCTTGCTCATAAATGGTGGCCCTAGTTTGGTACAGCCCGTTATTAACCCAAACCAACCCTTGTGACCCGTCCAACAAATGCTTTACACGGTTACACCCATGCTTAAGAACTATTCTCCATGTTGGTTTATATTCAGTAGGCTAATGATAAAGCATCGTCCATCCTATAAATATGAAGTCATGAACATTATTTGAACTTGCAAACCAAAGAGACAAAATAAGAGAGCATTAGTTAAGCTCCAAACCACAAATAATAAAAAAGAAAAAAAATAAAATAAAACATGGTGAAAGAGGCAGAAGTGAACTTCATCTCAGAATGCTTCATCCATCCAGATCCCGAGATTGTTAGTGAAGCCTTAAAGAAACCTTACCACTTAAGCCCTATGGACCTTGACATGCTATGCTATGATCACATGCAAAAAGGTCTCATGTATACCAAACCTTACAATGCAGGTTTTCAAACTGAGGTTTTCCTGCAGAAACTTAAACTCTCTCTTTCTCTTTCTCTCCTCCATTTCTACCTACTAGCTGGCCGCTTTGCGACCCAAACTTTACCAGATGAACATGCTTATTGCATCTTCCTTGATTGTGTCAACAGCCCTGGTACTAGATTCATCCATGCTTCCCTAGACTCTACTGTATCTGACATTCTCTCCTGCACTGACGCTCATCCCATTTTCAGATCTTTTTTTAATCTCGGTGATAAGGCAGTTAATTATGATGGTCACACTAATGCTCTATTATCACTCCAGGTAAATTATTATGACTACTGTTACTACTACATACAGTTAATTATGGCCACTGACGCACCTTATTGTATACAAATTTTACGAATTGCTTGACTCACTAATATTAGTTAATCTTCTTGTCAAATGAATAGTGCTCACTCCCTCCGGTTCTGTTATCTATTTCTATTTGTTCCTTAATTTGGTTACAATTCCTCACTCATCTTAGATTATTAGTGTGTTTTGACAACTTATCCTACATTCAACAATCAACACTCTCTTTTCTACCTTACACTTGAACGAACCGTAATTACAATTTTTTTAGTGTTATTTATACTTTATGTATCTCCTAATTTTTCTTACACATAAGTATAAAACCCATTTGCTTCTCTTTCTTACCCTTTTTGGTTTCTGCTGTTACAATAGCCACATTTTTCATATAATTCCAAGGCAATTATGTATACATAGAATCAATCAATCAATCAAAGCCTTAATCGCATAAGTGGAGTCGGCTACATGAACCAAATTTGATTATTCCGTGTAGTCATCAACATAAAACTTCATTCTCTATCCCTTACGATCCAATGCTTCATACTCATGCAAATCCATATACTTTCATATTTTTTTCTAATTCCTTTCAACCAAGTCAATTTCGGTCTACCTTTGTATATATAGATCTATTTAAAAAATAAAAATGTATACATAGAGATCTATTTTTTTAAAATTTTTTTAAAAAAATGAATACATGGAGATATTTTTACATTAATTATTGAGGTATTGTTTGGGGAATGGGAAGCATATGCTTTCTTATATACCTTATACTTTGTCTCTATTACAACCTATTCTTACCTTTTCTTTCTATGGAAATTATGATCCTTGTGTTCTACTTATAGTTATGTGTTAAAAAAGTACTTAAAAAGGGTTTTCCAATTTGAAATTAGGTACGAGTATAAAAGTGGTTAAAAAGGGTTTTCCAATCATGAAGTACTTAAAAGATTTATGAGTGAAATCATGAAGTAGTTTTTGAATTTTTTATGCTCTATATTCTCGCCTTTTGTCAATCCTATGGTACTAGTATATATATAGAGTACATGAGTAACATTACTATAACATGTGAACATTATGTAGGTTACAGAGCTTGTAGATGGGCTATTCATCGGATTTTCCATTAGCCATTCAGTAGGAGATGGCACGTCCCTTATACATTATATCACCACCTTGTCAGAGTTGAAAATCTCTGTTGGTAACAAACTGCAGAATGGGGAAGAACTAACCTATGCTACCATCTCTAGGAAACCAATCTTTAAGCCCTTCTTTCCTGATGGATATGGCCCATTTCTTAAGCTACCATATGTTGAACCATCTAAGTTTTTGGCCTGGAAAAATCCTGACCCCATTAGAGAAAAAATATTTCACTTTTCAAGAGTGTCAATGTCAAGGCTTAAAGCCAGAGCAAACAACAACATACATCATGGAGGAACCCATAAAAATGAAATTTCTACTTTCCAAGCGATGTCGGGGCTTATTTGGAGGGCTATTACCCGAGCTCGAAAACTAGATCCTGAAATGGAGACTAACTGTTCTCTAACCGTGAACTTGAGGCCTCGTTTGATTCCCCCACTTCCGCAAGAATACTTTGGGAATTATTTCTCCAGGATTAAGGCCAGTTGCAAAGTTGGGGAGCTCTTAAACAGTGACTTGGGCTGGGGTTCATTGTTGCTTCATGCAAGTATAAAAAACATGGATGATCAAGCAATTAATGAATCTATTAGGTAGTATTGTGAGGCTCCATCTATAGGCCAACTTGCTAATGATTCCACATTCTTTGGGCCTAATCATGTGAAAATTGTCGGGTCGCATAGGTTCAATTTGTTTGGGAATGAATTTGGAATGGGAAGACCCGTGGCTATTCGTGCTGGAAAGGGAAACAAAGTTGATGGAAGAGTGGCTGCTAGTCAAGGAAGTGAAGGGGAAGGGAGCGTTGATCTAGAGGTTTGCCTTGTGCCTCTAACTATGAACGCTCTTGAAATGGATGAAGAGTTTATGAGTTTTGTTGCACTAAGTTAATTCCTTCAAAGATCTAGTGTTCGTGTTAGGATGCGAGTCCAATAAGTCTAATATGCATCTGACGGATGTGTTGTTGTGTCGCAATGTTATTAGGGTTGGGAGTATGCTGCGCTTTGGGCTGGAGAGTGCTATGATCCACTCAGCCTGTGTGTTTTTATGGTTTAGGTGTCTGGCTTGTACTTGTGTGTTTGCTACTGGACTACAGTTGTGTTTTTTTTACTACTGAACAGTTTCTTGTGGGTTGCAAATTTAGCACATAGCAAGTTAATTAATCAGTCAAGGTTAGCGAAATTTGACCAGAAAATCTAAGCTAATCTTGGACTGAGTATTTATATATGGGTTCAATATCATTTCAGTGTTTTTGTTATCATTGTAAATTTGTAATTGTTGGAGTGTTAATGCATTTTAATTTACAAATGAGTATTGGTCCATAAATTTCCTAATTATTGGAGTGTTAATGCATTTTAAATTAGAAATGAGTATTGGTCCATAAACTTACCTATACACAAAAGAACTTAAGAAATTCTTATACATCACTTCCACTATACGAGTAGTTTTGAGATATAGAATTATAGATGGTAGATACAACCTTAAATATTGTTTGCACTTTTTTTACTTGTTAATCTTGTTTTCTTGTTTATTGAGGCGGTATGAAAAACCTTCACCGTTGCATATCAATGCTTATGATAAGGTGTTGTAAATGCCATCATGCTCCATGGCCTGCGCAGTCAAAATGCTGAGGTATGGAGGTTCTAGAAATGGGATTGGACTACCTGATGTTCATGATCACCCCAAAAGACAATTTCGATGCTTACCTTCTTTTCTCCATTTGATCATGAACGTGTTTTAGACATTCTCTATCTAAATGCAGAAAAAATGATAAACGTAAAGGAAGCAACAACTTGGTACAATAACCATTTTATTATCAAGGACTTAGATTAGATCTACCTCTTGTGTGCTTTCAATTCTTCAATTAAGGCACTTAAATGAGAGTAGGATGAGCCTCCTTCAGAAATAGCCAACCTTGCCATCTCTTTGCACTCCTTAGCCCTCTTTCTCATGTCTTGAGCTTCTTCACCAATTGATATTTTTGCCATTGCATTCAAGATTTCTTTGTTACCAATGGTGATATTGTGGCTTCCCACCCTTGGTACCCATTTTTTCGCGCCCACCGGAACACCTATCTTTAACACATCCGTGACCAGTTTCTCATTATAAAATTGTTCAGCATGAAACGGCCAGGTAACCATAGGTACGCCTGATACCACCCCTTCTAGTATTGAGTTCCATCCACAATGAGTCACAAACCCACCCACGCCACGATGATCAAGAATAATCTGTTGTGGGGCCCAACCTCTTAATACCTCGACTGACTATCCTTGCCTCGAACCCTTGTGGGACCCACTCCTTATTATCCTTGCTCCTTACAACTAGGATAAAATTTTGACCCAGGGCTTCAAGAGATATTGCTATCTCATGTAACTGAGCATCTGATAAATTCGACATACTCCCAAGACAAACATAAATCACTGAATCAGGCTCTTTCTCATCGAGCCACCTCGTACATTCATTTATATCCATTGAAGAATTTTTCCCTCTATGAAATGCTTCATTGTCTTCTCTTCTATTGAAGTAAAGCGAAAACGGTCCAATATGCCAATGTTTCATCCCCATAACCCTCGCATAGTAGTCAGCATAACCAGGTTCTAACTCATAATAGCTGTTCATTATCACTCCATTACAAGCTTTCATCGCGTCTCTTATTTTATCCATCAGTTCTAGTAGGAAAATTGGACCTTCTTTTTTGTCGTAAGGGGACAATTCTGATTTTGTAAATTTTATCTTATGAGGTAGATCACCAGGAACAACAAAAGTGTCTGAGTCATTCAAAAGGTTCTTGTGTGGTTTGTATTGAAGTAAGTTGTAAGTGATGCACCGAGATAAGTAACTACTTCCATGGAACATTAAACATGGAATTCCAAACTCAATAGCTACGGAATTAGCCCAATGGATGAAATGATCAGCTACCAAACAATTGGGTTGGCATTTTTGAAGGAGGTTTGTGAAAGGTTGTTGAAGAAGGTCGATGGCCTTGAAGAAACGGCTAAACATTTCTGTTGAGGTTAGAGAATCTGCATTCTCACACCCTTTTGGGAGTCCTGCTTCATCATACGGAAATTTTATTGTAAGGAGGTCGATTTCGAGGCCATCTTTTTGGGTATGTATTTGGATAGTTTCTGCGAAATAGTTTACATTAGCAGGTGTGGTTACAATGGTAGATTTGATTTTCCGAGTTGCGAATAACCTAGCCATGTCCATAATTGGGATCATATGGCCAGGAGCCATAAAAGGGAGGAAAACTATGTGAAGTTGATCTTGCTCCGAACTCATCTTAGTTTTCCCACTCTTGAGGTTTGATTAGAAGGTTTGCTTACCTTGACTTTAGCTCTTGAGAGAGGACAATGGAGTAGAGAGAAGGTTTAAGGGAGCTGGTTAACTACTATAGTGCCATTGTCAATTTATTTCGCACAGAATTATTTAATATGATAATTAAAGTTGCACCTAATCATCTACGAGTAGTTTATTAATTTTGTTGTTGGAGTAGTTGTTGAAAGCTTGAACATGTCTTTTTACTTTTCTTCATTTTCCTTTGTGCTTGTCATTTTCAAGCCGGATGTATAAATTAACTTCTATGTCTCAATAGTCAATGTAATTGCACTATTTGGGTTATTTTTTAGTGGGGCGGTGAGGCCATTAAGGGGCTATCGGCCCACAATATTCCATTGATTTCCTCTTTAACTCCTTATTTTACAAAGTTTAGACGTGTATGTAACTTCTTCCGTTTCCTAAATATTGTAACATGGGGATGAAACACGATTTTTAATAAAAGGAGAGAGATAGAGATGAATTAAGATATGGACCCTTGTAATAAGGAGATAGAAAGAGAGAAAACATGTGCTAATAGGGAAATGTTGCAATCGTAGTGAATTTTCCTAAAATGATAATTTTTGGAATATTTGTATAGTGGAGGAATTTTATGTTAGGTTCATGTTTATTGTTCAAACTCTGCTTTCTTTATGTAATAATAATCTTTGGGATCTAATAGGAACATCAATTAGCATGATATAAAAAACCACCACTCTTAAAACTAATCTGTCCACACCATGGAGATGTAGGGCTGGCAAACAGGTCGGGTCGGGTCGGGTTCAAGTCGACCTGTTTACATAAACGGGTCAGGACCCCCCGACCTGTTTACTTAAACAGGTCAAAAAAACCAACCTGAACCTGACCTGATTATAAACGGGTCAACCTGAACCCGACCCGCCTAAACCTGATTTTTTTTTAATTAAAAAAAAATAAAATAAAAACCTGTAATTTACTAATTTCTTTATACTGTAATTTTTTTAACCTGTAATTTGACTAATTTCTTTAACCTGTAAGATTCAAGTATTCAAGACTTCAAATTCAACACATAATTCAAGCAAACATAACTTAACAACATAATTCAAGAGTTACATGTCCAAAATACTTCCAAGTAGGCAAATAAAAGTTCAACTAGAAAACCAAATACATGTCCAAAATAACAGTAACAGTTTCATCAACTAATTTTAGAAGAAATTAACAACATAATCAGGTTTGACTCTCCATGACAGCAGGACTTTCTGGTGCACTTTGTGGAGGGCTGGGGCTGGGAGTATCCCCCACATCATCGTTGACTTTCATGGCCATGATTTTTCCACATAAATCTTGCAATTGCGGATCCATATTAGCTACAACCAAAAGAATACATACAAAAGTTAATTTCAGCCTTAAGCATAAATAAAATAGTACAAAAAAGAAACAAAAAAAATTGTAATTTTAAATACATAAACTATTTTCATACCTTCACCAAAAGTCCAATCTTTGAGGCAAATGATAGCTTCTGCTGTGTTTGGTTTCAAAGAGCTTCTATAGCAGTCCAAAACTCGACCACCAGTACTGAAGGCAGATTCTGAAGCTACTGTTGAAATAGGGATTGCAAGGATGTCCCTTGCCATCTTTGAAAGAATTGGATACCTCACAACATTTGTTTTCCAATGATATAGAATATTAATGTTGGTTGCACGAGGAATCAATGGCTCTTCCAAGTAGATTTGCAAGTCAGATTTAGCAGCAACATATGATTTGCTAGAAGAGAAGTTATCAAAGTCCTAAAAGATGTTTAAACAAAAATTACAATAAAGCATACAAAAAACAGAATTTAAAGCTGATTATCAAACAAAAAGCAAGTGTTCACAGTTACCATCATAAAAGAATCAGAAGCAACATCAACTTGCTCTTCATTAGGCTGTCTAGAAGAACGGCGCCTTGTTCATGGTGTTGTTGTGGAAGCCTCAGTCACATAAACACCATATAAATAATCCAACCTTTCCTTGAACTTCACCAACTCATTAGTACCCTCTATTTCCCCATACACCTTCTTAAAAGCCCACTCCACAAACTCATACTTAAATCGAGGGTCTAAAACAACAGCCACAGCCATGATTATGCTAAAGTTGGTCCAATATTTAGCAAATTTCTCATTCATTCTTGCTGCCATCTTATGCATGAAGTTATCAGAATTTTCAAGCTCCTCTATCAAGAGTAAACGGATTTTCAACACATTTGGGAAGTATACATTAGCGGTAGGATAATTAGTACCCGAAAAAACATTTGTCACATCAAAAAAGACCTTCAAAAATCTAAATAACTTCTCTATTCTCCCCCACTCCTCATTTGTTGGACAATGAATGTAATTGGCATCAACCTTTTGAAAATGAAGAAAAGCTTTTTTGTAGTACAAAACATTCTCTAACATCAAATAAGTTGAATTCCATCTAGTAGGGACATCTTGTCTCAATCCTCTACTTGAGTCTAGTTCAACATGTGCCACACAAGTCAAAAAACGTTGCTTTCTAGCCTGAGACCCTTTACAATACTTCACAGTTTCTCTCACCTTAACAACAGCCTCATTAATTTCTTTTAACCCATCTTGCACAATTAAATTTAGGATATGTGCACAACACCTCACATGGAAATAATCCCCCCCACATACCAAATCAAGTTCATTTTTAATTACATCAGCAAACACATCATTAGAGGAAGCATTATCAAGAGTAATACACATGATTTTCTTTTGGATACCCCACTCTTTAAGAAAATCATAGACATGGTCAGACATATGGACACCGGTGTGAGGTGGAGGCAAAAAACGAAAGTTCAGAATTTTTTTTTGCAAATTCCATTGATTATCAACAAAATGGGCAGTCAAAGACATGTAACCATCAGTAGTAATTGAAGTCCAACAATCAGATGTAAGAGAAATCCTACCCTTAACTACACTCAACTCCTCCTTAAGTTTATCTTTTTCCCTCTTAAACATTTTCAGAACATCAGCCTTCAAAGTATTTCGAGACACAAGTTTAACATCAGGATTTATGTAATTAATCAACTTCCTAACAGCACTATATTCAGCAAACTGAAAAGGCAAATCATGTTTCACCACAGCAATAGACAACATCTCACGAACAATATCATAATCAATTGTAGGAACCCTATTCATCATAGAACCAGAACTGCTTGAATCAATAATCATCTGACCCACATCTTTAAAGGTCCTTTTTTTACATTTCTTAATGTGGCGTTTTAAATTACCAGTTCCTTGCCTACTTTCAGCATTATATTTCTGCCCACATTTTTTACACATGCAAATGATGTTACCTTGTTCGTCAGGTTTATCAAGGAATTCAAAATTTGCCCACACATCTGAAGTGAGCTTTCGTTGGCGCTTGAAATGAATTCCAGGCTTATTCAGCGAGGTGACATTAGAGGTTTTCTTCTTTGATTCCGTTTGATGAGAATCAGAAACTTCATCATCTGAATCAGAATCCGGAAGATCAATGGGTTCATCAGGATTAGGGCTATTAGCCATCTGTGAATAAATTAAAAAAAGAATTACACTCATATCCGAAGTATAAACATGAAAAACAGAAGTATAAACTCATGAGTCATGACATAAAGAATCAAACTCATGAAATTGCAGAGTAAGAAAATCAAATCAGGGCAAAAAATCGCATAAACAAATCGCAAATAATCGCAAAATAAGTAAATAACAAATCAAATCTTCGAAAGAAATTGCAGAGTAAGAAAATAACAAACGAACAACATTAAATGATTAAATCACATAAACAAAGCATACATAAACCATAATAGCAAAAAATCGCTTAAAAAATCAAAGAAATCTGAAAATTGCATAACCAAATCAAGGAAATTGCATAAACAAATGACTCATGAGCAAACAAACTCATAAAAAATCGAATAATAGGATTATTACCTTCAGAATGTTTGAGATGAAGCTTCAATCTTCAAGGTTCAAGAATTTTTATTTCAATCTTCAAGAGTTAGAGAGAGAAAAGAGAGGAGAGAAGAGAGAGAAACTGAGAAGAGAGAGAGTTTGAGTGAAAGTCTGAAAGAAAGCGGCGAGTGAAAGAGGAAAAGCTTAGGGTTAGATAATTTGGGCTTGGCCCATATTTTTAAATTAGGGTTTTAAGTTAAGCGGGTTGGGTTCGGGTTGACCCGACCTGAAACCGACCCAATTAAATAAACGGGTTTATGCGGGTTGGTTTCGGGTTGGGATTTTCAACCTGAACCCGACCCATTTAACTTCAGGTCGGGTTCGGGTTGACCCAATTACATAAACGGGTTGAAAATCTCTATCAAAACCCATTTATTTCGGGTTGGGTTCGGGTCGGGTTGTCGGGTCGGGTCAGCTTTTGCCAGCCCTATGGAGATGGAGAACTATTCAACATGTTGGGTTTATATCAAATAGGTTAATAGTAATCATCGGGCATCCTACAAAAAAAAAAAAAAAAAATAGTGGTAAGTTCAAAATATTGCATATAGCGAGAAATAGAGAAAATATTAATCAACCAACTACAAAAACATATCAAACATAGACAAACCACTATCTAACCAATAATGTTAACAACAACAATTATGACAAAATGACAAATGTATAGTCACATCCCTCATCTTACAATAAAGAAATATTTATGTACATACACTAACATGATTGATGAAGAAATATTTATATACATTGACATGATTCTCATGAAAATTCTTGTCGAGTTTTCACCCACTCAATTATAATGCATCGACCATAAATATAAAATTGCAAACCAAAGAGACAATTAAAGAGAGCATTAATTAAGCTTCAAACCACAAATAATTTTTAAAAAATGGCACAAGTGAAGTTGGTCTCAGAATGCTTCATCAAGCCAAATCTTGAGGCAGTTAGTGAAGCCTCAAAGAAACCTTACAACTTAAGTCCTATGGACATTGACACATTATGTGCTAACTACATGCAAAAAGGTCTCATGTACACCAAATCTTATGATGCTGGTTTTCAAACTGAGGTTTTCCTGTTGAAACTTAAACACTCCTTTTCTCTTTCTCTCGTCCATTTCTACCCACTAGCTGGCCGTTTCGCTACCCAAACTTTCCCAGATGAGCATGCTTGTTGCATTTTTCTTGATTGTGTCAACAGCCCTGGTGCTAGATTTATCCATGCTTCCCTAGACTCCACTGTATCTGATGTTCTCTCTGGCACCGACGTCCACCCTGCTTTCAGATCCTTTTATGATCTTGGTGAGAGGGCAATTAATTATGATGGCCACACCAATGCTCTGTTATCACTTCAGGTAACTTACTCTGTATTAAAGTACATTTTCAGTTAATTATGGTGGCCACACTAACCCTGACTGTAGACTGTAGTATACAATTATACATGTTGAGTTTATGAACAAAATCAAATGTGACGTGTGAGGGGAAGTGCTGTCCACATTATGCAAATGTAAGAGGGAGGGTTGAGATGTGTTTTCACATTAGGTAGAAGTTGTGCACATTTTATAAGGGCCTATTTTCTTTATTGCATATAATTTTGAGGTGGAACTTCATTGAACTTGTAAAGTGGATTCTCTCCTTGTGCCAGGTGCGCGGTGTAGGCCTGTTTAACAATTATACAAATTGCTTTACTAACTTATATTTTTATATAGGCAGGCTTTATTTTCTCATGTAAAGCCTTGTTTTAGTTATTGAGATATTTACTGGTTGGGGATGATAAATATGCATTCTTTTATACCTTTATAATTTCTCTCTACTACAACCTAATAACCTATCTTTATAAAAAATTATGATCCCTGTGTTTTAGTAATGAGTTAAATCAAGAAGTAAAGGGTTTTCCAATTCAAATTTGTGTCCTGCATTCGGGTCCCTTTTTTTTTTTTTTTTTTTTTTTTTTTTTCTGCTCTATATTTTATCGATTTAATTTGACAGTATACGAGTAATGTTAGTTACTGTAATATGTGAACATTTTGTAGGTGACAGAGCTTGTAGATGGAATATTTATTGGATTTTCCTTCAGCCATTCAATAGGGGATGGCACTTCCCTTGAACATTTTATCACCACCTTGTCAGAGATTTTCAATTCTGTTGGTAATAGCCTGCAAAATTGGGAAAAACTAACCTATGTCCCCATCTCTAGGGAACCAATCTTCGAACCCTTCTTTCCTGACGGATATGGCCCAGTTCTTAAGCTACCATATGTTGAACCATCTGAGTTCTTGTCCAGGGAAAATCCTGCCTCAATTAGAGAGAAAATCTTTCAGTTTTCACGTGTGTCAATGTCAAGGCTTAAAGCCATGGCGAACAACGGCGTACCTAATGATGGAAACCGTAATAATGAAATATCCTCTTTCCAAGCGCTGTCAGGGCTTATATGGAGGGCTATAACCCGAGCTCGGAAACTAGAACCTGAAATGGAGACTAACTGTTCCCTTACCATGAACTTGAGGCCTCGTTTGATTCCTCCACTTTCACAAGAATACTTTGGGAATTATTTCTCAAGGATTAGGGCCAGTTGCAAAGTTGGAGAGCTCTTAAACACTGGCTTAGGCTGGGGTTCATTGTTGCTTCATGCAAGTCTAAAAAACGTGGATGACAAAGCAATTATTGAATCGTTTAGGAAGTATTGTGAAGCTCCAATTATAGGCCAACTTGCTAATGATTCCGCGTTCTTTGGGGTTAATTTTGTTAAGATTGTTGGGTCGCATAGGTCCAATTTGTTTGGGACTGAATTTGGGATGGGGAGACCTGTAGCTATTCGTACCGGAAATGTCAATGAAGTTGAAGGAAGAGTGTCTGTTAGTCAAGGAAGTGAAGGGGCAGGGAGCGTTGATCTAGAGGTTTCCCTTGCGCCTTCAACTATGACTGCTCTTGAAATGGATGAAGAGTTTATGAGTTTTGTTACACTAGGTTAACTCTTCAAAGATCTAGCGTTACGTGTTACTGTGTTAGGATGCAAGGCCAACAAGTCTTTTATGCATCCGACACATGATTGTTGCGCAGTGATTAGAGTCCGGAGTCTGCTGTGTGGGCTGGAGAGTGCTATGATCCACTGATCCTATAGTATTGTGTTTGCTACTACCTACTGGGTAGTTTCTTGTGGGTTACAAGACTTGCAACTCTAGCAAGTATAGTAGCAAGTTTAATAATTAGTCAAGGTTAGCGAAATTTGACCAGAATATCTTATGGAAGCTAATCTTAGACCGAATGAGTATTTGTTTATAATATCAATATCTTTACAGTATTGTATCATGGAGTAGAAAGAAGGTTGAAAAGAGCTGGTTAATTAACTAAAGTGGAATTGTCAATAATGCAATTGTACAGAAAAAGTTTATGAATGTTGCACTTCAATCATCTTTGAGTAGTAGTTGGAGTGGTTAAGCCGGATAATAGCTAATATGAGCCTTATTACTTCTTGCGTTTCAAAATGCATTATGGATGATGTCTTTTTTTTTGTTTGTTTTTATTTTTTTTTTAATTATTATTATTATTTTATTATTTTTTTTTGATTTTTATTTTATTTTATGGTGTCAATATATTAGTTGACCTTATATTAGCTAATATTAGAATAAAGTATGAAACGGTAATAGTTTTAAAATATATATTGAGACCATTATAGCATGATTACACCTAATGATGATTTTATTCATGAGAATCTATGGGCAAATTTTAAAACATTGACTTTCAAAAGAGTAGAAATGGTACAGCTATCCCATAACAGAAGTAATATAACAAGAATAAATTAACACACTTTATGTAGTAACACTTCTTTAACACAATGAAGGACACAAGGGGGTAAGCCTATCCCTTCTACAACTTCTTGAATGACACAATTAAAAGTTACAATTGAGGTGCAACATTCAATACTGAATTGAGAACTTACAATTAGATCCAAAAAACATATTTAATTTATGTTCATTTAGCTCTTGAATGATTTAATTTCTGTAATTAAAGCAGTTAATTGAGAGTAAGATGATCCTCCTTCGGATATAGTCTTTCTTGCCATCTCTTTTAGCTTCTGAACCCTATTTCTCATATCTTGAGCTTCTTCACCAATCATCACACTTTTCATTGCCTTCAAAATCTCTTTATTTCCAATAATTATATTATGATACCCAACTCTTGGAACAAATTGTTTTGACCCGACTTGACTTCCAATCCTTAGAACATCTGTTACCAACTTCTCATTATAAAACTGTTCAGCATGGAGTGGCCATGTAACCATAGGAACACCTGTGATCACCCCTTCTAGTATCGAGTTCCATCCACAATGAGTCACAAATCCGCCCACACTTGAATGATTAAGAATCATTTTTTGTGGTGCCCATCCTCTTATAATCAAACCTCGTCCCTTAGTTTTTGCCTCAAACCCATCCGCGATCCACTCCTTTGTGTCCTCCCTAACAACTAGGATGAAATTTTGACCCAAATCTTCAAGGGCTATTGCTATTTCATGTAACTGAGCATTTGATACATTTGACACACTCCCAAAACAAACGTAGATTACTGAATTAGTCTCTTTCTCATCAAGCCATCTTCTACATTCACTAACATCATTTTCTCCTTCATTATTAAAGTAAAGCGAAAATGGTCCAATATGCCATTGTTTCATGCCCATAACATTCTCATAATAATCTATGTAATCAGATTCTAACTCATAAAAACTGTTCATCAAACCCCATAACATTCTTTCACACCCTCTCTTATTTTATCCATCAATTCGAGTAAGAAAATTGAACCTTGTTTCTTGTCGTAAGGGGCCAACTCCGAATTTGATAACGTTACCTCATGAGGAAGATCGCCAGGTACCACAAAAGTTTCCGAATCAGATGAAAGTTTCTTGTGCGGTTCATGCTGAAGTAGATTGTAAACAATGCACCGCGAAAAGTAATTACTTCCATGGAATCCTAAACGTGGAACCTTGAACTTACTAGCAACAGAGTTAGCCCAATGAAAGAAAACATCTGCTACTAAACAAGTAGGGTGGTATTTTTCCACTAAGTTTGTAAAAGGCTGTTGAAGAAGATCGACGGCCTTAAAAAACTTAAAGAACATTTCAGGGGTTATGACACAATCAAAATTTTCACATCCTTTAGGAAGTCCTACTTCTTTAAAAGGGAATTCGATGGTTAGTAGGTTGATTTCAATGCTCGAACTTTGGGTATCGATTTTAATGGCTTTAGCAAAATAATGCACGTTGGCAGGCGTGGTAACAATGGTGGTTTTGAGTCCTCGAGTGGCGAATAATCTTACCATATCCATGGATGGAATCATGTGGCCTGGAGCTAAGAAAGGGAGGAAAAATATGTGAGGTTGATCTTGCTTTGAGTTCGTTTTTGGTTTTCTTGCAAGATTTGAAGATGGGCAATGACCTTGGGGAAGAGGGTTGAATTTGTTATATTGAATTGAGGGTGTACAACTGCATTGTATACAAGTGGTACACATATTTTAGAGATTTTAGATTGAATTATTGTGTAAATATGATTACCTTTGGATACCCATGTCGATGATTGGGTCAACGTTTTATCGTCTAATTAGCAAATATAGAATAGTAGAATACTAATTAAGTAACCATAAAAGTTGAGATTTGAGGCTTACCTTAAAAAATCAATTTAAATGCTCAATTGGACAAGTGAATCAACTCAACACGGTGACAAATTAGCAGTTGGCACATTTAGAAAAGAGTTAGCACATGTCCACTTGTTTTAGACTCGTGACAAATAGAAAGAGAAAGCATTAAAATCTGAAAATTACAGAACAAGATGGAGAAGCCGAGAAGGATACTAAGTGAGCAAATCGGATATCCGGTCAAATTTTTAGAAATCGGACCCGAAATTTGTTCGTACCGGGTCTTAAAATTTGGCATTGGAATTGGAACACTTCAACCGGGTCCTAAACTTTAGGAATTTAAATTAGAACCGCCGGGTACCGAGTCTGGTTTCGGGTACCCACTTATGTACATAATTATTAAATTTTAATACTTTTTTTGATCCATTTTCATTTTTAGTGTTTAATACTTATATTTATATATGCATGATTGCATGAAGCAATTTTATTTAGGTTAGATATTAATAATATGTTTTTATTTATTTATTTATTTATTTTTATTTTACTAGCTAGATACATTTAACATATTTTTTTTAAGGAAAAAGTGTATTTAGTTTAATATATATTGGATAACCAGGTACCCAATCGGTTCCTGGTCCAAAAAATTGGGAATTGAAATTGGAACCGGTTGCAACCCAAATTTATTACCCGGAATTGCAACCAATTCTATATCCGGACTCGCCAGTTCCTAACCGATTTCAGTTCCAATTCCGGGTAGCCGGAATTTTTGCTTGCCCTAAGTGATACAATAATACTGATCAAATGCTCATAAAATAGAATTTTTTGTTCACCCTAAGTGATACAATAGTGATACAATAAACGTGGATATTAGCCTTCAATTTTGGAATTTTTTGTTTTTTTTTTTCGCCTGGATATAAAACTTGCCGAAATATTTACCATGGTCCCTAATATCCACCGGGAGTCCAATTGGGTGGGTAGAATAATCCAATTTGGATTTAAACGACCAATTTCCCGGTTTACAACTTGCACCAATTTCATTAACTCAAGCCTACCACGAACATTTAAACAACAAATAATGATCATACTTCCTCCGTTCTTTTTTTATTGCACTATGAGGGATTTCACGTTTGTCAATGCATTTTTTTAGCTATTAATATCTTCAATTATACTTTTGTAAAAATTATAAAAAAATTGATATTTGAAAAGAAGATTTCGAGACGAATCTAATGAGATCCCACATGACTATATTTTTCCGAATAGATAAATCACAAATGATGGTCGAAGAAGATTAAGTGAATAGTGTAAAAGTCCTAATGGTGCAATAAAATAAAAACGGAGGAAGTATATGTTTCCAAACGACATTATATGACCCTGAGATATATCTACTAGAATTTCAAAACTTTTCGACACAAGATCCCGAAACCTCAAAAATTTCTCAAAAAGTCCGGTTATTAACTTATAATTTTGGTATTTTTTGACTTTTTTTGTCCGGAAATAAAAATTTCCAAAATGTTTAACATGGTCCATAAGTCCAATTGGCTGGGTGGAACCATCCAATTTGCCTTTAAACGACCAATTTACCGGTTTACAACTTGCATCGATTTCATTAACTCAAGCTTACCATGAACATTTATGACAACATATAATGTTCATATATGGTTCCAAATGGCATTATATGACTATGAGATGTATCCCCTAAAATCTCAAGCCTTTTCGACACCGTGCCTCGAAACCTCCAAAATTTCTCTAAAACCGTGGATATTAGCCTTCAATTTTGGAATTTTTTGACTTTTTTTTTGCCCGTAAATAAAAATTTCCGAAATGTTTACCATGGTCCCTAATACTCCCCAGGAGTCCAATTGGGTGGGTGGAACCATTCAATTTGCCTTTGAACGTCCAATTTACCGATTTCATTAATTCAAGCCTACCACAAACATTTATGACAACATATAATGATCATATATGGTTCCAAATTTCATTATATGACCCCATGATGTATCTTCTAAAATCTAAATCCTTTTCGACACCTGGCTCTGAAACCTCACAAATTTCTCAAAAAGCATGGATATTAGCCTTCAATTTTGGAATTTTTTGACTTTTTTTCGCATGGAAATAAAAATTGCCGAAATGTTTACCATGATCTCTAATACCCTTTGAGAGTCAAATTAGGTGGGTGGAACCATCCAATTTTCCTTTAAACGATCAATTTACCAGTTTACAACTTGCACCGATTTCATTAACTCAAGCCTATCACGAACATTTATCACAACAAATTATGATCATATATGGTTCCAAATTAAACGACATTATATGACCATGAGATGTATTCCCTAGAATTTCAAGACTCTTAGACACCGAGCCTGAATACTCCAAAGTTCATAATACGCCTTCAATTTTTGAATTTTTTGACTTTTTTTGCCCGGAAATAAAAATTGCAAAAATGTTTATTATAGTCCATAATACCTTCCCAGAGTCCAATTGGGTAGGTGGAACCATTCCATTTTCCTTTAAACGACCAATTTACGGATTTACAACTTGCACTGATTTCATTAATTCAAGACTACAACGAACATTTATGACAACATATAATGATCATATATGGTTTCAAATGACATTATATGACCCCGAGATGTATTTCCTATAAATTCAATACTCTTTGACATAGGGCCCCAAAACCTCCAAAATTTCGCAAAATGTGTGGATATTAGACCTTAATTTTGGAATTTTTTGACTTTTATTCGTCTGGAAAAAATAATTGCCGCAATGTTTAAACTGGTCTCTAATACCCTTTGGAAGTACACCTGGCTGGTGGAACCATCCAATTTTCCATTTAACACCCGATTTACCAGTTTACAACTTGCACCTATTTCATTTACTCAACCCTACCACGTACATTTATGACAACAAATAATGATCATAAATGGTTCCAAACGACATTATAGAACCCCGAAATGTATTCCTTAAAATTTCAAGACTTTTCGAAACCGGACCCCCTCCAAAATCTCTCAAAAAGCTTGGATATTCGACTTCAATTTTGGAATTTTTTAACCTTTTTACGCCCGGAAATAAAAATTGCCGAAATGTTTACCATGGTCAGTAATACACTTTGGGAGTCCAATTGGGTGGGTGGAACCATTTAATTTGCCTTTAAACAACCAATTTACCAATTTACAACTTGCACCGATTTCATTAGATCAAGCCTACCACAATAATTTATGATAACATATAATGATCATATATGGTTCCAAACGACATTATATGACCTCGACACATATATTCCCTAAAATCTCAAGGTTTTTCGACACCGTACCCAACCTCAAAAATTTCTCAAAAAGCATGAATTTAAGCATTCAATTTTGGAATTTTTTGATTTTCTTTCCCCCGGAAATAAAAATTTCCGAAATTTTTACCATGATCCCTAATATCCTTTGGGAGTCCCATTGGGAGGTGGGACCATCCAATTTGCCTTTAAACGACCAATTTACCGGTTTACAACTTGCACTGATTTCATTATATCAAGCCTGCCACAAACATTTATGACAACAAATAATGATCATATATGGTTCCAAACATCATTATATGACCCCTAGATATATCCCCTAAAATTTCAAGACTTTTCGACACCGGGCCCCGAAACCTCCAAAATTTCTCAAGAACCGTGGATATTAGCCTTTAATTTTGGAATTTTTTGACTTTTTTTTTTGTCCGAAAATAAAAATTGCCGAAATGTTTTTCATGGTCCCTAATACCCTCCGGGAGTCCAATTGGGTTAGTTGAACCGTCCAATTAAACTTTAAACGACCAATTTAATTACCGGATTACAACTTGCACGGATGTCATTAACTCAAGCCTACTACGAATATTTGTGACAACATATAATGATCATATATGGTTCCAAACGGCATTAAATGATCCTGAGATTTATCCCCTAGAATTTCAAGACTTTTCGACACCGGGGCCCGCATCCTCCAAAATTTCTCAAAAAGCGTGGATATTAGCCATCAATTTTTAAATTTTTTGTCTTTTATTCGCCCGGAAATAAAAATTGCCGAAATATTTACCATGGTCCCTAATATTGTTTGGGTGTTCCATTGGGTGGGTGGAAAATCCAATTTGCCCTTAAACAACCAATTTAATTACCGATTTACAACTTGCACGGATGTCATTAACTCAAGCCTATTACGAACATTTATGACAACATATAATGATCATATATGGTTTTAAATGGCATTAAATGATCCCAAGACGTATCTCCTAAAATTTCAAGATTTTCGACATCGGGCCCCGAATCCTCCAAAATTTCTCAAAAAACGTGGATATTTACCATGGTCCCTAATATTGTCCGGGAGTCCCATTGGATGGGTGGAACCATCCAATTTAACTTTAAACGACCAATTTACCGGTTTACAACTTGTACTGATTTCATTAACTCAAGCTTACCACGAACATTTATGACAACAAATAATGATCATATATGGTTCCAAACAACATTATATGACCCCGAGATGTATCCCCTAAATTTCAAGACTTTTCGACACCGGGACTCGAAACCTCCAAAATTTCTTAAAAAGTGTGGATATTTAGCCTTCAATTTTGGAATTTTTTGACTTTTTTTTTTCCCGAAAATAAAAATTGCCGAAATATTTTTCATGGTCCCTAATACTCTTCGGGATTCTTATTGGGTTGGTTGAACCAACCAATTTGCTTTTAAATGACCAATTTAATTACCGGTTTACAACTTGCACGAATGTCATTAACTTAAGCTTACTACGAAAATTTATGACAACATATAATGATCATATATGGTACCAAACGACATTATATGACCCCGAGATGTATCCCCTAAAATAATAATACTTTTCTACACCGGGACCCGAAACCTCCAAAATTTCTCAAAAAGCGTAGATATTAGCCTTCAATTTTGAAATTTTTTGATTTTTTTTTCGCCCGAAAATAAAAATTGCCGAAATGTTTACAATTGTTTTTAATACCCTCTGGGAGTCCAATTAGGTGGGTGGAACTATCCAATTTGTCTTTAAACGACCGAATTACCAGTTTACAACTTGCACCGATTTTATTAATTCAAGTCTACCACGAACATTTATGACAACAAATAATGATCATATATGATTCCAAACGACATTATATGACCCCGAGATGTATCCCATAGAATTTCAAGACTTTTCGACACCGGGCCCCGAAACCTCCAAAATTTC
Organism: Chenopodium quinoa; assembly: GCF_001683475.1. Lineage (NCBI taxonomy): Eukaryota > Viridiplantae > Streptophyta > Magnoliopsida > Caryophyllales > Amaranthaceae > Chenopodium > Chenopodium quinoa. The sequence goes on from NW_018742244.1 coordinate 3,433,559, forward strand.
TCAAAAAGCGTGGATATTAGCCTTTAATTTTGGAATTTTTTGACTTTTTTTCGCTTGGAAATAAAAATTTCCGTAATGTTTACCATGGTCCCTAATGTCCTCCGGGAGTCCAATTGGGTGTGTGGAACCATTCAATTTGCTTTTAAACGGGCAATTTACCGATTTACAACTTGCACCGATTTACCGGTTTACAATGGCCAATTTAATTAACTTGCATCGAATTTTAGTTGAACTGAAACTGACCCAAATTCGTTTTAAACCGTCAAAACACGAGTTTAACCCGACTTGTTACAAACCTGACCTGAATTCAACCCGACTCGTTCTTAACCTGACCCGAATTTAACCCAACCTGTTACAAACCCGACCCGAAATCAACCCGACTTGTTATTGACCTAACCCAAATTCAATCCAATTTGGTATTGACCCGACCCAAATTATACCATACCTATTACTTAACTAACTCAAAAATTCAATCCGATCTATTACTAACACGACTTGTTATTGACCTGACATAAATTCAACCCAAATTGTTTCTGACCCGATTTCAAATCACCTTAAATGCAATTTAGACCACCTTATTATTGTTGATAAATTCATTTTGTCTTGGGAGACCAAGTCGGTCCAGGCCAGCAAAAGAAAAGAGCATCATCCTCAAATTTAAGAGTTAAATATAGTATATATCTGTTGTATGGTCAAAGGAGATAATTATCTTCCTAAATTATAGACTATAGTTTCCTAGTGTATTGCCATATATATATTATAGTCAAAGGAAATAATTAGCTTGATAAAAATGATAATTATCTATTTATAATTAGTTGAACCCGTATATGACCTGACTTGGAAATGACCCAACCTGATTGTAACCTGCAAATTATTGACTTGAACATAACTCGACTTGAATCCGAGAATGACCCGACTTGGAAATGATCTAACCTGATTATAACCCGCATATTATTGACTTGAATCAAACCCGACTTTAACCCAAGAATGACCCGACCTAATTATAACCCGCAAATTATTGACTTGAACCGATCCCGACTCAAACCCGAGAATGATCCGATCTGATTCTAACTCGCAAATTATTGACTTGAACCGAACCTGACTCAAACATGAGAATTAACCCGTTTTAACTCGTGAAATCCCGGATTAAACCCGACCTATTGTTCAACCGACTCGAATGTAGCCCGAATTGTTATTAACCCGACCTAAACTTGATCCAAACCCGATAAGAAGTATGACCTGACGTGATCCGACTCAAGCATGACCCAATCCAAATTCGACCTACATAGGTTATGGAATTAATCTTAATTTACCCGATCCGAATTGAACCGACCCACTATTACCCGACCCAAACCCAACCCTTTTTCCCAAATTGACAGCTCTACTCGTAAATTATTAATTTTCCGGTTGTCGTACTCCAAAAATTATTACAGTTAGGCAATAATATTGAAAGAAGGGGATTAAGGAATCATGAGTCAATAATGACTATTATGTTTCAAACATATAATACTCATTTTACATAGTCAATGGAAGTTTAAATAAAGTCGTTCTGTATATAGTTTCCGAAAGTAGATTTTAATAAATATTGATAATATGAAATTATAAATAGGCAAAATTGGTATAAATCACTTTTTTTGTCCAACTTTTTTGAAAAAAACCACCTTTTATGTTTTTTTATTTACTAAATCACCTTTTAAGTACCATAATTCTTGATTGCATTACCCCTATTTTAAATTTTGACAAAAAAATTAACTGAGACGTCAAAGGGGCCCACAACTTGTGTCTTTCGCTCCTAAATTATGTATTTTTTTCACCCAAAAACATTTGACCCTCCCCTCTATATAAATGCATGACTAAATTGAGTAAATCTTTAAAAAAACCAAACGTAATTTTGCTACAAAAATTAAATTGTAGTATTTGTTTATTCTCAAACCCTAAATTGAGGTTATTGAAGTGATGGTTGAGATGGAAGGGAAGGTTTTGCTATGGTTGATGATTTGGAAGTGGATGGTTGAGATACAATCTGTTAGATTTGAAATAGGGGTGGTGTAATAAAAAATTTAGGTACTTAAAAGGTGGTTTAATAAATAAAAAAGCATAAAAGGTGTTTTTTTCAAAAAAAGTTGGACAAAAAAGGTGGCTTATACCAATTTTACCTTATAAATATTTTTAAAAAGTGTATTATAATGAATAATGCAAAGAAACAAATGAGTAAATGAAAAGAAAACTATTGAAATCCATTGTAATCCCATTTATTTAATTTTATAACATTTATTCATGTTTATAACACTTATAAACATTTATTCATGTTAGCTATAAATCCATTAATTAGCCATTGAACAATCTGCTTGTGCAAAGAGTAACTGGCCAACATGATTATCATATAAAATCCGTTGGTTCATCTGCTGGTACGCTCCCAAGTATGTAACACTATTATGTTCTTCTTGTGTACTTTCGAGATACATCAAACAAACCATGGCATTTCCGCTACTGGCTTGGCTGATGACAAAGCTCGCAGGTGGTGGTATAACCAAGTCCGCATTATTAGCAAAATGATACGTAATAATTGGAACCTTAATGTCAATCGGATCCGCAATACGTTCGTAACAAAGCCTAAGTCCCAATTCCGGCTGATCCATCTTCCTCACATTGTGATTGCTTGTTTCAATGACGTTCGAAACAGCATCTAAAAACTTTCCGTAAGCTTCCGAGACAATGTACGAGGTTGCGGCCCCCGAGTCTATGATACACCCTCCTCTACCATCTGCGATTAGTTGGAACATTGAGGGATCAACATCTAGTCGTTGAGGGCCTACAGTGATCCCTTCGAGGGTTAAGTAGTACGTTGAACGGTCTTGGAAGCGTTGTAACGGTGTCGATTTCATTCCTGATGGTTCAACCACGTCGGTTCCAAATCGAAGGAACATGGGTGAACCACCAGCTGCTTTGGCTGACGGCAATTGTAAGCAGTATGAGAATCGCCCCTTTGACACTGCATCAGCTCGGTTCCAGAAACTAAAATCGCCGTAACCCATGCCCATAAGTCCGCTGATTTTGTTATCATCTTTAGCTCCTGCACAAAAATATATATTCAACATTTCAAGTCGATTTATTCAATTTCGCCTGAAATTATTTTATCTAAATTGATTTTATTTTATTAAAATATATCGTGTACTAATTAGTTTATTTGAAATTTTAAATCTTATTTCTGTAATAACTACTATCTCCGTTAAATGTTATATTTAACTCTGGAATATTTTATAACTCACCAATAATACCCAAAAATTGCATATAATAATTAATGAAGGTAGTATTCATTCTAAACTAATTTTGTGTGAAATATAAATATATTAAAATAAAATGAAATAAGGACACAAAGTTATGGATTGATAGGCTAATAATTGAGTGAATTAATTGTGCAAATCTTCTTAAAAAAACATGACACAACATGACCGAACAAATATAAAATCGACTACGTATTACTCGTACCTTCTTTAAAATTTTGCATGTTAATGCCACAACCGAAAAAAGGCGTTAAATACAGCTACATATTGGTCGTAGTCAGATTGGAAGGTTAAAGTTTCCAAGGCAGCAATAGCTAATTCGGATGAATCGTCGCTATAAACTCGTTCCAATTTACAACCATCACTTTGGCATTGTGCACTAGAAGGGCAATGTTCACAAGGAAGTGGTTTGTAAGATTGTGATTGACTAGCTGGAAATAAGGGATCTGCTTGATGAAAGCAATTTTGGCCGCAACCTTCGCATTGTGTCCATGTAAGATCACTGCCCGTATCTAAGCCTAGGTAATAAGTTTTGTACCTTGGATCTTGATTAAATGTACCAATACCAACTTGCACATAATATAATAGATCCACGAGACCTAAAGAAGGTCGTACGATCCAATCATTTATGTGACGCGACTTCAAAGAGGTAGTATTTGTATTGGTACCATGTAACCTTGTTAGGGATTTAACTCTAGAATTCGACAAACGAATATACTCTTCCCATATCTTGTTTTCAGTAAGGTTGTTGGTGCGATGTATAGGTGATTCAGGAGAGTATCGATGAATCATTTTAAGACTAAAACCAATATGGTTTTTAGTAGCATGACTACTTTGAAGGAAGTTATCGACTGTAAAGAAAAGGAGTGACACGAAAAAAAGCTGTAACACGGGATTAGCCATAGACAATAAAAAGGTCTTTGAAAATTGGGAATCCCTCAGTTTTTTTTTTCCAGAGAGTTTACTTAGCTTGACTCTTAATTTTTTTTTTTGACAGGTTGACTCTATAAATATTCACTTAATTATTCATCTGTACATTAATAATTTTCTCACCAATAATGCTGGTCAAAGATAACGGTTTTATTTATGGAATGTAATATGATTAATGATATCAAAATGATAAGTTACTTATATATGTAAATATCTTTGATATACTACCTAAACAAAGTTTTAATTAAAATTAAAATGGAGATTTTATCGACTATATATATTTTTGAGCCCATGAGAAAACCCACATGTGAGTGGTGTGTTGTCTCACATTAATTGAGTGTATAAGTGAGAGTTTGCATTGGGATGTGCATCCCTCATTGAAGAAAGAAGATAATTGTGTCCGTTTTATAAGGCTAAGGGGCTACTCTCCTTATTGCCATATGGTTTTGAGGTGCAACCTCCTTGGTCATATATAGTGGACAATCATGACGGTGTGGCCCAAAAGTGTTTATGATGGTATCAGAGCCAAGTTGGGTTATGTTGTGATCTGGGCACATTAGTTGACTTGTATAAGTGAGAGTTTGTATTGAAATGTGTATCCCACATTAAAGAAAGAAGATAAATTGTGTCAACTTTGTAAGGCTAAGAGGCTACTCCCCTTATTGCCATATGTATAGATAAATCATAACTAATGACCAATTTAAGAATCGATCTCAGAATAATCACTAAGGAGGACATTATATTAAAGTGAAAATTTTAAGGTACATCAGCCTGTACCTTGCATGCTACAGACAAAAAGCGTGGAAAGAACAAGAACCTGTTTTATAAAGAACATACTGCTGCTTTTTAAAGAACATATAGCAGTTTTGTAAAGAACATCTAATTTTATGTTTTTTTATATACATAAAGAACATCTGTAATATTAATAAAGAACATGAAGATTTTATGTAATAAACATTATTTATATATATCTACCATAGTTTTATTAAAAAATTTAATGAACCTCTCAATAAGCAATGAACATTATATCACAAATAAAAGTTCATTACACTGACATATGTTCTTTTCACTCTTTTTTGGTGCAAATATGTTCCTTTTACTTTAGGTATATGTTCTTTAAATTATAATAGTATGTTCTTTTCCCTACAGTTTTATGTTCTTTACATTTGTATAATATGTTCTTTTTGCGAAACGGTGGTACGCTGCAAGGTACTTACGCCTGTAGGAACCACACATTGATATTAAAGCAAACTGAAAACTCAAACAATTAATGCTATTATTTATATATAAGAAGATAGCTAAGCTAGTATCAATGAACGACCCTTGTTGCAATCCTCTTAATGTTATTATTACGGCTAAGAATATAGCTAGCTAGTATCAACGACCCTTGTTGCAATCCTCATTTGCAACGAGTAGTTGTCCATTTGGAATATCATATGTTATCCGATGACCAACTTGTTGTGTAGATCCTAATACGGTCATACCATCACCGTCTTCCATACTATTTTCGAAAATCTTCAAGCAAACTAGGACTTGACCATCATGTTTGGTGTAAATTTCAAATGTTACATCAGAATTCATCACGAAAATCGCGTTATTTGCAAACTTCCAAGTAATCCAAGGAAGATTAAGGGTTGTAGGCTCACGTACACGCCTGTAACAAAGGCCGAACCCTTCATACCTTGCTGAAGCATCATCTAATCTCTCTAAATTTGAGTTTCTAGATTCAATAGATGATGCCACCTCTTTTTCTAAGGCTTGGTACGCCGAAGTAGTAACAAGGCTTATGGATGTGCCTGTGTCGATGATGGTTCCTCCTTTTCCGTCTGGTGTGATTTGAAACGCGTTAGGAGGAATTTCAAGGTCCTTTTTGTTTACCTGAATACCGCGAAGATCTAAGTAGTAATAAGGTTTGTTCTGATGTTGAAACATTGGGGTGGCACTAGGCTTTCCGGGTTGTATACAATCATCTCCAAATCGAAGTAACATTGGTGGTAAATCTTGATATTCTTTCTTTTGTAAGCAATATTGGAATTTTCCATTAACCACAGTTTTTTTTTGTTCATGGAAGCTACGTGCGCCATAACTCATTCCGAATATTCCACTTATTTTGTTGTTTGGATCATCATCTGCATTACAAGTTTACAACACAAACAAAGGGTACCTCATGTTATTTATTGTATATCAAATGAAATAAAGATATATGCATGAATAATGAAATTTTAGAATTTGGGCCCAATATAAATGAGGCCCTGTGTTTTGTATAGCCCAATAACGGCTCTTGAAAAGATATTTATACCAGCAATAACAAGAGTCAACTCTCAACAAAAGCTATATTTTCAACAAGGATGTAACTTTCAAAATTGTGTTTAAAAAAAAAAAATTTAAAAAACCAAATTGTATTTGATATTCAAAATTGACAATTGTTAATGACGAAAGACACCAAGTACTTTTCAATAACAAAATTGATGGAAAAAAAAAATCTTTAGTGATTGAGAAGTGATGTAAAAGATTGATTGGTTACTCTTTTTTTTGTACAATATTGTTAAATTGTTCTAATTTATATTTTCATTCTATAAAGATTTTATAATTTATATATGCTAATACGAAATTAAAGATATTAACGGTGTACATTACAAGCCATATAAAATGTGAATGGAAAGATAAATGAAGAACAAATTGAAGTAATATCATACCTTGATGAAAACCTTGCATGTTGAGACCGCAACCAAAAAGAATAAAATCCACTAGTCGAGGAGTCGTTGGAGTCTCGAAGGTAAAAGATTCATGAGCCAAAACCGATTCGACTTTGGCGCCATCTCCATAGTTGGTTTCCAACTTGCAAATATTGTTCTCACACTTTGCGCCTGAAGGACACTCGGTGTGGCAAGGAACTTCCTTATAAGTAATAGATTTACTTGCGGGATATAACGGGTCTACTTGTCGAAAGCAATTGTTACCGCAACCTTCACATTGTGTCCATATGAGATCACTCGCGGTATCAAACCCTAGATGAACTGTTTTATGAGATGGAATTGGATCGAATATGCCCATTCCCAATTCTACCGCGTAGATAAAAGAACCTAATCTTATTGGTGGTCGTATTGTTGGATCATCATTCTTGGTTTTGTTGTTTTTACCTAAGTTTGCAAGTGATTTGATTCTGAGCTTGGACATTTTGATGAATTCCCTTCTTCTCGTTGCATCCATTTGTGCAAGGTTTGGTCCATTTCCATGAACTAATCTAAGGCTAAAACCTTTGTGACTTTGGGTGGTAGCATTATTATCAATAGCATGGATGATTTTGGGTGCTAGAGAAAGAAGGATAATAATAACAATTGGTGAAAAATAGACTAATTTATTTGGATTAGCCATTGAAGCTAGTTGTTGAAAGAAAATGAATCAGTGAAAACAAGTGGTATTTTATATACTAGTATATTGAGTGAAATTTGCATACTACAATTTGAATATGATATACTTGTATTTTATAGCACATGTACATTTATGATTATTTAATGTTACAATCATCTTTGATTTTTATTTCTTACTGATTTAGGATGGATGAGTGTTATTAAATTTGGAGATATATTTGTTTTAGACCCCCTTATTTTGATTTGATTGTTTTTGTGAGTCATATTATCATATATAAGCGCATGTGATCCTATCCAAGTTTCTCCCCCTTTGGCCAACCCACAAGATGCCATGGTCTTATATATTTGTGATTTGTATTAAATGAATTTATTACTCATTAGTTCAATGTCAAATTACATACAAAATACCATTATATATTTTACCTTACCATGTGAAATTTACTTTCCATGGATGCATACCTGAAAATTCTATAGTAGTCACCTGACTACCATCAATAATCAATAACTATATACTAAAAGACACACCAGCAATGACACGTGTCATCTCCTGGTGTGTCCTTAGTATTATTTTTTTTTTGTAAAAAAATTTAATTATAATATAAATCTTATACAAAAATAATTTCTTATATAATTTAACAAAGATAATTACTTTGAATAAAAAATATTTGATATAAAAAAGATTTAATATATTTTTTCACTCAAACATTTATGACTATTATAGATAATATTAACATAATTTGCGACATATTTTAATGTACTTCAAGGAAGTATGCATATTTTTTTCAATAAAAATAGTTGTTCATTTATTGATTAGAATTCTCATCAAAGTAGTGTGTATATTTATTATTTGTTTTTTATATTTTAAAATTTTTTGTAAAATAACCAATTAAATTTAAAATTGATAGGGGTATTATTTTTTAAAAATTACCGTGCGTGGCACGGTACCTAAACTAGTTATACTTAATTTTCATTGACCAATTTTTAATTTATTTTTTATTTGTCAAATTTATTAAAAATAATTTTTCATTTTTAGAAACTTATTTTTAATTTAGAAATTTGTTTTTTGAATTTTTTATAAGTTTGACAAACAAAAATAAATAAAAAATCAATCAATGAAAATGAAGTATAGTGATAGTCAGATTAAGGATGTCTACTATTATACCATTATCATATGAATCTCCCCTATTTCCAGGTGTGATTTTTATACTCCATCAAAATATACAAGGTTAAAATAAAATAAAAAAAATATCAGATTTTGGAAAATAGAGAATTTGTAGGAATAAATAATTTTTATTTAATTATGCAAGCTAAATAACTATTACACATCAATTATCACCATAACAAGGCGCTGGATTGAAGTATAGTAGAGCATTATCAACATCATATACAATCCGATGACTCTTCTGTTGTTGTGCTCCCAAAACCGTCAAACGGGTATCTACATTTTCCGAACTATCAAGCATTGTGAAGCAATATATGTAATTACCAGTAACTTTTGATATTCTAGAAATAAAGGTTGTTTCATCTGAAAGAACGAAGGCGGTGGCATTAGCAAAATGGAATATGATTGTAGGAAAATAAACAATATCTGGTTCCGTCGAAATTTGTTCGTAACAAATTTTAAGACCCAAAAAAGTCTCGGACTCATTTAATCTTCGAACATTAGAATTTGCGCTTTCGATGTAGTGTATCACCGCAGATGCCATTATACTGTAGGGTTCCGAGGCCATGGTAGAGAACATCGGCACTGGGTCTATTATACACCCGCCTGTAATATCTTTCTCATTGAAAGCGAAAACCTTGGGATCGATATCTAGTAACGTAGAATCGACGGTGATGCCTTGGAGGTCCAAGTAGTATCTAGGGAGACTTGGGTACAATTTTATTGTTGTTTTTTGTAGTCCGTCTACTAGTTGCATCGCATCGTCGCCGAATCGGAGGTACAAAGTAGAATCACCAAATGGTAAGCAGTAAGAGAACACTCCTTTGAAGTATGCTCTGACTTGATTCAGGAAACTAAATTCGCCGTTACCCATTCCCAATTTTCCATTTATCCTGTTATTTTTTATACTACCTGCGTGAGATTGAAAACAATTATTCTTCAATTACGATAGAATGAAATAATCAAGTGAAAGAGTATACACTGCACCCTAGTAGAATTATTCTCAAAAAAAATTAAATTAAAATGAGGGGGACTACAATAACCATATAAATTACCCACAAATTAAAACCAAGAATTTTAAAAATATGAGTATATTGAATATTTGCAATGTGAAAAATGAGAAATTGGATTTTTTTTTTTCTATGATGCAATTTTTACACTTCGTATAACCTTATAGAATGTAATTGTTACGATATTAATAACTACATACTAAAAGACACAACAACAATGATACAACATAAAGCAATAGTGATTATAAAAAATTAAAAACTATAATGGTATTTTAAAAGAAATATGACACAACATGAAGCCATAGTTTAATAATGGTTATTAATTATTATAATGATATTAAAAAACTATAAATTAAACTTTAAATATATTAAATTAAAAATAATGATATTAAAACTATAATAATATTTTTTTTTGAAGAATGCTATTAAAACTAAATAAAATTTAAATTATAATGAAATTAAAATTAAATAATATTAAAATTTAAATTATAATGATAATTTAACCATGGTTCTTAAAAATTAAAAATTAAAAATTAAAAATTAAAAATTAAAAATTAAAAATTAAAAATTAAAAATTAAAAATTAAAAATTAAAAATTAAAAATTAAAAATTAAAAATTAAAAATTAAAAATTAAAAATTAAAAATTAAAAATTAAAAATTAAAAATTAAAAATTAAAAATTAAAAATTAAAAATTAAAAATTAAAAATTAAAAATTAAAAATTAAAAATTAAAAATTAAAAATTAAAAATTAAAAATTAAAAATTAAAAATTAAAAATTAAAAATTAAAAATTAAAAATTACCGAAAGCTAACCAAGTTTAAAAGAAAGATGATACGACATGAAGCCATAGTGATTATCGAGTAGTTCATCTTACCTTGGTTGAAATTTTGCATGTTAATTCCACAGCCAAACGTGACATTCTGCAATTGTACTATTAGGCTGTTTGGGCTGCTACCTTGAAAAAGAGTGGAGAATGTTTCAGAGGCAAGAATGGCTATTAAAGATGAACCATCCCCATAAGTACGATTCCATGTACAAGCACCATCACTTTGGCAACGTGCACCATATGCATAAGGGCATTGATTGCAAGTATATGGTTTATAGGTTCTAGATTGACTAGCAGGATATGGGGCATCTGTTTGATGAAAGCAATTTTGGCCACAACCTTCGCATTGCATCCATGTAAGATCATTTCCGGTATCCAATTCGAAGTTATAAGTCTTGTAACTTGGAAAATGTTCAAAACTACCAATCCCAAGTTGCACATAGTAATATAGACCAAAACCATGTATTGTAGGTAGAATGAACTCATCAGTACTATAACTCGATTTGGTTGATGAGCTAATATTTTTTGTTCCATAGAGTGCTCCTAGTGAGTTAAATCTGCTAATTGAACTTTGAACGTATTCCTTAATTTTATCTTCTTCTGTAAGGTTGGCACGAAATGTAGGTGATTCAGGAGAGTATCGATGAATCATTTTAAGGCTAAAACCATTATGTTTTTTATGAGCATAACTATTTTCAAAGATAATAAAGAAAAGGAGAGCTGGTAAAAAAATATTTAATGGTAAACTAACCATGGCTAAAATTTGGAGAATGTTTTGCTTAGGAGGTGTATGAGCCTATCCTTAAAGATACAGAGTATAAGAAGAATGATGATTATCTTGAATATTGTGACTGAATTTGTAGAATACAGCATGAAGAATATTTCAAGATCTAGAATAATCAAAGTGTGCATCCCCCTTTTCTCTGATATCAACCCTTTCATAAGTCAACTTTACAAAATCTAGAATTACCTTCTACAACGTATATCTACAAGGACATTATCTTATACGAAGTATCTCTTTTGATATAGTCTAGTAATTTTGGAGATTGTCCTACTTTATCAAATGATACACAAAATTTATTTATCAAATGACATTTTCATGATAAAATAATTTCAGTTAAGCAAAATAATGTGAAGAGAACATGGCCTACTTCGTTCGTACGTTATTATTTAGTTTACCCGTATTCTTTTTTAGACAAAATTATAAATTCTCTCAATTAACACGTTTCTTTTTCTATTAGCAAAGTTTTGTTATGTACAATTTCACTTTTACTGTTACTAACCCCATATAACGCCACCCGATTTTGAGTGGGTAGGATCATTAAAATCATTTTTCTTCTTAATCAATCACACCTCGCGATTTAATGTAATTGGCGTGTCAAATTGTCAATACGTCGTCAAATGAATAAGGATACGGCTGATAATTAGGTAATTTTTAAACAAAAAAAAAGGATAAAAAAACAAGATCAAACATTGTATCCCATGATTTCAAAAGGTTGACTCATTTTCTTAATAGAAAATAGATCATTCAAAACCTTTATAATCAACTATATTATCTTAAATTTGTATTAAGTCACAACCTCTAAATAAATTATCACTACTACTAGGCTAAGGGTGTTCATTATTGAAACCGGACGGGATCGGTCCGGGTAAAACCGGATATTTTCAGTCCGGCCCAAAATCCAGTTCAAGTAAAGTTTTTTTTTTTTTTTAAATAAATAATTTTAAATTAAATGGCAGCATCTATACACTACTTACGGACTGTTTTATTTGCAAAGTGAATGACAAAATACATACAATTGGCTAACAAAGAGGAAACACATTGAAGCAAACACAAACAATGAATTACTATTCTTATTATTAATCATAAAAAGTTAACTAGAAGTAGTATAAACTAACGACCCAAATTGCAATTCTCATCTGCAACGAGTAGTTGTCCATTAGGAAGATCATATGTTATACGATGACCCACTTGGTGGAGTGATCCTAATAGGGTCACACCACCAATTTCCTCCGGAGATTCCAAAAATAACAAGCAAACGAAATCTTCACCCTCAAGTGTGTAAATTTCATATAATACATCAGGATTAATAAGGAAATTTACATCATTTGGAAACAACAAAGTAATCCAAGGAAGATCAAAGGCCGTAGATGCACCACTAACTCGCTTGTAACAAAGATGATCATCAGGATCATAAGGATCTAACCTCACAACACCCGAGTTTCTAGATTCGATGTAAGCAGCTACCTCGGCTACCAAGACATGGTAGGCCTCTGGGGTTATATAGGTTTCGTCCGTGCCTGAGTCAATCACGGTTCCTCCGTTTCCATTTTGGGAGATTTGAAAAACATTAGGAGGAATCGCAAGAATTGTTTGGGCAACCCTAATGCCGCGGAGATCTATGTAGTAGATAGGTCTGTTCTGAAATCGAAACATTGGGATCGATCGAGGCGGTCCAGTGGGTTGTATACAATCATCTCCAAATCGAAGGAACATTGGTGGTAAAGCTTGAGCTACTTTCTTTTGTAAGCAATATTGAAATTTTCCGTGAACCAACTCTTGTCTTTGTTGTTCTTGGAAGCTAAGTTCGCCATAATTCATTCCGAACATTCCACTTATTCTATTGTTTTTATCTCCTTCTGCAACACAATACAAATTATAGGGTATCCTAATAAGTTATTTGATTATGGTATTTTTTGTTCAAGGTTCTAACATTTTATTATGTGCGACATTGTTAAGATCATTGTAATGTTTATTTTCAAAATATTAACTTTTTATAAATTATGCTAATACGAAATTAGAGATATTACTTGTACAATTGATCTTACATGTCACATGAAAAAAAAAAAAAAACAGAGGAAGTAATAAATACCTTCAGCGGTAAAACCTTGCATGTTGAAACCGCAACCGAATAAAACATCATTCAAAACTAGAGGAGTAGTTGCAGTCTGGAAGGTAAACGATTCATAAGACAAAACCACTTGAACTACGGCACCATCTCCATACTCTCTGGTCAGCCGGCAAGTATCGTCCACACATGTTGCGCCGGGAGGACAGTTATGGCAAGGGAGTTGCCTATAAGTATAAGATTCAGTTGCAGGATAAACAGGATATACTTGTTTAAAACATTTATCACAACCTTTACATTGAGTCCATATGAGATCACTTCCGGTATCGAACCCGAGATAAACTGTTTTATGAGATGAAGATGGATCAAATGTGCCTATTCCCAACTCTACCGCGTACATAGTAGTATCTATTACCATTTGCGGTCGTATTATTGGGTCATTTTTAGTTTTGTTTTTTTCACCTATTCGGGCAAGTGATTTTAGTCTAAGCTTGGACATTTGAATGTATTTCATTCTTGTTGTTGCATTCATTTCCATAAAGTTTGGTCGATCTCGATGAACTAGTCTAAGACTAAATCCCTTGCGATTTTGGGTGGTAGTGTTATTATGAGTAGCATGGATGATTTGAGAAAGACTAGCTAGAGAAAGAAGGATAATAATAATTTGTGAAAAATAGGATGATTTATTTGTATTAGCCATTGGTGAAGGGCTTGTTATTAGTTGTGAAAAATAATATGTGAAAAATGGGCTAATTTATACTATTTGACATGTTTAAAGCTTGTATAAGTTCATTTGAAAGAGAATGTGAAATAGGAACGTTTTTAGTCATTTAGGCCATATTTGGTTGATAATGATTCCAAATGGTCCAAAAAACAAGTAACTTGCTTCTTTTGTAATGCTTTGCTTAGGCACTTATATATATACCTATATTTGAGATGTTTAAAGCTTGTACAAATTCATTTGAAAGATCAAAAAATGTGAAAAATAGGAACGTTTTTTAGCCATTTAGGTCATATTTGGTTTATTTTGGTTTTAAATGGTCCTAAACACAAGTAAGTTGCTTTCTTTTGTAATTTCTTTGCTTAGGCAATTATAGCTACCTATATATGACATGTTTAAAACTTGTAGAAGTTCAATTGATAGAGAATGTTAAAAATGAGAACACTTTTAGCCATTTATGCCATATCTGGTTGATTATGGTTCCAAATGGTCCTAAAAACAAGTAACTTGCTATTTTTTGTAAACTATTTGCTTAGGCACTTATAGCTACCTAAATTTGACATGTTTAAAGATTGTACGAGTTCATTTGAAAGAGAATGTGAAAGACATGAACGTTTTTAGCCATTTAGGCCATATTTGATTGATTTTGGTTTCTAATGGTCCTAAAAACAAGTAACTTGCTTCTTTTTTTTTTCTTTTTTTTTTGTTTTTGTAAATTCTTTGCAAATTGGAACGTTTTTAACCATTTAGGCCAAATTTGGTTGATTTTGGTTCCAAATGGTCCTGATTGTATGGTAATCATCCTTAAAATGGTTTCTAATTACACTAATTTTTTATTGTCGATTTTGATTTATTTTTTAATGTCAAAATTAATTATACATAATTTATCTAATTTTAAAAAATCTAAGGCCCTATAATTATGAGGACCCAATTGTTTTCAGAGCCTGAGCTAATAAAAATAAAATTATTCCATATATTCTCCACTAATTCTTTCTCATGCTTCAAAGAAAACAACATTTCCTATGAAGTATAATTTCTAGATCTTTTACATAACTTCACTAGTGTGCCCGAGCAATGTATCATATTTTACTTTGAATATCAATAAATATTGTTTGAGTTATAAAATATATAATACTACGTATATAATTTTTAAGAAAAAGTGAACAATAATAACTAATACAAAGTATTTAGTACATTATAAATGAATATGTATGTTTTTTTTGGGTGCAAAAGAGGGGCTAGGCCCCAAAGAACAAAACTAAAACAATTACGAAGGAACAAAATTTGGCCAAGCCACCCCTACAAAGTTTTCAAGTAAAATACGCTCTAAAGCTAAAGGGGGGAATTGAATTAACTCAATATTATATTGTTGTTCTGCAAAACACCTTGATTCGCTAGCCAGTCAACTGCTCTATTTGTTTCTCGGTAAATATGATGAATTTTCACATGCTTATTAATCCAATTTTTTTTTTATCTTGTGTTCAAACTTTGTCATTAACATTTCAAAGCGTTTTGTGTGAGACCGGACTCACGTGAGACCGGGCTCAACAATAAAAGGCCAACAAAAAGGTACGGGCTGACTAAACCCGATTGCGAGGCCCGCGACACCAACTCCGCATTAGTACCGTGTCTACCTCCATTTTCATGGCTTGTTCTTCGCTGTTGTTGATACTCAGAAGAAGGAGGTTAAGCTTCGAAGACCAGCTTCCAAGTCTAGATCGAGAGACTACCGATTCTTTAATACTCTGACCTTTCTCTCTCCTACACCAAAAATGAAGTTATAGGAGAGAGAAAATTGGATCAAAAATCTGGTATCACTTGAAACCAGAACGACAATGGCGGAAAATTTAATAAACAAAGTAACAGTTGCCTTGTTACTAACTTTATTGTTTAATTTTTATTTATTTATTAATTTAAGCATTTATGATTAATCTTATCTTAATTATTACTAAAACAGGATAGGAATTAAACTTCCAACAGTAGAAGGAAGATTTGAGCATTTAACGGTTGAAGCAGATTGTTGTGTCAGTACAAGAGCTCTTCCAACACTACCTAATACTGCTCGTTTAGTTTGATTGGTATTACATTGGCTGAAAGGAAAAAGCTCACTATCCTTAAAGATATTTCGGGCATTGTTATACCTGACCAATTATACCTATTATCAAACATTATAAGTATAATACCTGACCAAATATACCTATTATCAAACAAAATAAATCTAATACCTGACCAAATATACCTATTATCAAACAAAATAAATATAATATCTGATCAATATAATCTATTACCAAGCAAAATAAATCTAATACCTGACCAATATAACCTATTACCAAACAAAATAAATCTAATACCTGACCAATATATACTATTACCAAACAAAATAAATCTAATACCTGACCAATATATCCTAATACCGAACAAAATAAATCTAATACTTGACCATTATACCTATTATCAAACAAAATAAATCTAATACCTAACCAATATATTCTATTACCAAATAAAATAAATCTAATACCTGACCAATATATCCTATTATCAAACAAAATGAATTTAATACCTGGCCAATATATCCTATTACCAAACAAAATAAATCTAATACCTGACGAATATAATCTATTATCAAACAAAATAAATATAATACCTGACTAATATAACTTATTATCAAACAAAATAAATCTAATACTCCGTACTCGAAAAATATTAAAAAACCGAGGGAGTATCAAATATTCAACAAACATGTTACTCCGATATACTCTAAAAAGCTTGGTCAGATAATGAAATTTTACTGCACATAATGCAATTCAAGTTGTATGAATGCTTTTTAATGGACTATTCTTGTAAAATGCAGCTATATGTATAGGATGACTCAGATAGAGTATATTCCGCTTCATATTACCATATTTACTAATAAAGCAGCCAAGCTTCTATTTGGGAACATCAGTGCTGAAAATTAGTACAAGTCATACAAGTTCTTGACGAAGAATTGAAATTTGAGAAAGTCGCCGCCATTGTTGAGAGTCCTTTCATGGTTGAAGGTTTGCAGAAGAAAGCAATAGAGATGAAGAAGAATAAGAATTGAAGAAGAATATAAAATCGGGCCGCGCGCGGGCCTTATAATAGAACGGACTCACGTGAGTCCGTTCTACACAATATTTTTCCTTAACATTTTTATTGCCATTGAAACATGCTTATAATATAATGGATAATGTATTATGTGACATTTTTTAAATACATGTGAAGCGTGCCATATTTTGTATTAGGAAGACTTAGAAATATATGAAGTCTAAATATAAAAATCTCTTGAGAAAGAATTATTATTCTTATTGTTATAATTTGTAAATACTAATTATGAAAATATCTTAGTATAAACTAACTAACGACCTTTGTTGCAATCCTCATTTGCAACGAGTAGTTGTCCATTTGGAATATCATATGTTATCCGATGACCAACCTGGTGGTGAGATCCTAATATGGTCATAGAATCGTCTATAATGGTCAAGCAAACTAGTACATCGCCACTATGTTTGGTGTAAATATTAAACACTACGTCAGGGTTCGTTAGGAAAATTGCATTATTTGCGAACACCCAAGCTAAGTAACCCAAGGAAGACTAAAGGTTGTAGGCTCACGTACACGCTTGTAACAAAGCCCGAACCCTTCGTAACGAGCTGCAGAATTACTTAGTCTCTCCAAATTTGAGTTTTTAGCTTCGATTTGTGCTGCCAACTCGGTTACTAACACACGGAACGCCTTTGTGGCTAGAAAAGTTACGGTTGAGCCTGTATCGATGAGGAATCCTCCGGTTCCATCGGGCTTGATATCGAACACATCAGGAGGAAGTTCGAGGTTCTTCTGGTTCACCTGGATGCCACGGGCTTCTAAGTAGTAGAAATCACTGTTTTCGTGTCGAAACATTGGGATGGAACTAGGCGTTCCGGGTTGTATACAATCATCTCCAAATCGAAGGTACATTGGTGGCAATTCTTGAGCTTCTTTCTTTTGGAGGCAATATTGGAATTTTCCTTTAACCAAATCAGTTTTTTGTGCTTGGAAGCTATATTTGCCATAACTCATTCCGAACATTCCACTTATTCTATTGTTTTCTTCGTCACCTGCATTAGAACACAAGTTAAAGGGTATAAGAGTCACAATGACATATGATGTAAACGGAATTTGATCCTAAGTCTTGATCGAGTATCATCTTTCAAGACTTTAACCAACTATGCTTGAAAATTTTATAATAGTATGTTGGTAAATGACTACCATTAGCTAAACTAAACGACATAATATTCTAATTTCTAAAATTGATTTTTAAACTCTAAAATCATTATAATATCTAAAAAACCCATTATAATTTCAAAATATAATAAAGAAATTTTCAGAAATTAAAAAAAAATGATTTTTGATTAATTTTTGCATTTAAAAAACCAAAAATAAACATGACAT
This sequence comes from Chenopodium quinoa, assembly GCF_001683475.1. Classification (NCBI taxonomy): domain Eukaryota; kingdom Viridiplantae; phylum Streptophyta; class Magnoliopsida; order Caryophyllales; family Amaranthaceae; genus Chenopodium; species Chenopodium quinoa. Next base: position 3,452,163 of record NW_018742244.1, read on the forward strand.
GTAAAATTTCAGCTAACTACAACACGCCATTTATTTTAATGTATGATAATCGTTTTCATATGAACGTAGTGAAATCATACATTAGCTAGTTGTTCATCCATACAAAAGATCGCGTGGAATGCAATTAAAATAAATCTAACATATTTATAAATAATAAGACATTTTTTGGAAGCATTGATAATCAAGCCATAGAAGCAAGGGCTTATTTGAACCAATTGTATTTTATTTTAGAAAATCCAATCGGCATGTAAGCAAAATTAACAAATGAGATTTGAGAGTTAATTTTTAAATATAAAAACAAGCAACAAATAGTTATTTTAAAACTTTTTTTTTTGTGCATATAAGATAATCCTAGGAATGACAAAACATATTTAAATGAATTTATTTTTAATAAAAACTACCAGGTAATTAACAATAACAAATAAGCTTGCATCATAAATTATACTCCGTATTTAAAAAAAAATTAAAACTTAGACTTTTAATTTGAATAGGATATAGCAATTTAATTAAATTATTGTATTATTTTTTAGTCTGAAACTGTTGGAACAACAAGTGTGTAGTGTGTGAATTTTGTGAAAAAACTCAAAGTCCCTCATTGGTGGGAAATGAGAGTTTTACTCTCTTTATAATATAGAGAGTGGGCTAAAGGGGTGTGGCCCTTGGGCTACCCACATTTTGTGGAGAGGGAGGACCTATATGGTAAACCATATATCACACACACGCGCGCCGAACCGAACCGAGCCGGGTCGGGTTTGGGTTTGGGTTATTAAACAAACTTAATTTTTGTTACCGGTTTGATTAATATTCAGTTACAAAACGTTTTACTGTTTTGGTTTAAATTTTTCCGTTACATTGCTTGATTCTCGTTGCTGTTTTACTGCTAAATGTTGCACCGTTACACTAATTTAATGCCTTCATTCTTGCTTAACGAATACACTAATTGCAGTAAACGTTGCTAATCTTTTTCCCGTTTTCATGCTTAAGCTGTTACGTATCTTTACCTATAAAAGGACGGTTCCACCTTTGTTTTTAAATACACGAAAAAAAAAACAGAAAACCACTTTGCAAAATATATTTTCTCTTCCTCTCAAAACAGTCGAGCAGTTTCTTTCTGATTTTCTGGTGTTCCGTTGTCCGGTGGTTCGGTGCAAAACCGCCGGTATTTTATACTTGTGAAAGACTGTTTTATCCTGGGGGCATCCGGTTTGGTACGAGCTGCTTGCACAAGTTTGAGGCAGTGCCGCGAATGTTCTACAGAGAGCGACATAGTCCGCGACTCAGTCTTATTCTCGGTAACATTGTTCTTACTATTTTATTTGTGCAATTCCGTTTATAACAAAAACTATTGAATAGTAAAAAGAATCAAATAATTATATAAAAAAAAAACCTTAAACCGTGCATCACATGGACTCATCTAATAATAAATAAATAAATAAATAAATACGAGAGCAAACCATACCTTCATGAAAATTTTCCATATCAATTCCACAACCAAAAAGAACACCCTCAATAGTAAGAGGAGTGTCGGTTGTAGTGGCGAAGGTAAGAGATTCACGAGCTAAAATCGCGACGACTTTGGCCCCATCTCCATACAACACTTTCACCCGGCAAGTTTTGCCCACACATTCTTCTTCAGGACACTCGGAGCAAGCGAGTTCACTATAAGTATAAGATTGAGTTGCAGGATAATTCGGGTCGACTTGATGAAAACATTCATCACAACCTTCACATTGAGTCCATATGAGATCACTTCCGGTATCGAACCCTAGATAAACTGTTTTATGAGATGATGAAGGATCAAATGTACCCAATTCCAATTCAACCATGTACGTAAAAGTGTCTAATCTTATTGGTGGTCGTATTATTTCATCTTGGACTAATGTTTTGTTGTTTTTATTTATTCGTGATTTGATTCTGAGCTTCGACAATTCGATGTATTCCCTCCTTCTCGTTGCATCCATTTCTGTAAGTTTTGGTCCGTTTCCATGAACTAATCTAAGGCTAAAACCTTTGTGATTTTTGGTGGTGGCATTGTTATCAATAGCATGAATGATTTGTTAATAATAATTATTAGTGAAAAATAGGCTAATTTTTTTGTATTAGACATTGAAGCTAGTTGTTGAAGGAAAATGTATCAGTGCAAACAAGTGGTGTTTTATATTGATTGAAATTTGCATATAGTACTGCTTAACTATGGTATATTTAAACATCATGATTATTTAATATTATAATTATTATTCTGGTCAAAAAAATATATATTATAATTATTATTACCATATTATGTAAATTTTTTTTTTTTAATTTATTTGGTGAAATAATCTTCTATGATCTTATATTTCCTTTTTAGGTGGGAGTTTTTTTTTTTTTTAATTTTTTTAATTTTTACTTTTTTTTTTTACAACTAAGACTCTGATCTTTTGAGTAGTTGTGGTATAAACTGCTTTGTTAAAATCTGCTTTACTTTGCTGGGTCTTGCATTGCTTCAATATTGAAATTTTTAGAACTTTCTACGCCCGGAAAAAAATTGCCGAGATATTTACCATGGTCCCTAATACCCTCAGCGAATCCAATTAGGTGGGTGAAACCATCCAATTTGCCTTAAAATGGTCAATTTACCCGTTCACAACTTGCACCGATTTCGTGAACTCAAACCTACCACGGACATTTACGACAACATTTAATGGTCATATATGGTTCCAAACGGCATTATATGACCCTGAGATGTATCCCCTAGAGCCTCAAAACTTTTCGCCACCGGGTCCCGTAACCTCCGAAATTCCTTAAAAAGCGTGGATAATAGCCTTTAATTTTGGAATTTTTTGACCTTTTTTCGCTCGAAAATAAAAATTTCCGAGATGTTTACCATGGTCCCTAATACCCTCTGGGAGTCCAATTAGGTGGGTGGAACCATCCAATTTGCTTTAAAACGGTCAATTTACCCGTTCACAATTTGCACCAATTTCCTGAACTCAAGCCTACCGCGGACATTGATGACAAAATAAAATATTCATTTATGGTTCCAAATGGCATTATATGATCCTAAGATATATCCCCTAGGGCCTCAAGACTTTTCTCTACCGGTTCCCGTAACCTCCGAAATTCCTCAAAAAGCGTGGATAATAGCCTTCAATTTTGGAATTTTTTGACCTTTTTCGCCCGGAAATAAAAATTGTCAAGAAGTTTACCATGGTCCCAAATACCCTCCGGGAGTACAATTAGGTGGTTAGAACAATCCAATTTTCCTTAAAATGATCAATTTAACAGTTCACAACTTGCACCGATTTTGTAAACTCAAGCCTACCACATACATTTATGACAACATTGAATGGTCTTATATGGTTCCAAATGGCATTATATGACCCTGAGATGTATCCCCTAGGGCCTCAAGAATTTTCGCCACCTGGCCCCGTGACCTTCGAAATTCCTAAAAAGCGTGAATTATAGCCTTTAATTTTGGAATTTTTTGGACCCTTTTTCGCCCAAAAATAAAAATTTCCGAGATTTTTATCATGGTGCCAAATACCCTCCGAGAATCCAATTTGGTGGTTGGATCCATCCAATTTGCCTTAAAACGGTCAATTTACCTATTCACAACTTGCATAGATTCGTGAACTCAAGCCTACCACGGATATTTATGACAAAATTAAATGGTCATATATGGTTCATAATGGCATTATATGACCCTAAGATGTATCCCCTAGGGCCTCAAGACTTTTCGCCACCGGGCCCCGTGACCTCCGAAATTCCTCAAAAGCATGAATAATAACCTTTAATTTTGGAATTTTTTGACCCTCTTTCGCTCAGAAATAAAAATTGCCGATATGTTTAGCATGGTACCAAATATCCTCCTGGAGTCCAATTAGGAGGGTGGAACCATCCAATTTGCCTTAAAACAGTCAATTTACCAGTTCACAACTTGCACCGAATTCGTGAACTCAAACCTACCACAGACATTTATGACAATTAATGGTCATATATGGTTCCAAACGAAATTATATGACCCTTAGATGTATCTCCTACGGCCTCAATACTCTTTTCCACAGAGCCTCGTGAACTCCAAAATCACTCAAAAGTGTGAATAATAGCCTATAATTTTGGAAATTTTTTACCTTTTTTTGCCCAGAAATAAAAATTTCCGAGTTGTTTAGCATGGTCCTAAATATCCTCCGGGAGTCCAATTAGGTGGGTGAAACCATCCAATTTACCTTAAAACGGTCAGTTTACTTGTTGACAACTAGCAACGATTTCGTGAACTCAAGCCTACCACAGACATTTATGACAAAATTTAATGGTCATATATGGTTCCAAATGGCATTATATGACCCTGAGATGTATCCCCTAAGGCCTCAAGACATTTCGCCACCGGGCCCCGTGACGTTCAAAATTCCTCAAAAGCGTGAATAATAGCCTTTGATTTTGGAATTTTTTGACCGTCGCTCTTTCGCCTGGAAATAAAAATTGCTGAGATGTTTAACATCGTCCCAAATACCCTGTGGGAGTTTAATTAGGTGGGTGGAACCATCCAATTTACCTTAAAACGGTCAATTTATCTGTTCACAACTTGCACTTATTTCGTGAACTCAAGCCTACCACGGACATTTATGACAACATTTAATGGTCATATATGGTTCCAATTTACATTATATGACCCTGAGATTTATCCCTAGAGCCTCAAGAATTTTTGCCACCGGGCCCCGTGACTTCCGAAATTCATTAAAAGCGTGAATAAAAGTCTTTAATTTTGGAATTTTTTTACCTTCTTTCCCCCGAAAATAAAAATTTCCGAGATGTTTTTCATGTTCCCAATTACCCTCCCTGAGTCCAATTAGGTGGGTGGAACCATCCAATTTTCTTTAAATTGGTCAATTTACCTATTCACAACTTGCACCGAATTCGTGAACTCAAACCTACCACAGACATTTACGACAACATTTCATGAACATATATAGTTCCAAATGGAATTATATGACCCTAAGATGTATCCCTATGGCATCATGAATTTTTGCCACCGAGCCCCGTGACCTTTGAAATTCCTCAAAAGCGTGAATAATAGCCTTTAATTTTGAATTTTTTTTACCTTTTTTCGCCCGGAAATAAAAATTACCGAGATGTTTAGCATTGTCCCAAATATCCTAAGGGAGTCCAATAATTAGGTTGTTGGAACCATACAATTTTCCTTAAAACGGCCAATTAACCAGTTCACAACTTACACCAATTTTGTGAACTCAAGCCTACCAAAGACATTTATGAAAAAATTTAATGGTAATAATATATGGTTCCAAATGGCATTATATGACCCTGAGATGTATCCCCTAGGGCCTCAAGACCTTTCACCACCGGGCCCCGTGACCTTCGAAATTCCTCAAAAACGTGAATTATAGCCTTTAATTTTGGAATTTTTTGACCTTTTTTTGCCAAAAAAAAATTGCCGAGATATTTATCATGGTCCCAAATATCCTCCGGGAGTCCAATTTGGTGGTTGGATCCATCCAATTTGCCTTAAAACAGTCAATTTATCTGTTCACAACTTGCACCGATTTCATGAACTCAAGTCTACCACGGACATTTATGACAACATTTAATGGTCATATATGGTTCCAACTAGAATTATATGTCCCTGAGATGTATCCCCTAGGGTCTTTTAACTTTTTGCCACCAGGCCCCGTGACCTCTGAAATTCCTCAAAATCGTGAATAATAGCCTTTAATTTTGGAATTTTTTGACCTTTTTCCGCCTGGAAATAAAAATTTTCGAGATACTTAGTATGGTCCCAAATACCCTCGTGGAGTCCAATTAGGTGGGTGGAACCATCCAATTTGCCTTAAAACATTCAATTTACCAGTTCACAACTTGCATAAAAATTCGTGAACTCAAACCTACCACGGACATTTATGACAACATTTAATGGTCATATTAGGTTCCAAATTACATTATATGACCCTTAGATGTATCTCCTAGGGCCTAATTCTTTTCGCCACCGGGCCTCATAACCTCCGAAATTTCTCAAAAGCGTGAATAATAGCCTATAATTTTAAAAAAAATTGACTTTTTTCGCCTGGAAATAAAAATTGCCAGAAGTTTAGCATGGTCCAAAATATCCACGGGAGTCCAATTTGGTGGGTGGAACCATCAAATTTTCCTTAAAACGTACGGTCAATTTATCTGTTCACAACTTGCACCGATTTCGTGAACTCAAGCCTACCACGGACATTTATGACAACATTTAATTGTCATATATGGTTCCAAATGGAATTATATGACCTTAAGATGTATCCTCTAGGGTCTTTAGACTTTTCACCACCGGGCCCCATGACCTCCGAAATTCCTCAAAATCGTGAATAATAGCCTTAATTAATTTTGGAATTTTTTGTCCTTTTTTCGCCCGAAAATAAAAATTAACGAGAAGTTTAGAATGGTCCCAAATACCCTCCGGGAGTCCAATTAGGTGGGTGGAACAATCCAATTTTTCTTGAAACGGTCAATTTATCTGTTCAGAACTTACACCGATTTCGTGAACTCAAGCCTACCACGGACATTTATGACAACATTTAATGGTCATATATGGTTCCAAATAGAATTATATGTCCCTTAATGTATCCCCTAGGGTCTTTAAATTTTTCGCCACCAAGCCCCGTGACCTCCAAAATTCCTCAAAATCGTGAATAATAGCCTTTAATTTTGGAATTTTTTTGACCTTTTTCCGCCCGGAAATAAAAATTTCCGAGATTTTTAGCATGGTACCAAATACCCTCCAGGAGTCCAATTATGATGGTGGAACCATCAAATTTTCTTAAAATGGTAAATTTACCAGTTCACAACTTGCACGGATTTCGTGAACACAAGCCTACCACAGACATTTATGACAAAATTTAATGGTCATAAATGGTTCCAAATGGCATAATAATATATCTTAGGATGTAATTCCTAGGGTCTCAAGACTTTTCGCCACCAGGCTCCGTGACCTCCGAAATTCCTCAAAAGCGTGAATAAGCCTCTAATTTTGGAATTTTTTGACCTTTTTTCTCCAGAAAATATTGTTGAGATGTTTATAATTGTCCCAAATACCCTCCGAGAGTCCAATTAGGTGGTTGGAACCATCCCATTTGCCTTAAAACGATCATTTTACTAGTTCATAACTTACACCGATTTTGTGAACTCAAACCTATCTCGGATATTTAACATATATAATGGTCATATATGGTTACAACGGCATTATATGATCCTAAGATGTATCTCCTAGGGCTTCAAGTCTTTTCGCCATCGGGCCTTGTAACCTTCGAAATTCCTCAAAAAGCGTGGATAATAGCCTGGAATTCTGGAATTTTTTTACCTTATTTCGCCCAGAAATAAAAATTTTCAAGAAGTTTACCATGGTCCCTAATACCCTCCGGGAGTACAAGTAGGTGGGTGGTACCATCCAGTTTGCCTTAAAAAGGTCAATTTACCCGTTCACAACTTGCACCGATTTCGTGAACTCAAGCCTGCCACGGTTATTTATAACAACATTTAATAGTCATATATGGTGCCAAATGACATTATATGACCCTGAGATAAATCCCGTAGGGCCTCAAGACTTTTCGCCACCGAGCCCCCTGACCTTTGAAATTTCTCAAAAGCTTGAATAATAGTTTTTAATTTAGGAATTTTTTGACCTTTTTTCGCCCATAAATAAAAATTCCTGAGATGTATAGTGTGGTCCCAAATACCCTCCGGGGGTCCAATTAGGTGGATGGAACCATCCAATATGCTTTAAACGGCCAATTTATCTGTTCACAACTTGCACCGATTTTGTGAACTCAAGCCTACCACGGAAATTTATGACAAAATTTAATGGTCATATATGGTTCCAAATGGTATTATATGACCCTGGCATGTATCCCCTAGGGTCTCAAGACTTTTCTCCACCAGGCCCCGTGACCTCCGAAATTCCTCAAAAGCATGAATAAGCCTTTAATTTTGAAATTTTTTGATCTTTTTTCGTCCTGAAATAAAAATTGCCGAGATGTTTAGCATGGTCCCAAATACCCTCCGAGGGTCCAATTAGGTTGTTGGAACCATCAAATTTGCCTTAAAGCAGTCAATTTACCAGTTCACAACTTGCGCCGATTTAGTGAACTCAAGCCTACCGTGGACGTTTAGGACAACATTTAATGGTCATATATGGTTCCAAATGGCATTATATGACCCTAGATTGTATCCCTAGGGTCCTAAGACTTTTCGCCACCGGGACCCGTGACCTTCGAAATTACTCAAAAGTGTGAATAATAGACATTAATTTTTGATTTTTTGACCTTTTTTCGCCTGGAAATAAAAATTGTGGAGATGTTTAGAATGGTCCCAAATACCTTCCTGGAGTGAGTCCAATTAGGTGGTTGGAACCATCCAATTTTCCTTAAAAAAGTCAATTAAACGGTTTACAACTTTCACCGATTTTGTTAACTCAAGCCTACCACGGACATTTATGACAACATTTAATGGTCATATATGGTTACAAACGGAATTATATGATCCTGAGATGTATTCCCTAGGGCCTCAAGTCTTTTCGCAACCGGGCCCTGTAATCTCCGAAATTCCTCAAAAAACGTGGATAATAGCCTTCAATTTTTGAAAATTTTGACTTTTTTTCGCCCAAAAATAAAAATTGTCGAGAAGTTTACCATGGTCCGTATTATCCTCCGGGAGTACAATTAGGTGGGTGGTACCATCTAATTTTCCTTATAAAGGTCGATTTACCCGTTCACAACTTGCACCGATTTCGTGAGCTCAAGCCTACCACGGACATTTATGACAACATATAATGGTTCCAAACGACATTATATGACCTTGAAATGTATCCCCTATGGCCTCAAGAATTTTTGCCACTGGGCCTTGTAACCTCCGAAATTCCTCAAAAAGCATGGATGATAACCTTAATTTTTTTTATTTTTTTGCCCTTTTTTTGCACGGAAATAAAAATTGTTGAGATGTATTTTTACCATGTTCCCTAATACCCTCCGGGAGTTCAATTAGTTGTTGAAACCATCCAATTTGCCTTAAATGATCAATATACCCGTTCAGTACTTGCACTAATTTTGTAAACTTAAGCCTACACTTGATATTTATGAAAACATATAATGGCCATATGTTGTTCCAAACGGCATTATATGACCCTGAGATTTATCCCCTAGGGCCTCATAATTTTCGCCACCAGGCCCTGTATCCTCCGAAATTCATTAAGAAACGTGGATAAAGCCTTCAATTTTGGAATTTTTTTACCCTTTTCACGCAGAAATAAAATTGCCGAGATGTTTAGCATGGTCCCAAATACCCTTTAGAAGCCCAATTAGGTGGGCGAAACAATCCAATTTGCCTTAAAAACGGTCAATTTACCATGTTCGCAACTTACGCCGATTTCGTGAAATCAAACCTACCACGGACTTTTACAACAACATTTAATGGTCATATATGGATTCAAACGCACTACTACAAAAATGCTCAACGAGACCCGAAATAAGAGACCCCTTAATCAAATAACTGGTCTCTTTGTTTTAAGAGACCCAATGTTACAAATAACCGGTCTCTTTGATATTGTGTTATGACATAAAAATTTAACGGAGACCATTTATTGTAGATAACAGAATTCTCATAGTTGTAAATATAACAGGAGGTGAGACCTATATGTAACTTAACCGGTCTCTCGTAACTATTTTTATTTTAAAATTGAAAAGGGAGAGACCTCTACGCAACATAACCGGTCTCTCTTAGGTTTTTTTTTTTTTTTTAAAAAAAAAAAAAAACCGGAGAGACCAGTATGTGAGTTAACCGGTCTCCCTTACTCAAATAAAATTAAATAAATGGAACCCTAACAATTCACTATGCTAATTCCGCCTCCAACTTTCAATCTCCATCTCCGTCATCTTCTTTTTCCTCTCCTTCTCTCTCCTCCCTTTCCTTTAAACGGATTTCCTTCACCTTCAACTTTCCCAGATCGTCAAATTCAAGATCTCAAAAGAGCGATTAAGGCAATACACACAAAAAATACAGGGGAAAAAACGTACGTTTTCTCTTAATTGTGTTCTTGAATCTATTATGCTCTGAAATTCTCCATTGAAGCGGCTTTTCAGCTTTCTCTCCTCCATTGAAGCAGCTTCTAAGGTTTGATTTTTATATTTTATTTCTATTTTTTTGTTTTGGTTTTTTAATCGTCGAATTCCAATTTTAAAATCTAGTGTTAAATCGATGATTTTGTTTGATTTAGGGTTCTTCTAAGGTTGATTGAATATTGAACTATTTGTTATGATTTGATTACTAATAATTTTAACTTGGAATTTTGTTGCTAGAATTTTTATTTGATTATTGAGTCTGGTTGATAATGTGTTGTATGGTTTTGGTTGTTATATGTTAGAATGGAGTATGAAAATTAAATTTTTATCGCCGGATCTGAGGATTTGAATGTTTGATCAATTTTTTTTTCGATTTTTGGATTGTTTTGTTTGTGTTTATTTTCGAATTATTGATTTTGTGGATTTCAGTGAATGTTAGGCTTGTTAATTTCTAAGTTGATGTGATATGGTGCACAAGTAAATAAATTTATGTTTGGACTGTTATCTTGAGGGAAGAAGATGAAGATTGAAATTGAAGAGATATGGTTTGAACTGCTGGGGTTAGATCGAGCGGGGTCGCCGGCGGGGCTGGTGGCAGGGGGATTAGGGGAGGGGGTTGTTCAATGGCAGGGGAGGTTTTTTTTTTCCTTTTGTTTTTTGTTTTTTTAATCAACGAGTTTATCTTTTTATTTTATTAGTTTATTTTTTCAGTTAAGTTTTCTAAATGAATGTTTGATTTTGTGGTTATTCTCAATTATTATGATTGCTTATTGTGTGCTTTTATCTTTGACACACATGCTAGTTTTCACACAAGATCTTGAAACAAAGGAGAGAGGAAGAAATTGGAGTACTTAAGAGACATGTTTGACATAATTTTAGTATAGATTACAAGATTTGATGTATTATAATTTTAGTGGAATTTAATTAAAGTTTGTTAAAAATTTCTTTGTATCATGGTTAAACATTAATGTGGCATTGTTATTCTCTTTTAGTGTTATTGATTTAAATATCGCATAAATCAAATTAAATATGCTATTTTTTTATTTAAAATGCGACATAAGAGACCTGTTAAGTTAAATAGGCAGTCTCAACTTTCACAAAAAAGAGACTGCCTATATTAAATAGGCGGTCTCAGTTTTCAAAAAAAGAGACTGCCCATCTTTAATAGGCGATCTATTTTTTTCACAAAAAAGAGACTACCTATCTTAGATAAGCGGTCTTAGTTTTCTCAATTTTAAGACCGCCTTTATAAAGCAGTCTCTTTGCCAAAGAGACCGCTGAGCTAGAGACCGCCTCTAAGGCAGTCTCTTTGGTTAATTTGGACGGGTCTCTTTGGCTAATTTAATAGTAGTGACGGTATTATATGACTCTGAGATGTATCTCCTAGGGCCTCAAGACTTTTCGCCACCAGGCCCCGTGACCTCCGAAATTCCTCCAAAGCGTAAATAATAGCCTTTAATTTTGGAAATTTTTAACCTTTTTTCGCCTAGAAATAAAAATTGTCGAGATGTTTAGCATGGTCCCTAATACTTTTCGGGAGTACAATTAGGTGGCAAATACCATCTAATTTTCCTTAAAACGAACAATTTACCCGTTCACAATTTGCACCGATTTCGTGATATCAAACCTACCACGGACATTTAAGACAACATTTAATGATCATATATGGTTTCAAATGGCATTATATGACCCTGAGATGTATTCCTTAAGGCCTCAAGACTTTTCGCCACCGGACCCCGTAACCTCTGAAATTCCTTAAAAAGCGTGGATAATAGCCTTCAATTTTGGAATTTTTTGACCTTTTTTCTCCCGATTAAAAAATATATCGAGAAGTTTACTATGATCCCTAATACCCTCTGGTAGTACAATTAGGTGGGTAATACCATCCAATTTGCCTTAAAATGGTCAATTTACCTGTTCACAACTTGTAGTGATTCCGTAAACTCAAGCCTACTACGGACATTTATGGAGACATATAATGATCATATATGTTTTCAAACGGCATTATATGATCCTAAGATGTATCCCCTAGAGCCTCAAAAATTTTCGCTACCGGACCCTAAACCTCCGAAATTCCTCAAAAAGCGTGGATGTATTAGTAATCAGTTGACATCACAGGATTGGAAATGATGATGAAGTATTGGAAATGATGATGAAGTATCATCGGAATTCGGCTCTAATGCGTCATCTCCAAATTGTTGAGGTTCGTAGGAGACCAACGAAATTAGTAAATGAGTATTAAAGTCTAGCAAAATTAAAATTAACTAACGTCTATGTTATTATTAAAACTCATTGGGATTAATATGCTAACGTCATGTATACCCTTATTATTATTTGGTACATTTGTGTCATCTTATATGTAACACCCTTCTCTCACCACATTGAATTGCAATAACGTGTAATTAATTTCAAAACTCTAAGCTTATTTACTTCAACAACTATTCATATGTATAACCTTCATATATTTATATAGATTTGACATATTTAATATATTAATGAAAGATAATAGTATAAATTATTATGTTCTTCACTCACTCAATAATAATTGTTCAACATTAACCCTTTTTATTAATTTTAATAAAATTCACTACGAATATATAAATTTACGATATACCGGGCCATTGTGCGGGCTAATAACTAGTAATTTAATTATTTCTTAACCTATTAGAATCATGACAAAATTGTAGATGTTTATTATTTGGAATTATTAAATAGTTATGTAGCTTGCGTACATCTCACATAATTAATTATATTAGCTTAATTGATATGTAAAACTAAGCACCATTTGAGCAGTCCTCTGGTCCAAAGTGTAGTTGACCATTTGTAAGATCATATATTATCCTATGATCAATCTGTTGTTCAGATCCTAATATGGTCAAACCACCCACAGCCTGGTTACTTTCAAGAAAAAGCAAGCAAACAATAGGAAAACCATCTTCCTGAAACGTATCAAATGTTAAATCTGAAGTCATAAAGAAATCTGCTGCTCCCGCAAACACCCATGTAATGTACGGAAGGTTCACGGTTTCAGGCTCACTTACACGCTTGTAACAAAGGTCAAGCCCTGAGGTAGTACTTTGAAATCTCTCCACATTTTTATTAGCGGATTCAATGTTACGCGCAACCGCGTCTTTGAAGATAGTATAGGCCGCTGAGGTGATGCGGCTAGTAGGCGTGCCCGTGTCGATGATGCACCCTCCAGTTCCGTCACTTTTTATATAAAAAACACCCGGAGGAAGATCTAAGTCTTCGTCGTCTACTCTAATGCCGCAGAGGTTCAAGTAATGGTGGCCTTCGCGGTCAGCACGTTTAAACATAGGGGTGGTGTAAACTTCCGCTGGGGGTTGTATCACGTCGTCTCCGAATCGAAGGTGCATTGGCGGAAGTCCTTCTTCTTCTGGTTGTAAGCAATATGAAAATTTTCCGTTCACTAAAATCTTTGCTTGTTCAGGGAAGCTGTATTGGCCGTAACCCATTCCTAAATATCCGTTAAACTTATTGTTCATATCTTGACCTGCATCACGAATTTAAATATCTCATACTTGTACTCCATGATAGATAAAAATCAATATCAATTCAAATAGGTACCATCATTATTAAAATTTATGCATACCATAAAGTTTTTTTTTTCCAAAAAAAAAAAAAAAAAAAAAAAAAAAAAACTAGGTCGATGATAAATTATATGTAATCTTTTTTTTTTTTTTTTTTTTTTTTTTTTTTTTTGGAAAAAACATCGACCTAGTATATTAATAATTGACCACTTAATGTCACGAATACTGATTATTAATATGCTACAGAGAGAAAAGTACAGCTTAGGCAAATCTTAATTATACAGAGGTTTTTCAGTGCAACAAGCCACATGGTGCGGCACGGGTTACTTGTATTTAGGGTTACTTGTATTTTGGGGTTATTTGTAGGGTGTTACTTGTATTTTGGGGTTACTTGTAGGGTGTTGCTTGTATTTTGGGGTTACTTATATGGGTTACTTGTATTATGAGGTTACTTATATGTGTTACTTGTATCATGGGGTTACTTGTATTCTGAGTAACTCCTATAAGTAACTCAAGACCAAAATCCCATACCAAACCAGTAATACCCTACAAGTAACCCATGATCAAAACCAGTAACACCCATACAAGCTACCCTAGAATACAAATAACACATATAAGTAGCTCCTGACAAAACCGGTAACACCCTACAAGTAATCCCGACCAAAACCAGTAACACTCATACAAGTAACCCCAGAATACAAGTAACATATACAAGTAACCCCTGACAAAACCAGTAACACCCATACAAGTAACCCCAGAATACAAGTAACACCTACAAGTAACCCCTGACAAAACCAGTAACACCCTACAAGTAATTCCGACCAAAACCAGTAACACTCATACAAGTAATCCCATAATACGAGTAACATATACAAGTAACCCCTGACAAAACCAGTAACACCCATACAAGTAACCCCAGAATACAAGTAACACCTACAAGTAACCTCTGACAAAACCAGTAACACCCATAAAACCAGTGACACCCATACAAGTAACCCCATAATACAAGTAACACCTACAAGTAACCCCTGACAAAACCAGTAACACCCTACAAGTAACCCCGGCCAAAACCAGTAACACTTATACAAGTAACTCCAGATTACAAGTAATACCTACAAGTAACCCCTGACAAAACCAGTAACACCCTACAAGTAACCCTTGCCACACCATGTGGCCAACCACATACAAAAATTTGTATAATTATAAGCGTATTTTTAGTTCAAAATCCAATTCAATTTCAACCGGTAAAATCTAGAATATATATCCTGATTATTGGGCCTGATAAGCCTAGCATAATTTTCGAGTTTGGACCAAAAAATTTTCCTTTTTTTATTTTTTATTTTATTTTATTTTTTTTCTAGCCCATTTTTTATGGCCTCTTATATGTTTACAGTAATAACAATTAAATCATTGTCAAAAAAAAAAAAACAATTAAATCTATGACATTTATATTACTTAAGCAAATAAAAAGGTCAAAATTAGACAAAAAAAATTGTAAAATTTAAATAGATCTATTAAAAATTGGATGTAGTAACTTGTTAATTAAAGCGGTAAAATAATTAGAATATAGTTTAGTGTAAAAAGTCAAATTGATGCATTTATTTAAAAAAAGAGGTAGTACTAGAATACATTGTATAAAGTTTTGCATGTCGAAACCACATCCGAATAAAATACCATCTATTTCCAGGCCATCATTTTGAGACCTAAAAACAAATGACTCAGTAGCGATAATCGCTTTGACAACGCTGCCATCGCCATACATGCGTGTCTCCTTGCAAACATTCTCCGAGCATTCAGCAGTACTAGCACATTGGGAGCAAGGGATGGGCTTATAACTATGAGATTGGCTTGCAGGATAGTAGGGATTTACTTGATGGAAGCATTTGACACAATTTTCACATTGTGTCCACGTAAGATCGCTTCCAGTATCGAGCCCTAGATAAATAGTTTTACTATCTGGTTTACCATCAAATATACCAATGTCAATTTCAACAAGGTCTATAAACTCTTGTATAGTCATTGGTGGTCGTATAATTTGGTTCAATATCTTCGTTAGGGTTTCGAGTTTTGTTAGTACTAATTGATTTTACAAGCGAGTTTTGTGTCTTTTGAATGTAATCATTTCTTCTCATCGCTTTTGTAAGGTTTGACCGATACAAAGGTGATTCAGGAGAGTCGCGATGAATTAATCTAAAGCTAAAACCTTTGGTCTTTTGGGTGGTAGCATTGTTGTTAATAGCATGGATGATTAGAAAAAGATTTCCTAGGGAAAAAAGGAGAGTAACTAGCAAAGAGTAAGCAAATAAATTTGGAACAGCCATTGAAGAAGTTAAAAGAAAGTGATGGAATGGAATTGAAATATGCCTATTACTACAGTGTTATTATTATATATACTAATATACCACATAAATTCTACTCATTTTATACAATTTAAGGTATGATATCTTCTATATTTAATTTTTGATATCTTTTTTTAATTATATGTTTTGATAGGTTTGAATTATTGGTGAAATTATACTTTAATGATGATTGATCATTATTGGTACCTTTTTTTAGGGGTCATTATTGGTACTTGAATGATATGTCATGCAAATTACCATATTCAATCTATTTTCATTAATTATTTTTTTCTTATTCAACTTTAGTTATTGTTGATAGCTAATCCTTAGGTCCCATGCTCCCATTACATGTTCACATGTATGTTATGAAAAACTAAGGACCAATAAAATATTTGAAATAAATAAAGCTATTCTGGAAGAGATCCTGCAGCACACTGGGCCTTATTTTTCAACACTACTCCTCAACCTCAATACTCCCTGGTTTGGATATAAATCCACCATGCTTCATTATAAGAATTAAGAAGAGACTTAAAAATTATCTGTATAAATTATATATACCCGGGTGTAAGAAACAGTAAAGGGTATTTTTCTGCTTATTGATTATAAACATAAAATAATCCAAAAAAAAAAAAAAAAAACTATTACCTTTGAATACACTTTTTTTTTTTTTTTTTTTTTTTTTTTTTTTTTTTTTGAGGAATTGAATACACCTATCTTTATATGCACTCTAGTGTATATAAAAGGTGTTGAACAAATTTAGTGTGGTTGAATCTAGTTAGGTTGGCTACATTGGATTTATATTTGGTTGAGAACTTATTGACTCAAACCAAATTGAATTATTAAGTGGGTGTAAAGCTTTATTTTAACACCTAATTTATTTGTTAAGGTCAATCATCTTTCTAATTCTTACTAGCTACTATATATTATTGTATTAAAACTATTTATTTTACTATTCAACAAACTCTAAATACACATTTTCACCAAAAAATTATAAATCGTACTACATGATTTGAGTTTTATTATAACTAATTTTGTTTTGCACACACGTAGTATATGCAAAAATCCGTTACAGATGGTATATGAACACGTTTAGCATGAACCAACTCTTCAACTATAAGTATGATTATTATGGTAGACAATGACATGCATGGAAAATTGACAACAAACAACCATCATATATTTGACAAATTGACAGCAAATATAAGCTAAGCTGTTTTGCATGCATTATCGCAAATACATCTATCACTCTCTATACGCACGTACTGCTACAATATGATCCACACATATAATTTACGTGATATCTAATTAGTTTAATCTTACAAGTCACAATTTCACGCTTTTTAAGTCTTGCACAATGAAAAAAGCCAGAAAATCTAGAAAAATGCGACATCAATAATGTAGGTCTCATATTAACAACTTAATTTAGATCACCACTTATTATGATAGCCCGCTACCCATTAATGTTTATAGTTGCACAATGAAAAAGCAAGAAAAATATAGAAAAATGCAACATCAACAACGTAAGTCTCCATACTATGAACTGACTCAACACTTATCAGGAGCAGTTATGAACATGTGTAGGGTGATCGATCGCACAGGACCCCTTAATGAAACTACCATAAGATAGCCCTATTTTTTCATGAAATTTGTAATTAAGTACTAGTGAAATATTTTTCCTTAAAGAAATGATTTTAGGACCCAATTTAACAAAATTGCACTGGGGCATTTCCAGTAACGTGTTAGTATTTGTAGCCCCGCGCGCCTCTGACACTTATAATGGCCCGCTACCCATAAAAAATGTCTCTTATTTATGTAAACTTTAGTTACTCAAATAGAGTCAGTTTCTTCAAGTTCGAGTTTTGAAGTATTGTGCATGACAAATTTCAAGTCAAGTCAAGTCAATTCAAACACAACTTAACTCACTTGATGAGCATCCCTAATCTAAAACACGACCTCCAACACACTGCTCACTTTATGTGACTTTCAAAGGGCATCAAGATATTTCTTGAATTTCCTAACCATTGTAGCCTTCAAAAATTGACGATATTTCCGGCTAATATGTCCAGCTGGTACAATATTGCAATTACGTCTTGCTTCATCTTATCTAGCTATTGAGTACTTGCTAAGGTCAACAAAATTACACCATTTTGTCATGCATCGATCAGCATCACCTAAATCAACATGCAAACGGTGAGTTATAACTGAATATGACCATATGTATGAGCCCATCATTAATTGAAGAAACCAACTACCAACTAAGGCCGGATCGCACGACAAACAACATGCATGGTCGGGTGTCTATTTGACTAAATTGGCCGGGTCAGGACCCGGACAATACAAGCCCGAATACTAGTTATAACCTATGTTGTTACTTCTAATAATATCATACCATATATTAGTGTTTACAATAATAGAAAAGGCGGTAATGAAAGCCGGCTTGTATGGAATTTTAGTACTTGTTTGATAATGTTTACATGCATAGGAAAATTAATTTTCATGTGTGTCTATGTGAATTAACGAATAATCACTTAATATTTTCCCTTTATTATCATTTGTTACTATCATAATAAATGTCATTATGTATATACATAAGTGGATTAAAATTTGGATTATGTTAGACTTCTAATTATGTTAATCTATAGGTCCAGTCAAACTTCTTGTGCAGAAATTGTTCAATGGATGACGTAACAAGTCATCATCATATGATGCGCGTTTTAACTGGGACTTCGGTCTGGCGGTTCGGTTTGACCTCGGTTTGAGTCGGTTTCGGTTTGAAGCGGTTTGGATTGAAACGGTTTAGTTTAGCTGGCGGGTCGGTTTGGTTCGGTTTGGGTTAGTCACGGCTCGGTTTGGTTTCGGTTTATTTCTTTGCGGTTTGAATTCGGTTTGGGTCATAAGCGGGTCGGTTTATAAACGATTCGGATTATGTCGGTTCGGTTTGATACGGGTCGGTTAAGGGGGCGGGTTTACCCGGGTCAATGTCAGTTCGGTTTACAAACGGTTTGGATCAAGCCGGTTTGGTTTGAAATGGGTCGGTTTAGGGGCGGGTTTACCCGGGTCAATATCGGTTCGGTTTATAAACGGTGCGAATCATGTCGGTTCAGTTTGAAATGGGCCGGTTTAGTGGAGGGTTTACACAGCTTAATTGGTTCGGTTTATGAACGGTTTGGATCATGTCGGTTCGGTTTATAAGCGGTTTGGGTCATGAATTCATGATTGTTTTAAAGGTCGCGTCATGACCATGATTTAATGAGTTGATACTTATAATAAGATAAATCGATAATTAAGAATGTACAAGTGTTCAATTAGATTGATCAACAAGTGTTTTAAACTTTTAAGTTTTAATGATCAGATATGTTTATCGATTGTAGTACATACCAATAATTCAATGAGGCAATGATACTTATGATAGTATGATAATGATACCAACCGTACATTCGTACGATATGATATACATAATAATTAATTTATAATTACATATACATTAACAATATCGTATTGAATCAATTTCCATTTCCAAACATTGCATTTCTTATAAATTATAACTTACACGAGATTAAATGGATTCGTTATTTAGTTTGTTACTTTATTTAGATTACTAACTCAAACAACTTAATAAGTTAAATGGACGAAATCACGAAATCACTAATTAAAGTGGCGATGAAATCATTATAAAATACTAATGTACGAATAGTCAAATATACAACGGTTAGATTGAATGCCCATGAAAAACAATGGTTAGATTTTCATTACTTTATTAGTTATTAGTATTACTTATTAAGTTATTATTAGTTTATTATATATATATACTGATATACAGTCACAGACTCACAGATATATATAATATACATATAAAGATGTCAGATATTGATGTGCATTAACTCATTAAGTCATTAACTATGTCGTATTGAATCAATTTCAATTTTGAAACATTTGCGTTTCTTACAATTTATAACTTATAAGTAATAAACTAATAATAATAATAATAATAATAGTAATAATAATAATAATAATAATAAATAATAATAATAATAGTAATAATAATAAAAATAAAAATTATAATAATATTATAATAATAGTAGTAGTAAACTAGTAATAATAATAATATTAACAAATAATTATACTAACAATAATAATAATAATAATAATAATAATAATCCCTCAAAATAATAATAATAATAATAATAAATAATTAAAAAAAACGGTCAAAAAGACCTAGAAAAGCACAAAGAAAAATCTAGACCGTTAGATCTAGATGAATATTCTGGAATCTACAAAAAAAAAATGAACGGTTAGATGTTGAGATTGAATGTGGACGGTTAGATCAACTGAACAAGTAAAACCTAAACCTAGAAAAAAAACCCCACTCTATCAGCCATTCAGCCGTTTTACTCACTCATAGTTTCTCTCTCTAACTTCTCAGTTTCTCACTCTTTCGTTCTGAAATTCTCAAGAATCTCAAGCTCAACTTCTCAACTTTTAAAAATCCTAATTAGGGTTTTTGTTTTCGTTTCATTTGTGTTTTGGATCTACATTTCTGATTTCTCGCTTTACATTCTCGTTTTTTTGTTTTTTCAAATCTTCCTCTCCTTCAATTTGAAGGCTTCAAGCCGTCAAAAGTTCAAAACTCAAGGTAATTTTTTGTTAATTTTTGTTGTTTTCGTTTTGATTTTTTTCGTTTTTGTTTCGGTTTGTTTATTTAGGGTTTTTGTTTTCGTTTCATTTTTGTTTTGGATCTAAGTTCTGATTTTTGACTTTTCCATTCTCGTTTTTTTTTTTCCAAATCTTCCTCTCCTTCAAGCCGTCAAACCTCAAGGTAATTATTTGTTAATTTTTGTTGTTTTCGTTTTGATTTTTTTCGTTTTTGTTTCGGTTTGTTTATTTAGGGTTTTTGTTTTCGTTTCATTTTTGTTTTGGATCTAAGTTCTGATTTCTGACTTTTCCATTCTCGTTTTTTTTTCCAAATCTTCCTCTCCTTCAAGCCGTCAAACCTCAAGGTAATTATTTGTTAATTTTTGTTGTTTTCGTTTTGATTTTTTTCGTTTTCGTTTCGGTTTTTTACTTTTTTTATTTAGGGTTTTTGTTTTCGTTTCATTTTTGTTTTGGATCCAAAGTTCTGATTTCTAACTTTTCCATTCTCGTTTTTTTTTTTTTCAAATCTTCCTCTCCTTCAAGCCGTCAAACCTCAAGGTAATTTTTTTGTTAATTTTTTCGATTTTTTTCGTTTTCGTTTCGGTTTTTTTTTTATTTCAAGTTCTGATAATCTACATTCTTGATTTTTTCTTTTGATCTCCAGTTCAGGCAGTTCTCCATCTTCAAATCTCCTTCAAGCCGTCAAAGGTAATTACTTTTTCCTTTTCGTTTTTTTTTAATACAGTTTTTCTGTTTTTGTATTTGATTATTGTTGTTGTTCTTGCTTGAATATAGTCGAAATATGCCTAAAATCTGTTGTTGATTGTATTTTTGTTTTTTACGGGAAAATGGTAGATTTGTGCTGTTTTGTTGTTTATTATGCTCGATTTAAAAGTAATGATGATGGGTTGTTCAGATTATGTGGTTATTGGCTTTTTTACCTAACAAAAGACCAAATTGTGTCACTTTATGCAGTTATGTGCATAAAATAAATGCTAGTTTAGGGCTAGTAAAATAAACATCTCATGTTTATTTATAGGTTCATAATTTCATTGGAAACTTTTGAAAAAGTTTAAGCTTTTCTTATGTATGCTTTTTTCTTTTTGAGGATATAGGGGTAAACTTTTGCCAAAGAATGTTGAGGCATTGGTTACCACCCAAAATTGGTGCCGTGGTTATCAAGCGGATGTTGAGGAAGACGTCCTCCTTATTGGTAAAGAGATTGAAGCCGAAAGTGCTTCATCCGCATAACTGGTATTTGTGTCTCATTGTGGTTTATTTTATCTTGAAAAATCGTTGCCCTTGTCATCTATTTTCAGACTTGCTGGCAGCATTTTTCAAGACTTTTAAAATCGTTGCCCTTGTCATTTATTTTCAGACTTGCTGGCAGCATTTTTCAAGACTTTTAAAATCGTTGCCCTTGTCATTTATGTTGAGACTTAAATAGTTAAATGTATTTTGGTACTTGCTGGTAGCATTTCTTAAGTTTTTGTTAAAACAACCATTGCTCAGTGATGTAAATCTGAGAGCAATTTTAAAAAAACAAAAGCTATAATTTTGAAGTTGCTTGAACTTGTTATGAGCTGTTGCCTGCTGGTAGTGCTTTTGCCTTTTGGTTGTTGTCTCTGCTGAGTTGTTATTGCCTATATTGTTGCCTGCATGAGCTGGTTTCTGCCTCCTGCCAGCTTGAGGTGCTGTGTTGCTGCCTTTTGTGTTATGAATTTATGATAAGTTTTGTTGCTGCTGTTTCTTATGCTTGCTGTTTTAATTTTTCTTGAATCATCGTTGCCCTTGTCATTTATGTTGAGACTTCAATGTATATGTACTTGCTGGCAGCATTTTTCAAGTTTTAAGTTAAAACAACCATTGCTTAGTGATGATACGATAAACGTAAATCTGAGAGCAATTTTGAAAAACAAAAATAAGTTCCTGTTGATTCCCTTCTGCTTATATTATTCCTTGCTTCTGATAAGTTGCTGATCTGTTATTCCGTGTGCTGGTTCCTGCTTGTTGCTGCTATTTCCTCTGCTCTTGGGTGCTGTGCTGCTGCTTCAAGATTCTGCTCCCAAATCACTCACATTCTCACTCATCCCTTCATCTTATAATGTATCATTTTTTGCAACCCTAAACTTGATGATGTTTCAGTTGATAAATCTGAAATCTAATCTGGGTAGTAGTGATAGTAGTTTCATTATGTATTGGTATATGTATTGTGAATTTTAATCAATGAAAATGGTGACTTTTTTTAATTGCTTGTTGATATTACTCTAATTTCAATGCTATTTATCTGCTGGATTTGTGGTAATGTTATGAAATAATTGTGGCTACAGATTTGGGATGCCTCCGTATTTATTAAAATTCTTTTACTTAATATCTGGTTTAATATAAGAAAAGCTAAAAAAATGTGTTTTATAAACATTTTAGTCCTCCCCTTTACAAAATACTTGTATAAGAAAGTTTTATAAAGTGATAATGTGAATGATTGTACGCCTTATTGACTAGTACAGTAATATTCTAATGCTTATGCCACTTGTGTAACGCAATCTCATACATCTCCAATCTTATGTTACCTTTGAGGCTTTGAGTGTTATTGGATGATCATGAATATCAAGGAACAATGAAGATAATTTGGGTGGACTAGCATTATTACTGGAATGAAAATGATACAAATGATATATCTTGTAATTAAAATAAATAAGTAATCTAAAACGATATTAATACTGCCGTTGGCCTAGATATAGGTGATATAAACCTTTGTATAAACCTAAGTCGTTTGATTAGATCTACATTTATTAACATTAATTGTATTTACTATTTAGCCATTTAGGTTGTAAATAATTCAATTTGAGTTAAGCAGTTTGTAATCGGATCAGTTTAAACAGGCTGCCATTCGAAAACAGTTCGATTTTAACGGTTTAACGGGTTATGGCAGTTCAGTTTAGACGGTTAGCGGATTATAACGGTTCGGTTTATACGTGCGGTTTAAACGGTTTCGGTTCATAAACGGGTCGGTTTAAACGGTTAGCGGGTTACAAATGGTTCGATTTAAACGGTTTTTTTTTTCGGTTTAAACGGTTTCGGTTTATAAACGGTTCGGGTCATTAACGGGTTTATAAACCATTCGGTTCGGTTTCGTTTCGGTTCGGATTTGCGCAGTTTGGTTTGTTATCGGTTTACGGTCCGTAACGGGTTGACATTGAGCGGTTCAATTCGGTTTCGGTTTGATATTGAACGGTTCAGTTCGGTTTTCGATTTATATTTATCGGTTTATAAACGGATCGGTCCGTGATGGTTCGGTTCGGTAACGGGCGGTTTCACGGTTCGGTAACTACCAAAAGAAGGTTTCGCATTAGATTTCCTTGACAATGACAGGAGCATAGCTAGCCACCACACAAGAATAATCAACCAACCATTGGAAAAAGTAAAGTTTGATTACTCTAAAAACATTCTTACACTCAAAATATTAAAGTTCCCTCTCTTAGCTTCTTCCATAAACATTTAAAACCAACTTAACTTTTTCTTTTAAAAAAAAAAAAAAAAAAAAAAAAAAAAAAAAAAAAAAAAAAACTTAGAATCAACTTCTTTCATGGAAGCCAATAGAGATGAGCCTGTAACGCCGGCGGGCCGGCTATTTCTACAGGCACACTTTAACCAAATAATCAACTGCGCGATTGGCTTCAAAGAACCTCTTAATATAGAGGCCATAAAAACAGATATCTCTAACTGTTTGATGGTAAAACACCCTAGATTTTGCAGCCTCTTAGTATTAGATGATCATGGAAGAGAATATTGGAGAAGAACCCAAATCAACTTAGACGATCATATAATCATTCATCACAAAAACCCGGGTTTCGATTCCGATTCCAATTCTGTGGAAAAAATAGAAGAAAAGATCAATTCTTTGTTAGCAGATTTTGCAGTTTCTTCTCCTTTAAGTACAGATAAACCCTTATGGGAATTACACTTGATTAGTGAATTAAAATGTGTGATTCTTCGAATTCATCATTCTTTAGGAGATGGGATTTCTTTAATGTCAATGTTTTTAGCTTCTTGTAAGAGATTAGATGGTAATAATGAAGTAGGTTTTACTGAGAAAAACAGAGAAAACAGGGGAGATGCAAAAAAAGTGAGAAAAAGAGGTTTGTTGGATATTTTGAAGATTTTTTGGTGGACCATACTTTCTGTGATTGGGTTTTTTGGGAAATGTTTATGGGATAGTGATACAAAGACCGCCGTAAGCGGCGGAGATGGGGTGGAGCTGTGGCCGAGGACGGCGGCGACTGCCAAATTTAGCCTTAAAGATATGAAAGCTGTCAAAGGTGCCATTCCTAATGCGGTAAGTACATCTCTTTTATTTTTATTTTTTTTTTTTTTGAAATAACATCTCTTTCATTTGATCACCCAAAATATGGCAATTATTTTAAGGAAGACTTTTCAATGGCTCACAATTTTTGCAGCCATTATAACTTTAATAAATGAATAAATTCAAGTCCTTGAATTTAAACAGATAATCTTATTCGTTGATTAATTTGACCATTATTGGTCAAACTGATGTGATCATGCCATCAGTCCGTCACTTTTTTTACATTTTTTTTTCTATCCTTTATCTGTAAAATAAAATTACAATCTGATTAGTGATAAAAATGGGAAAAAATTAAGTCACAAATTGATTATGGGAATAGAAAAAAAAAAAAAAAAAAAAAAAAAAACTATCTATATTTGAGGATGGGCTGATGGCAAGATTCAACTGAAAAAACTAATTCATGGTTCCATATTCAAACAATCTTAATCTACAAACCATCGAAATATTGAATTCAATTAGTATTCAGGATTTATGACATTTGCAAATTGCAATGTATACATAATCACATGAAAAGGATAAAAAAAATCTCCATAGATTAAATGAATTCACTGATTATTAAGTAATAAAAAAAAGAAGGGGAAGGAGAATGTTAGAGATAATATCGGAAAATATATGTGTGATATATATTTATTAGGAGAATAATATATTTGGGTTTATTATATGTTAAGATATTATTAAAGTATATCTTTTAGGAAGATTGTTTCCTATTTTATGAGCTTAGATTTTGTATAAATACTCAATCTATTGATGAATAATAATCAAGTCATTATATTCTCTCTCATAAATAATTTGTCATGGTATCAAGAGTAGCTTAAATCTTGGGACCGTTCATAAATAATTTCCCTCCTATCGGTGGGTTTAATTGGAATGATCCTTTAGCAAAAATTACCAGTTTTTTTTCACATAGTTTATTCCGCTGTGCTGGTTAGTGTTGGTGCAGAGTTTGAGTTGATGACTTGATGTATACATTACATCATGCGTACATTTTAACCCACCGGTGGGATGATCCTTTAGCAAAAATTACCATTTTTTTTTCACATAGTTTATTCCGCTGTGCAAGTTAGTGTTGGTGCAGAGTTTGAGTTGATGACTTGATAATATTTTCCGATATTATCTCTAACAGAGAAGGAGAAGGAGAAGGAGAAGGGGTCGTCAGTATTTTCCATTAATTAAAAATAAAATAGTCTAGTCAATAAAATAAAGGGTATAGATCTAATATTACGGAGTAATAATTAACGATTTGGATCAAAATATTAGGAGCTAGCTTAAACTAATTTACTATATATAGGTAGATGATGGCAAAAATTGTTATGCTAAAATCAATGTGATAGTTTGTAATACAACATAACTTTGTTATTGGTACAAATTGCAACCAAGTTTAAAGCAACTTTATTAAGAAATTGTCTGTTACACAAAACTATTTGATCAAGATTAAGATTTTAAGATCCATATTTCTATTGCAATAGAAAGTCTATTTAGTTTGCATTGAACTATCCTTAATTAGAGTAGTCACATTGCTCGCATGTTATTTCAACACAGCTATTTTGGACTCTTACACTTTGTTTGGATATGAAGAAATGGAAGGAAAAGAAGAAAAGAGAATTGGAGGGGGACAAAATCTCTTGTTTGGGTAAAAGATTGGGGGAAGGAAGGGGAAGGAGAGAGAGGGATCCATTTTCCCTTTCTCTATAATAACCATAATCTCTCCAAAATTGGAGAGATTTGGAGGGAAAATGGAGCTCACCTCCCCCTCCCTTTCTTTTCCCTCCCCTTCCTCCATTTTCCCTCCCTTTCTTTTCCTTCCTTCTTTGCTATCCAAACAAAGCGTTAGTGGTCATGATTCAAAAGTGCAACACAGAACTTATTTAATAGACATTATAATCAAAATATAAGATGTAATTTGTTGCCCTCAAATCAATATGATAATTTGCATTGCACATCTTGCAGACCATCAACGACGTTCTATTTGGAATCATTTCATCAGGGTTTTCAAAATACTTGGATATTCGATCATCTCATGGTACGAAATTGCTCTTGTTCGTTACAATTTTTTACTCTGTATGTAATAAATCTAGCTTATTAGCCAGTGTGAAAGACTATTCGTCGTAGTGTAGAAACACAACATGAACCCAAGGACAATTCAAGATCAAGGCTCTCTAAAGGAAAGAAGGTGGTTTAGTACTTAATTAGGCCTAGAGATGGCAATGGATCGGATTCGGATCGGGTGGAGCTTCACCCGCATCCATCCATTACTCTAATCGCTCCATCCGCTTCACCCATCATCCATATCCATCCGTCCATCATCCGCGGATGAAACGGGTGGAGCGGATGACTAATGGATGAGTATTAAAGTTGAAAAAAACTCACATAACTTTAATTTTCGGTTATTTGTACAATAGTTTTATTAACTTTATTAATTAAAAAGGAAACAATAACAATATATTGTTTGAAAAATTAATTTGCAACAAAAAAATACATATAATTTTCTTGCACATTTCAGATTTTATTATTAAAATTCTTAGATTAAAAAATTAATATATGTTAAACGGGTGGGTGGATGATTAGCGGGTGAAAAAAGTATCATCCATATCCGATCCAATCCATCATCCGCTTCATCCGTCACCCGCTTTTCATCCATTTAATTCGGGTTTTCGTCCATTTATTTATTGAGAGTGGAGCGGGTTAGTGGATATCCACTTAATATTGACATCCCTAATTAGGCCTTGATTATCATTCCAAGGTCTTAACAATATAACTTACAAACAATTGTCGAGAAATTTAGGTGATAGTCTCCAACAAGTATTTCATAATGTAGGAATTTAATAAGCTAATTAATTCTCCCTCACAAAGCAGTAGTAGGGCAGGAGAGAGACGCCGTGATGGAGGAGTTGCCCTGAGTCCCTGAATGCAGGGCATACAGGCATACAGCCCAAGTCATAGACATTAACTAAAATCGGACTGTTTGTGTGCATTATTAGCTTTGCAGGAAGGGCTTAAGATTACAGGAATAGCTATGGTTAATTTGAGGAAACAACCTGGATTACAGGTGATTTACAAAGTTTAATTTCTTTTATTTCTTATAATTAAGTAACACTGTAACGATGAAGCTTAACACATGATTTTTTATTGCATAATTAACTAGGAAATGTCGAAGCTGATGGAAGATAATTCTAGAGCTAGATGGGGTAATCAATTTGGAATGATTCTGTTGCCTATATATTGTCATACAAAAGATCCAGATCCTCTAAATTATGTAAAGAGAGCTAAGGTGATGATCGATCGAAAGAAACAATCATTGGAGGCTCATTTTTCATACAATATAGGGAACTTAGCAATGTCCCTCCTTGGACCAAAGGTAAGGTTCACCAAAACAATAGTTCCAACTTAAATATTTAGGCTTGTGACGATATGATGATAAAACAATTAGATTGCATTGTAATTGACACTGGTACTTCAGTATGCCAGCATACTTAATCACAGGATTCTTTGCAATACGACGTTCACAATCTCAAACATGGTCGGTCCACAAGAAGAATTGATGTTTGCTGACAACCCCATCACCTATATTAGACCAACATCCTCTAGCTTACCTCATGTAAGTTCTCTATTTGTCAAAACCTTATATATGTATAAATATTCTTGGATTAAATGATACTTCTTCCGTTCCTTAATTTATTACAGTATTATTATACCCATGGTATATAAATTAAATTAAGTTGGTATATGGACAATATGGTTAGTTTGATGTTGGTTTGGTAAATGTAGGCGATAACAATGCATATGGTGAGTTACGCGGGAATGGCTAATATGCAAATCCTAGTAGCAAAAGAGATTGTCCCAGATCCGCGATTTCTGGCTAAATGCTTTGAAGACGGTTTGCTTGAAATGAAGAATGCAGTTATCTTGTAGTCATTAAATGACGATTAACCAACAGATTATTGATGAGTAGATAGGTGTTATGGATTCGATTCATAAGAAATGTGTGTGATTGATCCTAGAGGATGTCATATTAAGCTGCTGAAAAAAATGCTTATTATTAATTGCTTTTACTCCTTATATGTGTGATCTGATCTCCTTTCGTTTTTCATTCCTCCACTACAGTCTAGTACAAGTTTGTTTCTTATGTGTCTCTAGTAATGTCTAGTATGCGACAGTTAATAATGTAACCATTAACTAATAAATAAAGAATTGCATGCTTTAAGAGACAGAGAAAGACATATTAATAGTAAAATGCAACCAGTTATTGTGGCCTTGAAAGACATATTAACTTTTTTTTTAAAACGAAAAACAACTGTTGTAATTCTTAATTAACACTTTGTTTGGATAGGAAGAAATGGAAGGAAAAGAAGAGAAGAGAAATGAAGGGGGACAAAATCTCTTGTTTGGGTAAAAGATTGGGGGAAGGAAGGGGAAGGAGAGGGAGGGATCCATTTTCCCTCTCTCTTTAATAATAATCTCTCCAAAATTGGAGAGATTTGGAGGGAAAATGGAGCTCACCTCCCCCTCCCTTTCTTTTCCCTTCCCTTCCTTCATTTTCCCTCCCCTTCTTTGCTATCCAAACAAAGCGCAAGTCTTTGTCCTTCTTCCTCCACCACTAATGGCGTGTTCGCCGTTAGCTTTTGAGTAGCTTTTAGATAGCTTTTAGTGGTTTGACCAAGTCAAACCACTACTTAACAAAAAACGTGAGTGTTTGGCAAAGTAGTGGTTAGGGTAGCTTTTAGTGCTAGAGGTAGCTTTTGTGAAAAGTTAGAAAGATTAGCTTTTGAAATTAGAGGTAGCTTTTCAGGTAGCTGTTGAAAATTTAATCTATAGTTTTAAAAATAAAATATTGATTTTTATATGTAACAGCTAGTCAATCACTACTTTACCAAACACTCATATCTAAATTATTTATCGTCACAACTAACAGCTTGTTGACAGCTAACAACTACCTACACAGTTAACAGCTACCTCCACAACTACAGCTACCTTCACAGCTATATTTTTCCGAACACACCCTAAAACTCCCTCCTTTATTGAATCTCCACCCAGTGCACCTTCCTCGATCGTAAACAAAAACCTTATGAATGAAGGGTGAATACAAGGGTATGGTCAACCCTAAAGGATAACTAGGCATGGTCAACCCCAAACGAAAACCCTATAATGAAAGGTGAAAATTTGTACAAGTATTATTTTGTTTAAAACTTCATGAAAAATATCACGATTGATTAACAATAGAGCGGCGGATTGAGTGGCTAATCTCGGAGTCATTCTAGACTCTCAATTGAATATTATATTATCATTGTTGTTCCGTAAGAGTTAAGTCATATTGTAGACTCTCAATTGACTAGTCCCTTTGCGGTTTAGCTTTATTTGTTTTTGTTTGCCTTTTCTGTTTCTTTCTTGAACTCGATTTGTTTTTGTTTTTCTTTCTTGGTTTTTAAATAGTTGATTAAAAAAAACACATGAAAAATATTGTTCCAAAAAACAATATTCAAATTAACATAAATACTTTATGCAGTTAAATGATGCAAAATATTTTAAATAACATGCCCATACGGAATAATAACATATAATCAATTTAATAAATAGTTATATCAAAATAACATGAAATGTACACAATTTAAAGTACCTTGTGCATGCATGGTTTTTAAATAGTTGATTAAAAAAACGCATGAAAAATATTGTTCCAAAAAACAATATTCAAATTAACATAAATACTTTATGCAGTTAAATGATACAAAATATTTTAAATAACATGCCCATACGAAATAATAACATATAATCAATTTAATAAATAGTTATATCAAAATAACATGAAATGTACACAATTTGAAGTACCTTGTGCATGCATGGTACTCCATACCTGATACCCCCTCCGTTTTTAAATACTTGCTCTATTTCTCTATGTGCGGAGTTTTAGGAGAAATTGAAGAAATAATAAAATATGTAGGTAGTGGGATTAGTGGAAAAATAAAAAATTGTAAAAACCTAAAAGTAGTGGAGAAAAGTAAATGAAGGAGAATATGGAATTAATATTGTTGGATCCACTTGGTGAGAGAAATTAATTAAATATTGTAAAAACTTTTCAAATAAGGAAATGGAACAAGTATTTAAAAACGGTCGAAAAAGAAAAATGTAGCAATTATTTAAAAATGGAGGGAGTACCTAAGTACCTTGCAGGTGTGTTAAATAAATGTGTATGGTCCAATGGTTCATAGATATAAATTATGAACATCAAACTA
Source organism: Chenopodium quinoa (assembly GCF_001683475.1). Taxonomy (NCBI): domain Eukaryota; kingdom Viridiplantae; phylum Streptophyta; class Magnoliopsida; order Caryophyllales; family Amaranthaceae; genus Chenopodium; species Chenopodium quinoa. The sequence continues at coordinate 3,483,354 of NW_018742244.1, forward strand.
GTTGGTAGATATGAAATTAAAAGCTTTCCAAATATGGTAAATGAACAATTATTTAAAACGGGGTTGGAAATAAAAAATGGAACAAGTATTTAAAAACGGAGGGAGTATAATATAATGTATCACGAGTAGTATGAAAAATATATATATATATATATTGTCATCTAGGGTGCTATAATCGTTTAGTTGCAATAAAAATTAACTTCACATAGTAATTTACAATTCACGAGAAATTATTTCCCTCTCCAAATTTTTAGGAAATTGCTTTAATTTGTTTGGTGGGGCATGCTATTTGTGAACATTAAAATATTTAAAATATTGGTTGGACCTACATTTTTTTTTTAGGGAATTGGTTGGACCTACATAAAATTGATGCAACCAAAATAAATTCTGATTTGTGAACATTGAAAAACCACATTATTTTTTTTTTTTTTTTATATTCAAAGATTTGGTAGATATTTTATATTTTGCATACATTGAACTTAATGATAAGCCCCACGTACTAACGAGTGACTTGTGTAGAAAATAGCCCCACTATTTCGTGCTGCACGTTTTTAGCTTTGTCGAGTTGTGCGTTGTATCTTTGCAATTTTCATTACGTAGATTGATACTTATGAACAAGAAAATAATGTATTTTAGCAATTTTGAATTTATTAAAGTGAATATATATAATTTGTTATCAACAAGTAATGAATACACACAATAACTAAAATTAACAAAATTTCTTTTGTACTTCTATTAAGGACGAGCCATTGAACATGTTTGGAATAAAATTTAAACGACTTTAATATAAAACGCATGATATGATTTAAGGAAAAAACAATACATTATTAGTAAAATTATGTGGTGGCTTGTAGAATGTGTAGGTTGATATTTCTCTATTCTTTTGTAAGTGTATAATTTGAACCATTGCGCTATTTATAAAATTTTCTTTGACTAACTATTGTGATTTACCCGTAAAGAAAAAAACATAATCATGTAGGATTTAGTTAACTTCATCTCAATTTCTAGTTTTTAAATATCAACTTTTTATAATTTTTACAAAAGTACAATTAAATATATTAGTAGGGCCAAAGTATTGTATTGACAAGCGTAAAATGATAAATGGTGCAATTAAAAAAATGAAGGAAGTAATTTATATTGAAAATGTTATATATTACCCTAAAATCTATGTATAAGCAGTTGAAAGTTTTCTTTTTAAAAAAAAAAAAAAACTAAAAGTTGAAAGTATTGATGAAATATATTCATTAATTACACCCATTTACGTGTGATTTTGTAATGCATATCTAAATTAATACAATACAAAATAAGGAAAAATAAGAGGTTGGAGGGTCGAAGAGAATATACCCCAATGTAGATACCCCTAGTAAAAACAAAAGAATCTTCTCTATTTAAGCAAAGTACCACTAGCTAACCACTTAATGTATTAGGGTTTTTTTAATGCCAGTGTCCCACCCTACACCTTCGTACCTTCTCCTAATCGAGACAAAGTTATTTTTCACATTATCTCAACTTCTAAAACTTTCAATTATAGTTATTAATTTATCCGTACTTCAATATGAACTACCAAAAAGGAAGCCATATTTCCGGTGACCCTCCAACGCCTGTAACCCGGGTAAGCATCCACCCTAAGCACAACCATGTAATCCATTGCGTCTTAGGGTTCAAGAACCCTATCGACGTAAACACCCTTAAAGACGAGTTATCCAACTCCGTCATGGTCAAAATACCACGTTTCTTAAGCCTACTAGTTGTGGATAATAACAATGGTACTGAACATTGGAAAAAAACCGATGTTAACCTAGATGACCACATCTTCATCCATGACGACGATGATGATGATGGTGAACCACCAATGTCCGATGATGATGCCATCAACGCGTACTTGGCAGACATAGCCTTATCACCACCCATGAGCTTGGACAAGCCATTATGGGAGCTACACATCATGCATAAGCATAAGTGCTCAATATTGAGAGTACACCATGCAGTAGCTGATGGCATGTCATTGATGTCATTGCTATGGACCATGGGTAATAACTCATCAATTCGATGTGTGAGCGATGGTAAGCAACTTCATCATGATGCTCAAAATCATCCAATAGTTATGTCAAGTAAAAATGACCAAAGTTTTAGGAAGAAAGGGAGCATAAAGAAAAAGGGATTATGGGAAGGTTTGATGTATATTTGGGTTAGCTTGGTTTTAGTGCTGAAGTTTATAGGAAGGTCTTTGTGGGTAAAAGATAAGAAGTCTGTAATTAGTGGAATTGAAGGGGTGGAGCTTTGGCCAAGAAAGGTGGTTACTGCCAAGTTTCAAATTAGTGACATGAAGACTATCAAAAATGCCATCCCAAATGTTGTAAGACTCTTCTTACCTAATCTAAACATATGCATGCATGATTATTATGTATGTTATTGCATTCATGACATATATTATTGCATCAATCTATTTTATGCATTATATATATACATTAATGAGGGATTGTTTTATTATTATTTTAGTTTTTTTTATACAACGACGTAACATCCTGTTTGATAAATAAGACAACGATGATGACAATGATAATTCTAATAAGAGAAACATATATACTAAAATAGTTGTGTATCCCACATTAGTATAGAACAATGGTAATGTACCTAACTTGACCAAAATGGTATATACATTTAGGAATCCTGGACATTAACACACGATCAATTGGACAATTGGTGCAATTTCTTTCTTTCTTCTTCTTTCTTTCTTTTTTGTTTTTTTTTTTTTTTTTGTTTTTTTTAAGGAATCAATTAGTGTAATTAGTGCTTAATGATTATTAATATTTTCTTTTTTAGCTTTACAGAGCTGCATTAATCATTTTAAAGACAGTATTCTAAATATAATCTTCCTCTGTTTTTTACTACTTAGGGTCTGTTCCTATTGACTGAACTCAGCTGAACTGAACTGAACTGAACTAAACTGAGCTGAACTTAACTGAACTTATTAATTAGTGATTTTTAACTACGGGTTAGTGATCTTTGATTATTTATTGATTATTTATTACTATACATATGTGTATATACAAATGTACATATTATTATTAATAATAATAATAATAATAATAATAATATTATTATTATTATTATTATTATTAATATTATTATTATTATTATTAATTATTGATTATTATTATTATTATTACTTAATGATTATTATTATTATTATTGTTGTTGTTGTTGTTGTTATTATTATTATTATTATTTATTGGTGATTATTATTATTATTTATTGATTATTATTATTAGTATTATTATTTCAATTATTATTTTTATTTTTATTATTATTATTTATTGATTATTATTATTATTATTATTATTATTATTATTATTATTATTTATTACTTATTGATTATTATTATTATTATTATTATTATTGTTGTTGTTGTTGTTGTTGTTAATATTATTATTAATATTATTATTGTTGTTGTTGTTGTTGTTGTTGTTGTTGTTGTTGTTAATATTATTATTAATATTATTGTTGTTGTTGTTGTTGTTGTTGTTGTTGTTGTTGTCGTTGTTGTTGTTGTTGTTGTTGTTGTTGTTGTCGTTGTAATAAGAGCTTAAAAGAATGAAATTTGGCTTTATATCATTAGCAATATCATTAGACGTATATTAAGGGCTTGTTCATATTTACTGAACTGAGCTGAACTGAACTGATTGGAGTTGAACTGATTGGAGCTGAACTGAACTGAACTGAACTGAAAAATTAAAATGCATAAAACTGAACTGAACTGATTAGAGCTGAACTGAGCTAAACTGATCTGAACTGAACTGATTGGATCTGAACTGAACTGAACTGAACTGAAAATAAGAAAATATGAACAGGCCCTAAGAGCTGAACTGAACTGAACTGAACTGAACTGAACTGAATTTCAACGGAAGAGAACAAACCCTTACAATACTTCCCTAAAATAATGGAAATGTCACAATAGTTACAACACGTTATAAATGGGAAGTTATTTTAGAGAAAAGATGTATTATTTCCCTTATTTAAAGTACATTGTCCACTAAATTACACTCCTAACAACCACTCACCTCATTTTAAAGTATATTCATGTGAATCCCACATTTCTTAAATACCGTGAAAAAGTATGTGTTGTAATTATTACGGAGTAAAAAATGGAGGAAGTATGTTTATTTTATCTTCCCATTAAATTTGTATTTTGCTCGGTCTCCAATGTACAAAATAATTATATAACCCGAATAAAATGAATAAAGCGAAGTAATATTAACAATTCTAATGTAACGAACAATTATTATTTTTAAATCTTCTCTTTTTACTACAGCGCATTTTTGGTGCGGCAGGGTGTCAAATCAGCAAATGACAAAGTAACCCCACCAACCTAGTAACACCTCCAAACAAGTAACCCCACTAACCTAGTAACCCCTCCAACCAAGTAACCCCTGACCGGACCTAGTAACCCTTGACCAAGTAACCCTTGACCGGACCTAGTAACCCCTGAGCCCTGACCGGACCTAGTAACCCCTTACTAAGTAACCCCTAATCGGACTTAGTAACCCCTAACTGAACCTAGTAACCCCTAATTAACCAAGTAAGTAACCCCTAATCCTACACCACCTCAAAGCCTTAAACTCCACAACACCACCACCAACTCCCGTACCCAGTGCCCCACGATCACCAGCTCCAGCCCCAACGCCACCAGCCCAAAACCCACCCTAACCACCAGCAACCATGCGCAGCAGCCACGAAATTACCACTACCAACAAAACAGATCTAGAACCCAGAACCACCAAACCACCACTACCCACCCACGAAACCACCTCTACCAACCCACAAAATTATCACTACCCACCCACGAAACCACCTCTACCCACCCACAAAATTATCATTACCCACCCACAAAACCACCACGAAACCACTTCTACCCAAAATGAACCACCACCAAACCCACCCACGAACAACCCACACCCAAAACCCAACCCTGACCTAACCCACGATGACGACGAATGTTAGATCGAAGAAGAAAAAGAGGATAGAGAAACGAAGACGACGACGATCTGGGTTGGATTACTAAGAAATGATGACTGGGAGAAATTATAGGCTCGATGCTTCACTGCTTCAGGGAAGAGAAAATGGAGGAGAGGAGAGAGAAGAGAGAGAGAAAAAAAAATTGTAACTGGCCGTACGGCTAGCCGCATATAAAACTGTGTTTTTACTAACATCTATACTTAGTATTTAAAAACTATAACCAAGGAAAACACATGTCTCTATCCTATTACATTTCAATATCTTTTTCTCTAACATAAATGTCACATGTCTTCTTACACTATTAATTAATTTTGTATTACACTATATTTCTTTAATTTTTTCATTAAAAATTATATGCTTCATCTTCTATATACATTTCATCTTCATCTCCCCTCTTCAATTCAACTTTTGCTTTTCTCTCTTTAATTTTAACCCCTCCACCTTTATTTAATCCCCATTTTCAATTACGAATCCAAAAATTAAATTTCTTAACCATATTTTTGGTAACACATTATAACCATAATGGCTTATTGATATATCCTAATTCATCTTTCAATGCAATTTTTAATGAATAACCCGTGCATTACATGGGTCAGAAGGCTAGTTATATTTCAAAGTAGTAACCTAGAGTCCTAGACTACCTTGTACAAGTTCTATAATACACACCAATTGATATACTCGTATAAAACATCTACCAATCAAAATAATTGAAAAGCACATAAAAATACTCCGTAATTCATATGCATCAAATCAAAACAAAACAAGCTAAACTCCTGAGTCCTGACGGGCCCGTGGTTTATTATGAAGTAGTAACCCGGAGTATTATTGAATTAGATTTGTTCCATTCTACTAAAACGACGTGGCTCCGATCAAACTCCTACCATATTCACCATTTACTCACAAAATTCACTACATTTGGTCCCAAATTCCCAATCAATCACATTTCAGTTTCATAAAGATAACATTTAATACCTTCTTATTTGTTATGTATATTCTTATTTTGTTGTGATTTATTCATAATCACATAAAAGCTGTCCAAACAAAACGACAAGAAAATCTTTAAAAGATCATAGAGGGAATAATATAGTATAGATTTTCAAATTAAATATATAGTTTGATGACGGTGGGATGTTATTGAAATCCAATATAATTCGTATGTATTTTTAAACTTTTTTAAAAAAATTGATAATAATCAGAAAATTGTTATGGATGTGAAAAGTTAGATAGACATACATTGCATTTATATATTTACCTATATTTTATGATCTTTTGAATGCATTAATCGTCACAAACTTAATTACTACTAAATGCAGACGATAAATGATGTTTTCTATGGAATAGTATGGTGTGGACTAACTAGATATCTCAAAATTCGACATCCTAATAATGGTATGTAAGAGCATTATTACTTTTATTTTATTACTCATTTTATACTATTACAAACTAAGTATATTTTCTCTACTTAATTACTAGCTTTCCAAGATGGCTTCCAATTTACCGGCCTATGCCCAATGAACTTGAGAGAACAACCGGGAGTTCAGGTCAACAACTTAATATATACTCCCTTTATCTCTAAATGCAGTACTCTGTATTATTATTTGATCTTTAATGATAATTATTATTAATGTTGTACGTGTTCAGAATGTTTTCAATATGATATCAGAAAATTCAAGGGCGCCTTGGGGTAACATATTTGCAATGGTCCTATTACCCATTACTTACTTTAAACGCGACTTGAATGCTCTAGCTTACATTGCTCGAGCTAAGGCGGTGATGGATCAGAAGAAACGATCAATGGAAGCTCGTTTATGTTTCGAATTAGGGTACCTCATATTTTCATTGTTTGGCTCCAAGGTAAATAAAAATTTTCTATTGAATCGCATGCAGTTCATCTAGATATAATCAGATCAAGGAATTAACCAATAACCACTACATATAATTATGGAGATATGATGAAATACTTCATACATTTATTACAATTATTGGACCATTGAAACATTGATATAGACTTTTCCTCCTCTTTTTTTTTTGAAAGAGATATAGACTACTTTTCCTCCTCAATCAACTAGTTAGCCTTAATTAATATGAGTATATCGTATATGACCTACTATTTTCCAAAGGAAGGTGCTAACAAATTATGGGTGGTCAATTCATTATAGTATCAATGTAAATAATCCATACGATAGTGAATCATATAAATAAGTTTTTTTTTTTTTTTTTAAAGAAAAAATCATATAAATAAGTTAAATCAAAAGTCAGTAAAAATCAAATAAAGTGTAATAATAGACCTATATATGATAATTTTGAACGACCTTACAAAATGTATGCCAAGTGAATTCGACCAATATATGATAAGTTTTGGGTTGTGTTACATTGCAGATTGGAGGTGAACTATTTTACAATCTGTTTACTCATACAAGCTTCCTTATGTCCAATATTGCTGGCCCTCTAGAACCAATTTCACTCGCTGCCAACCCTATCACTTTTATAAGAATTACGTCCTCTGCTCAAGCTCATGTAAGTGCATTTATTTATATAATTTTTTATTTTCCGAATGAGCTACAAGAGTAACACAAATTACAAATAGCGACCTAATATACACAGACCTAATATACCGGTACATTTTTATCCCTATGTATGTACACTCCACTCTCATCTTACCTCATTCACAAGTCAACAACAATCACTCACCAGTCATCACCACCTACCATCGCCACGACAACCCCCACATCGGCCTCACTATAAAGACTAATGTATATAGTGAATTGGTTTTGTAATGGTGCAGGCATTCACATTGCATATGGTAAGCTACGCAGGGAAGGCAGACCTACAAATCCAAGTAGCCAAAGAAGTGATACCTGACCCTGAATTTCTAGCCACTTGCATTGAAAACGCATTGCTTGAAGCGAAGGAAGCTGCTAATGCACGTGTCACCAAATAATTAGTCGTCGTCTTGCCACATATAGAACTACTAATAAGGCTTACGCTAGCTTAACGAGGTTTACAAGATTATTGTATAATTTCAATAAATGGTAGAAGAATAATTAATTATCCTGCATTAGTTGTTTGTTTAATAAGAGATACAAGTACGAAATATATAGTTTATACAAGGTTGCATCCTGTGTTTAATCTTTGAATTATGTTACAATACTATTAATCGATGTGTGATGATTGGGTTTGGCTTATTCATGATGTGTGTGACTTATTCGCTTATAAAATTAGAGTTAGTGAACGGGTCGGATTTATGATGGCAAACATATATGTAATCAAATGAGGTGAGAAGCCTTAAATAAAAACATGTTAAGTTATGAAATTCTAATTTCTAAGCTCAACATGACTTGCGCAAATCCAAATGTGAAATATATGAAGACCTTAGGTAGTTAGGTAGTATAGTACTATAGTCTGAAGACCTAGCCTCACTTGTGATATAATAAACTTATTTGTAAATTAAGATAAATCAAATAAAATCACGTATCAAATACGAATGGAGTATAAAAGTGTATGTGTAAATAATGTTCACAACAAAATTACGTATAAAGTACGTCAGATATCTCATGGGAGAGGGAGACTAAAGGCTGAAATGCATGTTAGATAATGGGCTTGGCTGGCAAAGAGTGGACTCCAAGTCTCCAACTCTCCAAGTCCAACTTTGAGAAAGTGAAAATTCAAATATACTTGTATTTATAATTTATAATTAGATCCGATTTTGATTTCATATGCATAACGTAGATATATTAGATACAATTTGTCTTAATTTAATATGCATCGATCAGTAATAATTTAGGAAATCCCTACCCCCTAAGTACCCTCACTTGGTAAGATTCGAACCCTAAACCTTTAGGATATGAAGTAAAAGACTTATCAATTGAGGTAACACTTTGTTGGTATATATATTTGTATATGTGTATTATATTTCTCTGATCTATTCATATATGCGGCCATGCTTGTATCTTACTAGCTCTTAACAAGCAAGACACACCAACACATACATAATATAGTACAGCCCATAACATACCTTATCAAATACAAATCGATATATATGGATCCCCATCTCCTAAGAGGAAGTGATAGCGAGGAGCCGGTGTCACCAACCACCCGACTAAGCACCCTCCCTAGGCATTACCAAGTGATCAATTGCGCGGTAGGGTTCAAGAACCCCATCGACGTAGCCACCCTTAAAGATGAATTATCCAAGTCGATCATATGCAAAATCCCGCGGTTCACAAGCCTTTTAGTGATGGATCCAAACAATAATGCAGCAGAACGCTGGGAAAAAAACCCATGTTAACCTAGATGATCATATCTTCATCCACCATGATAACTATGGTGAGAATGATAATGATGTCATCAACTCGTATTTGGCTGATATGGCCATCTCACCACCCATGAGCTTGGATAAACCATTATGGGAGTTACACATCATGCATGAACATAAGTGCATGATATTAAGAGTTCATCATGCATTAGCTGATGGTATGTCATTGATGTCATTGCTATGGACCATTGGAAGAAGTGATCATCATCGCGGCCATGATCATCATCATGAAGAGGTCATGACCAACAAGAAAGGCAATGTTTTTGTGAAGAAATGGAATTTTAGAAAAATGGGATTATGGAAAAGTTTGAAGTTTATGTGGTATAGCTTAATTTATGTGTTACAATATTTAGGAAGGAGTTTATGGATTAAAGATAAAGGGACTGTGATTAGTGGAATTGAAGGTGTGGAACATATGCCAAGGAAGGTCACAACAGCAAGGTTTCAAATTAATGATATGAAGACCATCAAAAACGCCATCCCAAATGTTGTAAGAACTTGTAAATTCTGGTATTTCCCCTGTTTTTTAATGTTTCCTCTGTTTTTTTTTTTTCGTTTAAAAAAAATTATTCCCTCTAATTTTATATTTGTACTTGTTTGGGTCCAATTTAGTCAAAATTGGGCCTAAGCACTAAATGATCCAATTAAAAGCCCAAGGTCAAGGTTCAACTCTCCAATTGCACAAAAGTCAAAGGTCAGCCCACAAAGTAAGCCAATTGGGCTAAAGCCCAACCTCTCCATGTATGATGAGGTATAAAAGCCATCATATTGACATATTCACAGAGCGAGATGGATATTCCAATTCATATGATCATTCTTGCATTCAGAAATATTCCACAAAAGCCTCAAGCTACAAACTCTCTTGCAGAGTGTCTTCCTTTTACACATTGTACTGACTTTAGCATCGGAGGGGCCTTCCTCGGAAACACCCCCGAGGCTAGTTTACGTGTGTTTACTGTGCAGGAAACCTTCGGCCCAACACAACTTGGACCGAATCCAGTCTTCTCCATTTCAGCGGACCTTCGGCAAGGTCTCATTGTTTTCACCCGAAACAATTTGGCGCCGTCTGTGGGGAAGACTTTCAAAAATCTTTAAGCCAAATTCCTAACCAAGATCATCTTGCAATTATCTTAGCAGCCATGGCTAAGAACCGCAAGAGCAAAAGCCTCCGTCAAGGAGCGGGCGAAAAGCCTAAAACCCCTACACCATCGCCCTCGCCGGACCGGAACTCTCCCAAGGGTGCCGGCTCGGGGGGAGGATCATACAAGGAGGATTCCCTATCTCCTGTAATGCATGACTCTCAATATAGGCCGGACCACTCTCGGTCTAGCAGGGGTCAGTCTGATCATAGGACATATTCAGTGTCCCAAAGCCAACCATCGGCTGCACGGCCTCATTCCCACACTCGGCCGAGGACCCCTTTGACGGGGCCCAGTTCGGAAGAGGTGGCAAGAGCGCTGGCAGTACTCATGGAGGCAATGAGGGCACAGAATATGCCACCGCCTCGTGATCGAACTCCTCCGCATACCCGGCATCAGCGGAGGAAGTTAGACCATGACGGTGGGAAGCTTCCTTCCTTCCGGGAACTGGAAGAGTGGGAGGAGGATTCTTGGAAAAATGAAAAACAGAGGAAAAAGAACCCTCAAGTATTTAAAGGATCCTCATCCTCAAGACCAGAAGCGCACAAGAGCAGCAGCTCAGCTTCTCGGCCAGAATCTACTCGCCGGGAACCTGAGACTGTTCGCAGAAGCGTCCTTGACCGACTCGGCGGCCAGGAACCGAGCGTGCGTAGTCGCCTCTCGTTCCCTGCAGCCGAGGCCCAGACTTCCCAGCCAGGGACGAAAACCACTCCTACCTCTCTAAGAGGGCGGAGCGCGGTCCCTTCGGCCAGGAACAAGGGCAAGGCCGTTATGCTACCCGCTAGTTCACCATTCGAGCAATGGATACTGGAAGAGCGCGTACCCACGGTTAAAATACCGTCGCATATCACATATGACGGGACCACGGATCCGAAGGACCACGTGGCCTCGTATGAGACTCATATGCATCTTTGCCCCAGATCCGAGGCGACTTGGTGCAAATATTTCCCAACCACTCTCAAGGGGGTCGCGCAAGCGTGGATCTCCAAGGGAGTAAGGCAAGGCTCCATAACAGGTTGGGATGATCTGTCCTCCAAGTTCAGGAGCAAGTTTTCCACGGCAAACCGCCGAGAGAAGACTACCGCAGAGCTCATGAGTCTGCAACAGGGGGAAACCGAAAGCCTCCGAGACTACCTGACCCGTTTCAGTAACGAGTCATCAAGCGTCTCCCAGCTGGACCAGGGGTTAGCTGTTTTTGCAATGCAGAATGGCCTTCAGCCAGGAAAGTTCCTAGACTTCATGGTCATGCATACCCCGCAGACCTTGGAGGAAGCTCTTAGTGCTTCGGATAAGTTCATCCGAGCCGAAGAATGGAATAAAGCAAAAACCCAACCTCAATCCGGGGGAGGGAAACAGAGGCAAATACCCTTGTCTGAAGGCCAAGGCCATAAGGCAAAGGGAAAATCAAAGGCTCCGGAGCCATCTTTGGCCAACGACCTAAAGAAGGACAGATTTGCCTCATACACAGGCAGATACGAGTCCTACACTCCGCTCTCTCTTCCACGCGCCAAAATTTACAGTGTGACGAAGGAGGAGCAGAGTTACCAAAAGCCGAGACCACTCCCAGAGTGGTATCAGCGAAAAAATAAAAATCAGTGGTGTGAGTTCCACGAGTCTTCGGGCCACAACACTGAGGAGTGTATCCAACTGAAGGACCAGATAGAGGACATGGTCCGGAAGGGATACTTGAAAAAATACATCGCGGATCACCGCGAGAAAAAAGAATCCGAGAGGTCAGCAAAGGACCCTCGGCAGGACCTTGATTTCCCCCGGAAAAACAGTAAAAAACCGGAGGGGAAATTCCCTCCGATCAATGTTATCTCGGGAGGAATATACTCTCGGAGGGAGCACAAGCGTCACCTTAGAGCTTTGACTCACCAGGTGAACAACGCTGACATTCAATCTCCCCAGCCGCCGGTGCCGAACATGACGTTCACAGCCGCCGACTGCCGGGGGATTACGTTCCCTCACGAGGATCCGTTGGTGATCATCGCCACGGTGGCCAACCACGACGTCAGTAAGGTCCTTGTTGACGGTGGCAGCGGAGCAAACATTCTGTTCCGAAAGGCCTACAATCAAATTAAGCTGAAGCCCAAGCACCTTACGTCGGTACCCTATCCGGTATCCGGGTTCAATGGGGCTTCAACTTATCCAGATGGGAAGGTGACACTTCCTGTCACCATCGGTTGCGATGAGGCAGCCCGGAACGTCATGATTGAGTTTTTGGTCATCGACGCTCCTTCAGTGTACAACGTGATTTTGGGGAGACCCATAATTCACGAGATCCAAGGGGTCGTCTCAACTTATCATCAGCTGATGATTTACGTCTCAGACGCCGGCTTCCCCGAAAGGATACAGGGAAACCAAAAGGACGCCCGAAGGTGCAACTACCTCAAGCCATCCAGTAGTCGCCCAGATGACGACAAGGATGAGGAGGAGAAAGAAAAAGAAAGAGAGCCAAGCACAAAAAAGCCGAAAGGCCTAAGTGCTTCGGCCCAAGGATCCGTGCCCAAAGAAAAAGGTCCCGAAAGGGAAAAGGTTGACTCTTCAGCTGAGCCGCAAGACTCAGAGAGCCAGCCGAAGAACACAAAGACTGGGACACCTGCTGACATTGGCAGCAGACCAGATTCTGAAGAGTCCAGTCCATCGGCAATGGACATGGACCAACAGACTGAAACAGTTGAGTTGGCCGAAGGAGATGCTGAGAAATGTGTAACAATCGGGATGGACCTTGATCCTAACACCCGTTGTGAACTTATTCAGCTCCTTCGGGATAACAGAGATGTGTTTGCTTTCTCGGCAGCTGATATGCCCGGGATAAGTTCAGACCTCATCTCCCATAAGCTTAATGTTGACCCAACGTGTCGACCAGTTAAGCAAAAGAAGCGGAATTACTCCGCCAATAAGAACCGAGACATCGCAGCCGAAGTCAAAAAATTATTGGAGGCAGGGTTCATTGAACCTTGCCAATATCCGGAATGGCTGGCAAATGTGGTGATGGTTCAGAAGCCCAATGGTACCTGGAGGATGTGCGTTGACTTCACGGACCTAAATAAGGCTTGTCCAAAGGATTTCTATCCCTTGCCGAGAATCGATCAGCTAGTCGATTCGACAAGTGGCCATGCCTTGCTTAGTTTCATGGACGCATTCTCGGGGTATCATCAGATCTTTATGCACCCCGACGATCGAGCCAAGACAGCATTCGTCACGAACGCTGGGGTGTATAATTACAAAATGATGCCCTTCGGATTGAAAAATGCGGGGGCAACCTATCAAAGGCTGGTGGATCAAGTTTTCGCCGATCAAAAGGGCCGAAACATGGAAGTCTATGTTGACGATTCAATCGTTAAAAGCAAAAAACTAGAGGACCATGTAAAGGACCTGGCTGAAACTTTCGCCACCTTGAGAAAGCATCAAATGAAGCTGAATCCGAAGAAGTGTGTCTTCGGCGTGAAGTCAGGGAAATTCCTGGGTTTCATGGTCAGCAAAAGGGGGATTGATGCCAATCCCTCTAAAGTCAAAGCGGCGCTCGACCTTCCTGAGCCGAAAACGAAGCGGGATGTTCAGCGGCTCACCGGAAGAATGGCAGCCCTCTCGAGGTTCATTTCCAGAGCTTCGGATAAGGGGTTACCCTTCTTCAAAGCCCTGAAACTCCCGAAAACAAAAGAGCTTGTTTGGGAGGAAGAGCAAAAAGACGCCTTTCAACAGCTTCGGGAGCATCTGGCTAAACTCCCAACGCTGGCTAGCCCAGCTGAAGGAGAAACTCTATACCTATATGTGGCCGTTAGCCCGGCCACCATCAGCGCAGTATTGCTGAGGGAAGAGATTAAGAGTCAACAACCGATCTATTTCGTCAGTCATACACTGACGGATGCCGAGACCCGCTATCCTCTACTCGAGAAAGTTGCTTTCGCGGTAGTAGTAGCTGCTCGGAAGCTGAGGCCCTATTTTGATTGCCATCAGATAGTGGTCTTAACTGATCAGCCGTTGGAAAAAGTTCTCGGCAAGATTGAAAAATCCGGTAGGCTAGCCAAGTGGGCTTTTGAGCTCACCGAGTTCAGCATCAGCTACCGTCCGAGGGCTGCCATTAAGGCTCAAGCCCTAGCGGATTTTTTGGCCGAATGCTCATACCAAGAAGCGCTGGACAGTGAAAAGAAAGTCTGGACCGTGTTTACGGATGGGTCTTCCACCGAGAACGGTTCGGGGGCAGGAGTAGTGATAACTTCTCCCGAAGGCAAATCCTTTGAGTATGCACTAAAATTTTCTTTTAAGGCCTCGAACAATGAAGCCGAATATGAGGCAGCAATCGCCGGCCTACAATTATGCATCTCCTTGGAAGCCGATCATGTCTGCTTAAAAACAGACTCTCAGCTAGTTGCATATCAGATCAGTGGCAGCTATGAGGCCAAAGAGCCCTCCATGATAGCTTATCTTGCCAAGATCAAATCAGTCATTGCAGAGCTGAAAACTTTTGAGGTTCAGCTGATCCCAAGGGGTCAGAATACTCAAGCCGATGCACTCTCCAAACTTGCTAGTTCATCTTTTACCGAGCTGAACAGGTCTGTATATGTAGAAGTGCGTCGAGAGAGAAGTGTCGACGAAGCACCTGAAGTGTGCTGCGCTGACCCAGAGCCTAGTTGGATGGAACCCATCTTAGCTTTCAAGCTTCGGGGAGAAACTCCTGAGGATAAAGCTTTGGCCTCCAAGATGAAGAGAACCAGTTCTAGGTTCATTGTCTTCAGGGGGGAACTTCTGAAAAAGTCCTTCTCAGCCCCATTGCTGAAATGTGTGGGACCAACAGATGCAGATTATATCCTACGGGAGATTCACCTCGGCATCTGTGGGAACCACATTGGGGGAAGAACCTTAGCCCACAAGGCATTGAGGGCCGGATATTACTGGCCCACCATGATCGCAGATGCCAAGGAGCTGGTTCGGAAATGCGAAAAATGTCAAAAATATGCTCCAGTTATCCATCAGCCAGCAAGGGATCTTCAGCCGATCCTTAATCCACTCCCGTTTGCCCAATGGGGACTGGATATACTGGGACCATTTCCAGAGGCTGTGTACCAGAAAAAATGGCTGATAGTTGGTGTCGACTACTTCAGTAAATGGATCGAGGCCGAAGCAGCCTCGAACATTACAGAGCAAACTGTCAGAAAATTTATCTGGCAGAATATCATCACTCGCTTTGGCATCCCGAGAGTATTTGTCTTCGATCATGGGAGGCAATTTGATAACTTACCGCTGAAGCGATATACAGATCAGTTCGACATCAAACTGGCATATTCAGCAGTATGCCACCCGCAAAGTAACGGACAAGCCGAAGCAGCAAATAAACAGATCTTAAATGCCCTCAAGAAGAGGGTGGAAGATCAAAAGTCCAAATGGCTAGAGGAGCTCCCTGGAACCCTTTGGTCCCTTCGGACAACTGAAAAAGAGGCAACGGGCCACTCACCTTTTGAACTGGTGTATGGTGCCGAAGCCGTCCTTCCAGTGGAAATTGGCTCTGAGAGCCTACGAGTGCACCACTTCTCGGCTGAGAATGAGCGACTGATGAGGGAATCACTCGATTTCCTCGACGAAGTAAGAGACTCAGCTCGAGATAAAATGGCCGCCTATAAGCAGAGAGTTAGCAAATTTTATAACCGAAGGGTCCATGCAAGGCCTCTCAAAATTGGAGATCTTGTCCTTCGGAATGCTGCTGCAGTTCAGAAAGGCCGAATCCATGGGAAACTCTCAGCTACATGGGAGGGACCTTATGAAATTTATGATGAGCTTCAGCCAGGGACATACCGACTTCGGCAGTTGGATGGAACTGAGTTGAAAAATCACTGGAACGCTGATGTACTGAAAAAATATCATGTGTAAACCCTTCGGGGCAGAGCAATCTTTGTAAGTACATTTTGAACTAATGAAAGGCCTTGGAGCCGCCATTTATATAAATATTTACAACTTTTTATCCTTTCAAAATTTTCTTTGTTCTATCTACTCTTTAAGGGTTTTTTATTCAGCCTCGTCTGAAGCCTTCGCCTTCGGGTAACTGGGTTTCAGATTGCTGACAAAACCTGTCTTTTTAAAGAACACCGGTCTTTCAGCTGAAGTCAAACTTCAGTAAGACTTGTTCTCCAAAGACATGAGTCCATGGACAATTCTGGGATATTGCCTTAACTGAGCCTTGTATCCCAGAGAGCCATTATCCGAAACATTGCCTTAAGTTGGCCCTGTGTTTCGGGTATCCATTTTTCAAAGATAGACAGAAAATCAAGGATAACAGCAACAGTTGAAATCAGCCTCGTCTGAAACCTTCGCCTTCGGGTAACTGGGTTTCAGATGGCTTACAAAACTCGTCTTTTTAAAGAACACTGGTCCTTCAGCTGAAGTCAAACTTCAGTAAGACCTGTTCTCCAAAGACATTAGTCCATGGACAATTCTGGGATATTGCCTTAACTGAGCCTTGTATCCCAGAAAGCCATTATTCGAAACATTGCCTTCAGCTGGCCCTGTGTTTCGGATATGCGTCTTCTTTAAGAACACTGGTCTTTCAGCTGAAGTCAAGCTTCAGTAAGACTTGTTCTAAAGAGGTTAGTCCATGGACAATTCTGGGATATTGCCTTAACTGAGCCTTGTATCCCAGAAAGCTAATATCCCTAGCATTGCCTTCAGTTGGCCCTGTGTTTCGGATACCCATTTTGAAGAAGTGCAGAAATTGCTTATTCAACTGAAGTCATACTTCAATTTCTGGGGGGGCAAGAAGCACTCAGTGCAACTATGTTCGGCAGAATTGAAGAAAAGAAACAGTAAAGCATTCAAAAATAAAGCAACTGAAGAAAAGAGCATCAAAATAAAGCAACTGAAGAAAAGAGCATCAGATTAATATTTCATGCTAAAAAATTGAGCTACAAGTTCAATAATTCAGTATCGGCAGCCGCCCACAAGCGGAAAATAACAGCTGCCGAAATACGTACATAAGCAAAAAAATAAACTGCTGTACGACAAGGCAAGCTGAAGCAAAAAACAAGGCAAAAAACTCAGAAAGCGGCAAGTCTAAAGTTAAGCACATGATGAACCGCAAGATTCTGAAGACGACTGCCCGAGTTCCTATGCTTCAGCCTGAGGATCAGACTGATCAGCGTTGAGCCCCATGGTGGCCTCAGCCCCAGCAGCAGAAGAAGCGGGCTTTGCACTTTGCCGAGCCTCCCTTTCCCTCTGCTCAGCTTCTAATTCCAGTCTCTCAGCTTCCTCTTCGGCTTCCTCAGCCTTAAGAATTTCAGCTTCGGCTGGAGTTGCATACTTCATGTGAGGGTCTTCGGGATTCTGGACCCACTCAGCACATTTAGACCAGTCCAGCTTCGGCTCAGCATGAAGGCAGACTCTTCGGCATACTCGGAATCCGTTTCTGAAACCCATCTCATATTCCTCTTGGGTATAAACACGGACTTTGAGTAAAGCCTCAGCATCAGCCAGCTTCTTCTGGGTCTCCTCCAAGTCTTCCTTGGATTTCTTCAGCTCATCAGCGACTTTGGAGGAGGAACCTTTCAGCTCATTCAGCTCTTGCTGAATTTGGAAAGCCTTTGTCTGAGCTTGGGCCACTTCAACTTTCTGGATCAGCAGTTGATCCTCAGCCTCTTGGAATTTAGCTCTTTGGGCTTCAGCAGCAGCAGCAGCCTCTGAGAGTTGGACGTCTTTGACCAGGAGCAACTCTTCAGCAGCCATTCGGCTGGCTTCAAGAGCCTCTAGACGCTGCTGCACTTCAGCTTGTGCAGCAGTTCCTTCTTGAATTCGGCTCTCAACAGCAGCCTTGAATTTGGAGACGTCCACTCCCATATGCTCCTGGAGGAATTTTTCCCCTTCCATCAGTGGGGGAAAAACTTCCTTCTCCATAGCATCGCAGAAGGTTTTCAGGGCTTCGGCAGCTTTTTTCCCGTACTCCTCAACCTCCTGCTGCTTCTCTTCAGCTGCTGCTTGCTTCAGCTTAGCAAGCTTTAATTCCTCTTCAGCCACCTTCTTGTCGTGCACAGCAGCGTCTACCCTATCTTGTAGGGTATCTATCAGCTCTACAGTGAGAGTCTGATTGTGCACGAACTGAAAACAGGAAGACAAAAATAAATAAATAAAAAAAAAATATATATATAAAGTTGAATTTCGGAGGAAATGAAGACAAGGAAAATTACCTGCATCATCAGCAGTTGGTTAGACCTGGCTGGGTCAGGAACTGATCTGCTGGATTCGCCCATCCCAGCAGTGGCCTTCAGCGACCAGATCCTTGCCCTGTCTACTTCGGACATGCCAGCAAAATTGCCGAAGTAGGCTGCAGCTCCTTCTCGGTTTTGACCCCATATGAGGTCCCAGATGTGGTCTGGGATTGGAATTCGGGGGGCCGAGAAACCCATTTCTCCAGAATGCAGAGTCTGGAAAGAAGGGAAGGACGACGATGGAGCTTGATTAGCTTTGGTTGTCTCAGCATCGTCCTTCTCAGAGGAGTCAATTACTATGACCTCCTCTTCTTCAGGGGTGAGGACGAAAGCCTCAACCTCTCTTGCGATGTCTGCCGTGAAGCCCTCAGCGCTGGACATCACGGCATCCTTATTTTCGTGCTCATCAGCACTCTTCTTGATTTCTTCTGGGACACCTCCCTTAGGTTCGGGAGTTCTCTGATCCACCTCCATCTCAGGAGGTGGCGGAGGGGTCTTTTGAGGAGATTGGGGTGTTGGCTGGGGAACCCTCGGCGATCCATTGCCTTCCTCAGGTTCCCTTATTGCGACGCCGATGGTCATCGGCCTCTGCTGAAAGTCATGAGGGCCGATGATGGCCATCCTTCGGCGCCTTTTCAGAAGGGGCTGCTCGTCCATATCTGAGTCTGAAGACTCTTGTATTTGGTCTTCGGGACGAACAGGAGCTTTGCCTTCTCTGTGTCTGTTACTCTCTTCAGACTGTAACAGACAGGGGGGAAGAAGAATGTGAGTAAAAAAAAAAAAAAAAAAAAAAAGTTGTCTGAAAGCTCACCGAGGTCTTCAGCAAAGCCTCGTCTTCTTCAGCTGCTCTAGCTGCAGCTTCGGCTTCAGCAGCTCTGGAGGACCCTTCTCCTCCTTCGCAAGCTTCGAGTACCCGTGCAACCTCTTCGGCTGTGCGGGCAGCTTCAGCTTCTTCGTTCAGCAGCTAGAACCAAGGGTCTCTCTTCTTCCACCAAGGCTTCTGCCTCTGATACAGAGCAACAGCCTCAATTTGGAAGTGGGAAGAGTCTAGATGAACCTCCCTATGCCTCGGCTCAGTGATAGACGGGGCCCGTTCAGTTACAACTCGCTCTCGGTTAACACCAAGACGAGCGTAGTTAATGCCAACGTTGGTCTCGTCCCGCTCTGAAAAAAGGAAAGGGGAAAGTTTAGCTCAGATATATCGGCACAGCATAAAAAAAGCAAAGCGAGAGAAGAAAAAGAGGTAGTTAAAAAGCCTCGGCCCCAGCCGAAGAAGCTTACCATCCTTAAACTTTCGGCTGAGGCCAACAGCTGCTAGCATGTTCTCTTGGAAAACGTAATGCGTATCGGGGAGCCAAGTCTCCGGGATATGCTGCATTCGACCACTCCCCCCCGGGTTCGGCAGCTTGCCGAAGATATGTTGCTGATCCAGGTTCGGATCCGCCCCGTTATCTGCGGGGGGACCTAGACTTCCCATTTCGGGATCAGGCTCGGCTAAGTACCGGGGAGCGCTGAAGACGCAAGGGTGGCCCGGATCTGTGGGTGCCCTAACCCAAATCCATTGACCTCTCCAGTCCTTGTCTGAAGAGTCGTTTGGCCACATGGTCAAGTATTGGGGCCGGGACTCAATCCGGTACCACCCAGAACCATGGCTTCCAGGCCCACTTTGAATATTTGGCACTAGCCGATGGAGCTTTCTGAAGCAGTGCAGGTTCGGCACGTACTTGAAGAACTTGCAGACCCATAAGTATGTCATCACCCTTCGGATGCTGGTGGGGGTTAGCTGACATAGGGAGATGTTGTAATGGATCAGCAAGTCTCGGACGAAAACGTCCAAAGGGAACCTCAGCCCGTACTGAAGCTGTCTCGTGTACACCCCCACATACCCCGGGGGTGGACGATGGATTCTATCGGATGCTGAGGGCATTCGGCACCAATATCCATCAGCTTCAAAAATGCCGTAATGCAACTCAATTTGCTCGGCAAATCGATATTGATCAGCGTTCTCTACCCACCATGAGTAGGGGCGATTCTTTATCATGGCCGAAACGACTTCGGCATTCTCCCATTCTGAAAACCCAGGGAGGATATCCCAAAGTACAGCGGGAACTTCATCATCCCGTCCAGAAGCGCTCGGCTCATCCGTTCTTTGAGGAGGAGCCGAGGAAAGGGGAGTCGCCCTAATCCCTTCAGCAGGGTCAGGCTCCGGCCTTTGACCATTCCAGGTCCCAATCATGTTCCTAGGATCGGGAATCGGCCTTGCTCTTCTTGGAGCACGGGCTCTACCTCTAACTCCTCTTGCCATTGATTATTTCGAAGAGAAAAGTCGAAAGAAAAGGGGAAGGAGTTCGAATTCGAAGAAAAATAAACTGAAATCAAAGGAATTTACCTTAATCTGAAGCGAAAGTTGCCGATTTACGAATTCGTAGTGGCAAGTCTCAGTTTCTAAGCTCAATGCTCGGGGAATTTGCGAAGTTTTGATGCGGGTTCTTGGTTTCTCTCTCGAAGAATTCTGGATTTGTGTTGGTGAATAAGTGAGGAGAATGACGCGCCTCTGTTTATACCTCCAGGTACGGGATACGAAGAGTCTGTGCTTTAATTTCTCTTAAATACCCACTAAGTAACCATTAAACACATGATCTTGTGATTAAACTGCCCATTATCCGTCCAACTTCCGCAATCATTAACCGTTGTTATCTCATTAATTACGGTTTAAATTCAAATTTTTGGATCAATTAAATCATTTACTTCCCTCCTTTTCTGAATTAAATCAAACCCGACCCGTCATCCTTCCAAATCGGGTCTGGGGGGCAAGTTGTTTGGGTCCAATTTAGTCAAAATTGGGCCTAAGCACTACATGATCCAATTAAAAGCCCAAGGTCAAGGTTCAACTCTCCAATTGCACAAAAGTCAAAGGTCAGCCCACAAAGTAAGCCAATTGGGCTAAAGCCCAACCTCTCCATGTATGATGAGGTATAAAAGCCATCATATTGACATATTCACAGAGCGAGATGGATATTCCAATTCATATGATCATTCTTGCATTCAGAAATATTCCACAAAAGCCTCAAGCTACAAACTCTCTTGCAGAGTGTCTTCCTTTTACACATTGTACTGACTTTAGCATCGGAGGGGCCTTCCTCGGAAACACCCCCGAGGCTAGTTTACGTGTGTTTACTGTGCAGGAAACCTTCGGCCCAACACAACTTGGACCGAATCCAGTCTTCTCCATTTCAGCGGACCTTCGGCAAGGTCCCATTGTTTTCACCCGAAACAGTACTATTAATTACTTATAAATGCAGACGATAAATGATGTTCTTTATGGAATAATATGGTGTGGACTTATAAGATATCTCAATATTCCACATCCTAATGAAGGTAAAATTCAATTTTGGTGATTTTAAAAAAATATTCTAATGTTAATCTTTATTCAGGGGTGCGTTGTATTACTTGTAGATATATACTATCTCCTTTCCTAATATAATACTCTGTAGATCTTGGTTACAATTTTTTTAATACTCCATAGCAAACTAGCATAGACTAATGAGGATAGAATGAGAGAGGGTACAAAGTAAGACAAGCGTCAAAAAAAAAAAAAAAAAAATCGAGACAGTGTAATATTAGGGTATAAGTGGAATTTATGTTTGAAAAAAATTGCCAAAAAAAAAAGTACTGATCAATCCATATAATTAATACTCCGTATTTATTTTAATTTAATAATTCTACTTTTACTTATCTAATTCAAAGAACGTTTTTAGTTTTTGCCTTTTATTTTGTCTCATGTATTTAGCTTGCAATTTAAAGATAGAATTAAAACGTATCAAAAATATATCTTGATACGTTTTCCACTGAGAGCGATTTTCTTTCTTGTTAGTTTTGCAAGAAGGCACTCAAATTACTGGCCTTTTCCCTGTTGACTTAAGAGAACAGCCAGGAATTCAGGTTTATAATATTCTTGCCTTTACATTTACTACTTCTCATTGTATGCATTGTAATGTCAACCAAATTACTGGCATTTTTCCTGTTGACTTAACAGAACAGCCAGGAATTGAGTATATATAGCTGTTAGATTGGCCATGCAGCTTCTCATAATAATAGGAAGTTGCATGACCAATGTAACATAAATTTTTAACATTGCAGTTTATATTACTTTCATTTAAATTGAGTATCAACTAACTACTTCTCATTGTATGCATTGTAATGTCAACCAAACAAGTAATAAACATAATAAAACATTAATTATAGCATTGATCAACAAGTAGAGTGTGTTTTGCATTCCTAAATAAATATTTATTATTTTTGCTTCAAAAAAAAAAATTATTATTCAAAGAAAAATGACATATTCATATCAACATCTTGGGAGCCAGTTGTTAGATATAGTATATAAGCATTTTATATCTTTTTTTAAACTGTACTGATATTGATTTAGGACTAGATCGAGATGACGACAAAAAACCATGTGCCAATTGGTGTTAATACTAATGTTTGTTTTTTCTAAATATTTTTATTTTTATCTTTTTATATACATCATTTAGGATTGTATATGTTGTTCTCTTGCTAGTAAACGTATTGTTTATACAGATTTCTAATTACATTACATTAATATTGCATTAGTATGTCATAGCTAATAATAATATTTGTTGTAATCAGGATATGTCTGCTATGCTATCAGAAAAATCACGCTCACCTTGGGGCAACAAGTTTATGTTAAACCTATTGCCAATTACTTACTCTAAACGTGATTTAGATGCTCTAGCTTGTACAGCTCGAGCTAAGGTGATAATGGATCATATGAAGCATTCAATGGAAACTCGTATATGCGACAAATTGGGAAAGCTTACATATTCACTACTTGGTTACAAGGTACAGGGTAATTACTAGGAATAATAATAAGTATGACATATTATCTATACTTTAAAAAATATACAACACTTTGACTATTAATAATATCGCCAATATTCACACTTGGACATTAGTTAATACTCCATATTTTTTTTATTTCCGTATTTTATCCTATTTTTGCTTATACATTATAAATTTATAATATGTTGCATGGGGCTTGAATAATGTACAAACACCCTTTTGTAAAACAAATGATTCCACCAAGGAGGGATTAAACTAACAAACTTTCTTTACTCTTGTGTTGCATGCAGCTTGTAAGTGATTTTTATAGCAAAATCTTTAGTAATACAAGCTTCGTTATATCGAACATGGCTGGCCCTCAAGAGGAGATTTCAATTGCTAACAACCCTGTTACATTTTTAAGAATCACATCTTCTAGTCAACCTCATGTAAGTTGTGATGTCAACTAATTTCTCTCTCCTTGAAAAGTTGAGTATTTTGTTTTTAACTTTTTTTGTGAAACAATTATCAATCTAGAAAGAATTAATATTTAGAGATAATATATTCAAAGAAAGGGAGTATAAAATGCGTGTCCTAAAGTATTTACACGTTTTTCACATAAATGACATTGTTTGGTTTCGAATTTGATGGTTTAGGCAATCACAATGCATATGGTAAGCTATGCAGGGAAGGCCGATTTGCAAATTCAAGTAGCAAAAGAAGTGATACCTGACCCTGAATTTCTAGCCACCTGCTTTGAAGATGCGTTGCTTGAAATGAAGGGAGTTGCTGCTAATAAGATGGGTTGTAAATTGTGAACACGTTAAATACTCATCCGATCATGTAATACAACTACATTGAATATCTTGAATAGACTACGAACTCTCGTTAAAGGAGAATGCAAAACTCAATAATTCTTACTCGGTATGTTATATAATATAATTTATACTCCTTGTTCAATAAATATCAAATTTGTATGGTATAACATACTTCCTTTTTATGTATCACATGTAAAAATTATTTTTAATAATTTATCCATTTACATTAAATACTCTCAACCTCATAGTACGTGGCATAAGAATGTATTGCTAAATGAGTAAAAATAAAGGAATGAATATATTTTTAATCGATTTAACAACTAATAATTGAAATTTCTTACATTAAAAGTACACACGTAAACACGTTTAATGTAAGTGATAGAATACAAATGCGATATTGATATTTCAATCATCAAGTTAAACTTTTGGTTGACTTAGCAAAATAATCTAACTTTTTGAAACTTTTAGTGTTGAATAATCGAAAAGTTAAATTATTCTAGGAGAATAGGAGAAATTATAATATTTTGTAGATCATTTGGAAAATTCAAATTCTTATATGCGGGCAATGTGACTGACACACGGCATGACCAATCATGATAGTAGTTACTTCTTTAGTGTTATGAGAGTTATTTGATTGGTGTCACAAATGTTATTTCGTCGCTGTTACAAGAGCTACCTAATTAGTGTTAAAGAGGTTACCCATTTAGTATTAGGGTTTCTTAGTGTTACTTGGGGTATCCGGTATTCGTGTTACTCCGTAATATACAAGCGGCTACAGTCTACAGATACACGATTTAGCCAACCACACACAAGACTTTGGAATTAAAAAAAAAAAAAAAAATCCGTTAAATGAGTGTAGTATTCTCATCCACTTACTTTCCCTCTCGGCCTCTCTCTCACCAGTCATCCCCTACCGCTGCCACTGCCACCGCCGGCGCCACCATTAACTCCGCCACATCACTACAAACTTGTACACACGCTATTTTCTCATTCAAGATTTAAAAAAAAAAAAAAATAAAGGAAAATGAGAGCAGGGGTAGTAGGTATTGTTCATGGAGGTCCCACTTTGACTTCTAGGTTGCGCTCTTTCCCACCTCGTCCTCTTCATGTTCGGTGCTTTTCTTCTTCCGGTATCTTTACTTTCTTTAATTTTTAATTAGTTCCCAATTATTTATGATCTTTGATACTAAATTGTAATTTCTTAATTTGCTCTGTTTACCTAGAATTAGAGGTTTGTTAATTCATAGTCTGGTTTTGTTAATCCACAATTGGGTTTTCTGGATATCTTTTTCAATGAATTGGGTATCTTTCTTTTTTAAAAAAAATAAATTTGTAATGGTTTTATTATAATATTAGATTGAATATGGTTAGGAACTTAGAATAATTTGCAATTTTGATGTGGATTTTTGGTGATAAATGTGAGAATTTAGAATCTGCTAGCGTATTCAGCATTTCTTTGATAACAATGGTGGAATAAGATTTTTGTAATTAGGCTGAAAGGATGACTTCCAATATTAATTGTAAGTTGTAACTCTATTTTGAACAATGTTACTTGGAGGGTAAATTCTATGAACAACTACCCTCATATTTAGTGATTTAATCTTCTTACATTGCAAATTCGATGTTTTGGTTGGTTCATGGAGTGGTGGATTATAAGAAATAGCGGAAAAAAAATTTAATTTAGGCTCTTGTGAGTGAAATTTATACGTGATTTAGAGTTACTTACCTAATTAGTTCTGTTATAGAATCTGAGGTGATGGGAATCTGGTTATGGGAGAAAATTTTGGACGGGCTATTGTTAACAAGTTTTCTCTTAGTGATGTGCTAATGCCTAATGGTGGATTGAAATTGATGTAGTATGTATTTCTAAGGCCAATTCGAGTTGTGTTTTCACAAAAAATAAAATAATAGTTAATTTTTTGTTACTTGCAGTAGTATTTTGATTGATAGAGCTATTTACTAGATGAGGGTCGAGCTTGATCTTGATTTACTTAAGTTTGCATTGGCTTATACAAGACTCATACGCAAAGATTTTGAGCTGGATTATCTATTAGAATAGGTTGCTAGCTTGAAGGTTCAGCAAGGGGAAACAAAAAATCAATCTTCTTCTTGTGTGATTATGATACTTGTATGCAGCATAGTGGTAGTTATTATGATTTAGCGATTTACAGTCATAATTGTGTGCAATGTACAGCTAAAAGCTTGCTTATGAACTTATATATATCTTGAAAAGCAGAGGTTAGTTGGTAGATGAAGTATTTATGGACGACATGACCTGCATTATAGTTGATTGAGTTCCGTCTTTTACCATTTTACCTGCTATCTGTTCTATGAAGTTTTATACATTTAGCTAATTTATTTATCTAATTTTTGCTCTTGGAGCTTTTCAAAAAAAAAAAAAAAGTTTTATACATTTCTGTTTTAATTATGTAAAAATATGTGCAGGCCATATATCATTTATAAAGGATGTTGCTTGCACTCAACCCCCTGAGCATCTTCATGAGCTGCTAAATGTGCTACAAACAAAGGGTATAGTTCATACAAACTCAACCATCATCTTTGAGGGATCAAGATTTCTATGGTATGGCGTGTGGTAAATTAGGAAAGTATTGTTTTTAACATCATAAACTTTTGAGTCATGGCACTATATCTAGTTAAAAACAGTGATCCGTGCATCAAATATGATTTTATCGTGGTTTTGAGTTCACTAGTACTAATTTTATTTAAATTTTTTTTTACTATTATAAAATCAGTAATCAAGATGTGTATCCATGGCTGTCTGTGGACTGTGGATAATTCGTAGTAACTCAAAACCGACAAATAGAAACCTGATATTTTCAATATGCATTAGTTAGGGGATACAAAACCCTTACATGTATAGCCATAATTGTTGTTTACATATCTGCAAAAAAAAAAATAAAATAAAAAAATAAAATAAAATAAATCTTTGGCATCAGACCTTAAAAGATTTTAGCCTTACCTTGTTTTATTGATAATAGAGCTGAACTCTTACTTTCATATGCTTCAAGCAGGTGAAACTATTGTTTCTCCAGGAGCTAGGCAGGGTTTGATTCCCCTTGTTATTCCACTATCAGAAAATTCATCAGGTTATAAGAGTTAACAACTGTTCACAATTATGTATCCTCTATCATTGAATTCTCTATGTGCTCAATGAACTATTATCTTTAACAGGTACTGTAACTGCCTTGCTGCGTTGGCCAACAGCTCCACCAGGGTAGGAAATTTGAAAACTTGTGTACCTAATTCCTTGAACTTCTTTTACAAGTTCTCGTAAACCCATTACCAACTGTTTAGACTTCCAAATCCCACACTGCAGGATGGAGATGCCAGTTGTGGAAGTACACAAACATGGAGTTTGGCTTTTGGCAAAGAATGTAATACATTATTCTGAAAGCATATGTTCACGTGCGTACGTAGACAAGTTCTAGTATCAATATTGAAGGATGATGTACTCTGTCTAGTATATGCTTTATGTCTTCCACCGTCAACATACTTTTTTGTGTCACCCATCCTAATGAGCCCCATGTTTCAAAACATGATGAATGTTTACTTTCCAATCCAGGTAAATCAATATATTCACAGAATACTTGTTGAGGAAGATGCATTGAACAGGGAAGGTGGTGATGATGTGCTTTTTGCGGCTTCTCTTGAGGCTGGAAAAAAGCTTTATAATAAGGGTGATATTGCTGAGTCGCAGACTCCTAATCTTGATGTCTATCTTCTTAAAAAGGTAAGAGGAGAAATTTGAAATTTACTTAATAACTTGACTCCTTGAACTTGTTAAATGACACCATTCTTTATTTAGGTCGGGTTGTTTCCAGATGTTTTAGAGAGAAAAGTGATGCGACATTTCGATGATGGTGATCATGTGAGCTTACTTGGATTCTATCCATATTTTTCTGCTGAATATTGCGATTGATCTGTTTTTTTGTAATACTCTTCTGTGTGACCTGAAGGTTTCAGCATTGGTGACTGGAGAATTCTATACGAAGAAAGACCTTTTCCCAGGGTTTGCACGGCCTTATGTTTTCAATTCAAAGATCTTGTTGAAGTATGCTGACTTGTACTTTAGTTGTCGATAAGCACATATTTCTACTGCTGAGTAGATAGGGTTCTTGATAGTTTGCTTATGACTTGGAAGTTATATAACCTTAAATTATTAATTTTCAGGGTTGGGCGTGTTTCAGAAGCTAAAGATGCTGCAAGGGTGGCACTGAAATCACCATGGTGGACTTTAGGTTGTCCATACCTGGTATGCATCCTTTCTTCCCCGTTATTTCCTGCATTTCCAGCTCCTTCCCAAAGTTTCCTTGCAGGTTTGGTTAGCTTGATGACCTTCTTCCCCCTTCTTAAAAAGGATTGAAATCTTTAGAATTTCTTGTCATATTTCGATTGAAAATCACTACAATTAAAGAAAGTCAAGGACGAGGATAATGGAATCACTTTCTGAACCATTTTTTCTTGTTTTGACTAAAGACTTCCGTTACTAGATTTCTTTTTTTTATGGCTTGTGATGTCTATTAATGTTGAACAGGAAGTTGCTGATATGGCACATTGGGAAGATGAACAAATAGAATACATCAAGGAGAAGGTGACAGAAGAGGGTAGGCAGGAAGATTTGAAGAAAGGAAAAGAACCAATCCAGGTATGAATGTATGATTATATAATTATAATTGGTTTTGCTAAATTCAATTTTTGGTTCGGGGAAGATGACCCCAAAAGTTTGACAGGAATTCTAGGCAACACATTTTAAGCAAACTATTTTTCAAACTTCATGTTCAGGTGGCATTGGATGAAGCCGCTTTTTTGTTGGACTTGGCTTCCATTGAAGGATCTTGGGATGAAAGTCTTGAGCGAGTTGCTGAATGCTACAAGGAAGCTGGACTAGATGAAATTGCTAGATTTGTTATGTACAGAGACTGATTATAAAACGAGGTGATGTGCTCCATTTTGTTCTGTCCAGAAATTTGCTCCATTTTCCAGTTTTGATTGCTCTTAAAGTTGATTCAACCAACCTGCCAATTGTAACTTTTTTCCTTGTATATATTACTAAAGAATTCACATTTTGAAACAATGGGAAGAGAAAGTCTTGTATAGAATCATGCAAGAAATACAATTTTTTTTTATCATATCAAGTATTATTACAACCTTTTAATTTTAAGAATTCATACTGCTTGATTATGTACATGCAACCCCTAACTTTAGTGCTTTCAATCACTAGCTTGCAACAAAAGGCTCCTTACTCAATGTTTTGGAAAAAATTTAAGAGTAGGGAGAAGGATTCAAGTCCATATACTATACTAAATCACAAGCAAGACATCCCTTTGTTTCTTCAAGGTGCTTGTGTTGCGCTGCAATGGAGCAGCTTTTGTTTTGCTGGAGCCTTTCCTCCTCCTAAAGAACAGCTTTCTGATAAAACCAAACCCACCACCCGGCTTCTTACTCGGCACAAGAGCTAATGTGCTAACTTCTTCAAGAGATTGGACCTTTAGCCCAGGAGGAGGAGGCAGAGCTTTTAACTCTGTATGGTTGACACTCTTCTTCTCTGAGCTGTCTTCATAACATTCTTCTTCTTCAGTTCTAAGATTCTTGAGACCATCTGTTTGATCACCAGTGTCCTCCAACATACGATCACGGAGAGTAGAGCGTTGTATGGCTAAACTCTTGTTATCAATCGATGAGGAATTCTGAATCTTTAATGTATTAGTATCAGGAGAGGAAAGCTCATCAAATTGTGTTGCATCTGGTGTTGGAAATGCCTTGAGTTGCTTGGCCAAATTTTGAATTGTTTCCTGCCATTAAAACATATATCAGCCAGTAGTGACAACTACCAAGGCTAGAAGAGGGGGGGGGGGTCTTTTTAGACGTTTTTAACTTTAGTATACACATGTTGGAAAGAGTCAATGCAAGATAAAGGGGAGCTTATGAGTTATGAGATGGACTGCATGTTCGTTATCCCAGCCTATGCTCATACTCTGAAACTTTAGCATATGAAGTACGGAGTAATTATTGTTCTCAGTACCTTCTCTACTTGATTTGTGTCATTCTCTGGAAACTCCTCTTTTGAGAGCCTGAACCTGCAGTCACACGCCCTATAGTCTGATCAATTATACATACATAAAACATACACAGATACGTACAATGCATGCATACATGTGCTGTGTGTGAGCATCTGTGTGTGATCTATATCATGAATTTCCTTAAGTTTTTCAGGCTTTCACTAGTTCCTCAGAAGCTAAATGATTCCAAAGGGAAGAGGGCAAGGGGGGAAGATTCCTCTTACGTTTCCAACTGAAGCTGAAGCTCGAGGCATGTTGTCTCCAATTCTTCACAGCAATTATTCTTATCCTCCAACTCTACCTCTAAGGATGATAATTTGTGGAGTATCTCGTTTTGTTTGGCTTTTGCAACAGTAAGCTGTGTATCAAGATCTTCATTAATCAACCTCTCATTTTCTACTTGTTCCTCAGTAAGGCCTTTTGATTCCTTGAGAGATTCTAGCTCTCTTTCTAGGCTATCAATGGTTTGCTTTGATTCTTGAAGTTGGTTTCCTAGAGATACCTTTTCTTCAATCACACTTTGTAGCTTCTCCTTCACTTGTCTGTTCTCATCTTGCATTGCTGATTGAATTGCTATCATCTGAGCAAGTGTATCATGACGATTAAGAGAGCCAACCACCATTCGGTTGTCACTTTTTGATCTGTCAACACTGAAACGTTTTCTTATCTTTTCACTCTCGAATGAAGCATCTGTTACATTCTGACCTTTGGTGTCTTCCACTGAGATACTGTTGCTTAAAAAGCTTGCAAGAGTTGAACTCTCTGAGGGAGTAGAATCTAAAGATTTCCATGTCAAAAGACCACAAATATCTGAGCTGTGATTATCATTTTTCTGCAGATTATCGTAACCCAAAGCAATCATAATGTCTTGCAAAAGCTCACCCATATTTCTTTTTGAAACTCGATGTTCTTCCAAGATCACCTTTAAGATCTTATCCAGCCAAGAATCCTCCTGTCTAAGCAACCCTTTTTCCTTGTTGCTCATATTATCTACAGAAACTGGAACAATTTCTTTACTGGTTGATTGTAACTCCTTCCCTGAACCTTGTGTATCCGTGCTTACTATAGCATATTTCTCCATTTCTGGCTCATTCTTGATTTTCTCTTGTCTAAACTGTTCGAGTTCTGCTAGTAAAGCATTAGCCCATGATTCAGAATCACAAACTTCATCATAATTGCTGAGGCCAAGATCAGATATAGCCAACTGCATCGAGTTTTCAGCTTCTGAAAGCTCGTTCAGTTGTGCTTTAAGTTCTGCTACTTTAGATGCCATCTGACCATATTTGACTCTCCAAGACCGAAGCTCTCCGTTACTTAAAGCCAGCATCTCTTTCAACATCTTGTTTTCCTCTTCCATGTTGAATGCCCTGTCAATGAGAAAAGTTGTTCCCCTGCCAGATTTTTCAGGAGAATCCCCACCCTCAGATTTGACCTCTTTGTATTCAATGGAGCAATTAGACCTTGAAGCCTTTTTCTAACTAGATTGCGTAGCTCCTGACATTCGGCCTCTAACTTCTTTACTAGCTTTGCATTCTCCAACTCTGATCTACGGCTGTTTTTCCATTCCTCATTTTGCAATTCCAGCTCCTTCTCCATCATGTGGAACTCATACTTCAGAAGCGTATTCTCTTTCTCAGCTGAATCTAACCTGTCCATCAGCATGCCGAATTCAGCTTCCAGCTCCTCTTTTCCCTTATCAAGATCTTGGACCAACTTCTCTTTGTAGAGAAGGGCCTTCATCAAATTGGCATTTTCAGCTGATAAATTTACCATCTTTTTGTTAGCTTCGCCTAATTTACCATCCAACTTCCTCTTTTCCTTCTCAAAATCCACCAACACCTTCTGCCCATCTCGGAGAGACTCTATCTCCTGCATGCAGTCCTTCAATGCACCATTGAGATTAGCTAATTTTTGCTCGGCTGGTTCTCCTTGCTGCAGCGCTTTGTGTAGCTCTTGCTTGAAGTATGCTGCCTCCGCTGCTGCCATCTTTTGACCTGTGATACGATATTAGTAACAATTGGACTTCTTAACCAGACATACACCAGAAGACTGTAAAACCTCGCTATCTACCTGCTAGTGCTTGTTCTGCTATTCGTGCGTGCATTCTGATTAGTTCATCCTTAGCATTACAGTCACAGATGACCGAGGCTGATTTGTCACTGATATTACTCGTGCATTTCACAGGTCCTACTCTCTCTTCACCCTGCAGTCAATATACCAACAAAAATCAAAACTAATGCATTTACTTGCACATTCAATTATACTGAAGGATATGCTTAGATTGACAGAATATATTAGCTGCATATTCATAATGACTTTGGTTCAGTCACACTTTATATAACAATCACATAAATCTAGAATGGCATGAAAAATATCTATACACTAAAACATTCTGTTGAGCTCAGAAACTATTCACAATATCCAACATATATAAAATCAGGCAAAATTGCATTACCTCTTCTACATTTCCTTCCACAGACAGACTAGCACTTCCATCATCAACTACAGTCTTTTCCGACGATTTCCTCCGCCAACGCCACGACTTGTTCTCCATGGCTTCTAATAACACTCAAAGAAGAGCTACTGCACTAGTACATTGTCAAAACAACCTGAAAAACAAGTAAATATCATAATCTATCACTTTTCTTCACAACATTATACCAGCTGCTAAAAAAGCACCAAGATAACTCATTTCATTACATAACCTTTCATAATAATGAAGGAAGACTAATGATGATGAATTGAAACACACGGAAGTAAATTCATACCCTCAACTAATCATGATTTGGGTTTTTGATTAATAATAATAATAGCAAACTTATTAAACCACACATGTCATACCATATGATTCAACAAAGACATTATAAAAACTATAATATATACACATAATATAAGATAAACTAACCAAATTTGGTTGATGATTTTAGCAGGAAAATGGGAAATCTCACCGACAAGCAAGAAATCAAAGGAGAAGTAATAATGTTGTGGGGAGAAAGGGGCCAATGAAGAAGGTGAGTGGAGAAAAGCACGCATGGGTCCGTTGAAAAAGCAGAGAAATAACCGGTGATTAAGGAAACAGACAGTGGAATGACTGTGTTTTTTACTTTTTTGACTACATTATTACATTGGATTCTACTGTATGTTGTGCTACTGTTGTACTATCTTTCTGCTACTGTCTGCTAAAGAGTTGAACATGTTACACCTTTAGAAGGTACAAGGTATATATGGTGATTAACTGATTAATTTTCTTGGGGAAATTAGATCATCTACATCACTACATGTGATATGACCGTTAGACGTATGGATTAAAGTAACTAGCATATGTTACAATTGAAGGTTGGTTTACTAGTGCTTGAGCTTGTTCGACAAAAGTAGTTGTTGTAATATATGTTAGCTGCTAAATTTGGATGTATGTCTTTTATGCTAAGCACGATGAATGCATATGTTTTGGAAGATGACATTTATTAAGCACATGTTTCTTTGATGGTGAGTTTGCTCATTATGGTTAGCCTTTTAAGGCAGTGTTCATAGCCAAAAGTACAAACAAGCACATTAGTGATGTATATCATAGACTTGTAGAGAGTAAAAATGTATATAAACAAATTTTGTTTTATCAATTAATACTTCAAAATTGGACGAGCCATTAAGAATAATATTCATTCCTTTTGTCATAAAATTCTTCATATTTGCTTTATACGCAATTAATTTTAAATACATTGTATACACTTTATTCTCATCCGTCAACTCCACCAATGAACCAACATCAATTATGGCTAGTTGGCTACTACCCCATGGCCATTAGTGCATCCCACCAATTCATGATCATCGGAATTTATAAGTGTCACCAACATAAAATTTAAGGTCTTTATTCCAACTTATTACCACAAACCACCATTAAAGGCAAAGCTTCAAGATTTGAACAACCCACCAATCCACCATATATCAAAAATTCAAAATAAATGATCCAGCTAATCTATATTTAATGATTAAAGTTGTTCTTTTAAGCTATAATAACATGCAATCACTTCTTTATCCTAACTAACTTAACATTTACTAATTTACTATAATTGGCATGTTACATCACTTACATGCATGTACGAAAACATTACTAATTA
Organism: Chenopodium quinoa; assembly: GCF_001683475.1. Classification (NCBI taxonomy): domain Eukaryota; kingdom Viridiplantae; phylum Streptophyta; class Magnoliopsida; order Caryophyllales; family Amaranthaceae; genus Chenopodium; species Chenopodium quinoa. Next base: position 3,517,874 of record NW_018742244.1, read on the forward strand.
GTTGGTACAATAATAATTATAATAACGAAAAAATAATAATAAAAAAAAGAACATACCTTGTTATGCCTCTTAGTTTAGGTGTTGATCTTCATTCTTCTTCCTCCTTTATTTGGTCAAATTCCTTCTTTTATTTTCTTTTTTGGGTTATGTATTTAATTTCCATCTTTTCAAATTCTGGTTTTTATAGTTCAATCATGTAGTTTTTACTCATTTCGTTTTGTGATTGTCATTCATTGTTAGTTAAATGAAGTATAAAAGGGATGATCTAGAATTTGGTTATTGTGTCTTTGTCTCTTGATTGGATTAACACTCCCCTGCCTAAGCAAAGATGCCACATACTAAATTCTAGTTGGTGGACTCAAAGTCCTCCATGTGGCCACTAATTGTAAATCAAAATGTTTTTCTTTTTAATGAAGTTTGACATACATAATTTTATTTAGGTACCTAAATTTTTGGTAACTTTATTTGGATATCCTAAATTATATAAGCGATTCCACCTTGAGTGTTCGCTTTAATATTTTATATTTTCGTTACATTATTTTGTCATCTGTTATTTAACTATTTTTTTTTAAAAAAAAAAAACTTAAAATGTCTTTTGAATTAAAAAAATAATTAGGCTTTGTTTCTTGACCTACAAAAATACCAAGTAAAAATATATTTCAATAAGTTCAGTCTCAATAAATTCAATTCAGTTTTGATGAATTCAAACTCCACAAACATTTTTCTAGCTAAAGATCATTGCATCTTGTATTCACACTATTGACACAAAGTATGTTAGGATTAAAGACTCCATCAACTCTTCATCCACACGCATTTATTTTCCAACCTTAACCTTTGCACAAATTTAAACTCAAACACCTGTGGTACATTGACACCTTATAACCTACACCTTTATGATTACTCGTGTTGAGTACAAGTGTACTCAAATTACAAAATACGTAGTATTATTCTACTCGTTAATTGTTAGCATTAACATACGGAGTATTGCACATCATACTCTCGGGTTCAAAAGCTGAAAAGCGTATAAAACATAGAAAATACAGCAGTACCTTACACGGCTACACCCAAATTAAACAAGAGTCCTATAAAAACAACGCGTAGAAATATTTATTTCTTTATTTATACATTTCATTTTCATCGCAAAGTACGTGGTTTGTTCAGTTACAATTGAGGGGTATAAACGACATTTCAGCATTAATCACGATAATAGTCGGTGTTTTTTTTTTCTCCATCAGATAACCAGATATTCTTATCCACCCTAACTTCTCTATATTACCGCCTTTACCGGTCACCCGAACTACAAAACTTAGGGACAAAACCGGCAATTTCCCTCCCAAAATATTCTCTCTCCTCTAATCATCACCTCATTTCCCCCTTTTCCCCAAATATTCATCCGATTCATCTTTCGTCGGAACCCTAGATTTTCTCTCTCTTCAATGGAGATTTCTCCGGCAACGTCGGCATCTGCCTCGTACGATTCTCAGATCCGAAGTTCGAATTCCGAAGATGCGTCGTCTAATGAGTTGACTGATTCGAATGATGTTTCAATCGAAGAAGAAAGAGATGGTAATTCTACGGCGGCGCCGGAGAATTTTTCGGCGTCTTCTTCGCCGCCGTCTTCGGTTGCTGTGAATAAATCGTACGATGATGATGACGAAGAAGAAGATGTTTGTCGGATTTGTCGAAATCCAGGCGATGCGGATAATCCATTGAGGTATCCGTGTGCTTGTAGCGGAAGTATTAAATTTGTTCATCAGGATTGTCTTCTTCAGTGGCTTAATCATAGTAATGCTCGTCAGTGCGAGGTTTCAGCTCTTTCTTCTTCTTTTTAATTATCTCTGATTTTTTTTATAATTTCTATTTTTGTTGACTATGAATTGATAATTCGTGGAGAAATTGATCGAATTTTGTGGTGTTTGATGCTTCTTTGAGTTTAGAAATGTTGATTATCTTAGAAATTGGGGCAAGATTTAATCTTGTAATTATTGTAGAATTGTCATATATATATTAACAGTAAGAAAATTAGGATTTAGTAGGTTTTACCAATTTTTGAAGAGAAAGAGGGGAGTGGTAGTAATTGAGCATGTGCAAGTAATTTGAATTTAGTGCTTTAGAATTAGGGTTTTTCAAGAGAGGTGATCACATCGTTTTTATGTCTTTATTTTTTTTTTGTGTGAATGGTATTGTCACACTATGATGATGGTCAAGGAGTTCTGGTTTTGTAAGTTGAATTTAACGGTGAAGTTGTGGTGATTATCAATCATGCTGCTGCAATGAAGCTGACTAGTCTGTGAGGGTCTTGTACCATATATACAGTCATTTATCTTTATTGAAAGGACTTAGTCTGTTTAAGCAATTGCTATAAATAACGACTGCAAACATTATATGTTATATGTCGTCTTGTTGAGGTGAGGTCTAGGGAGATCTAGTTGTATGCAGCCTTAGCTCAAGTAGTCCAAAATTGCTCCATATTAGAGAGGTCAATTTGCTTCAGTTGTTCATGAATTTGGCTCCTGTGGTACTATATTATAAAACTATTATTTTTGTAGTAATTATCTTCTGAAAGTTAATTGTTAAAATGCATGTAGTTTTCATTCTATGATAACTAATAAAACTATCTTTTCATAGTAATTATCTTCTGAAAGTTAATTGTTAAAAATCTTAAAATGCATGTCGTGTTCATTCTATGATAGCTTATAGAACTTAAATCTGCGATATATGTTTTTTTTTCTTTCTTTTTTCGTTTATCTGATGACAATGTCTTGAATGTCTGCAGGTGTGCAAGCATGCATTTGCATTTTCTCCTGTTTATGCTGAGAACGCTCCAACTAGACTTCCTTTCCGGGAGTTTGTTCTTGGGATAGGGAAGAAGACCTGTCATGTTCTGAAATTCTTTTTACGTCTTGGTTTTGTGCTATCTGTTTGGCTTCTGATTATCCCTTTCATCACTTTCTGGATTTGGCGACTGGCTTTTGTTCGTAGTTTTTCTGAAGCCAATCGTTTATTCCTCAGTCATATGTCATTTACCGTTATTCTTACCGATTGTCTGCATGGATTTCTTCTCTCGGCAAGCATTGTGTTTATTTTTCTTGGGGCTACATCTTTGAGAGATTATTTTAGACATGTACGAGAAGCTCAAGGGCAAGATGCCGATAGAGAGGATGAAGGGGATAGGAATGGGGCCAGAGCTGTGAGAAGGCCTCTTGGACAGGTAAATAGAAATTTGCTTGCTGATGGCAATGTGGATGATGTTGGTGAAGCTGCTCAAGTAATTGCTGGAGCTAATCAATTGATCAGACGGGCAGAAAACGTTGCTGCTCAATGGGAGAGGCATGCTGCCCGGCTTGAAGTTCATGTTGATCAGATTTTTGATGGGCTGGATGATGCAGATGGTGCAGAAGATGTTCCCTTTGATGAGCTTGTGGGCATGCAGGGTCCTGTTTTCCATTTGGTTGAGAATGCTTTTACTGTGAGTATCTACTTATTTTTTGCTGAATTTTTTTACCCTAGCCCCAAATTCCCATATGCACTCAGAACTGAAATTGAAATAAATAATTTGGCATTATATAATAGGGTTAGAGGTAAACTGCTGATGTTGATACTGCTTAACCTTTTGAGCATAAAGTATTTGATTGAATTTTGTTCTGTATGGCTCTGGACATTAGACTCTTTGGGACATGTCAGCTAGGACATTTTATGAGAAAGTACTGTGAGTGAAGGACTTTCTGTTGAATTTCTTTCTGGTTCATGATATCTGTAGATGTTTAAGGATGGCTTGTATACTGTTTAAACTTAAAAAATCTCAGATACATGATGTTTGTAAGATGTGCTCATTCAAGTGTTTGTTTTATGGAGTTACACTATTTTAAATATACTACCCAAAAGTACCAGCTCAAGAATATTTATATTGTCTTTTGATATTGTAGTTTTTTTTTTTAAATAAAATACAGTTGCTATCTTGCTGTTATCTTTAGTATTAGAGCATGTTAGCATTACACCATATAGAGATAGACTGATAGAGCATAATGTTTACTTTGTTAGCTAAAACATTAAACAGTACTTAATTCTCCATGTTTTGTAACTTAACATTTATCTATTATTTGAAACCTTCAAGTTGGTTGGAAATTTGCATTGCCTTATTCTGTGTAAATAGGAGCTATATTTCAATATTTGATCTGGTTCACATGGATGAGTACACATGCACAGCTTATTTGAAGTTTAGTTCAGGGACTTATTTTGATGCGATGTAATATCAGACATTATGACTTCATGTTATTATGTAGTATTAGTGCTTAAAATTGTTGCGTGATAACACAGGCTAGTTACTTCATCTAAATGTCTCATTAACTGTATTTTTTATTTGCTATGAAATACTAGATGCTTGGCATGCTTAGGTCCAGAGGTCCAGTAGAAATAGCCTCTCTGGGCCTTCCCAAACTGACGAGGGTGCCTCTTTGGAGGCATTAAATATTGTGCTCTCTTTGTTAATTCTGGCTTCTTTGTTTTGCTTTGGCTGCAGGTTTTGGCAAGCAACATGATCTTTCTTGGAGTTGTTATATTTGCTCCTTTCTCTCTTGGACGTGTAATATTACATTATATATCATGGCTTTTCTCTTCTGCAACTTATCCAGTACTTTCCACAGTCATGCCACTTACAGAATCAGCTCTTTCCTTGGCTAATATTACCTTGAAGAATGCCTTGACAACTGTCACTAATCTGTCTTCTGAAAAATCTGAAAGCCTAATTGATAATGTGGCTGAAATTTTGAGTACAAATGCAAGTGAGCTGAATGTTTCTCCGAACAACATTAGCTCCCCTCTGACCTCAGATGTCCTGAAAGGTGTGACTGCTGGAACATCCAAGCTTTCTGATGTTACGACACTGGTTGTTGGATACATGTTTATTTTCTCCCTCATCTTTCTTTACTTTGGCATGGTTGCATTAATTAAGTATACCAAAGGTGAGCCTTTAACTATGGGAAGGTTCCATGGTATTGCTTCAGCAGCAGAGAATATTCCTTCCCTTTTACGGCAGTTCTTCGCAGGCATGAGACACTTAATGACTATGATCAAGGTTGCATTCCTTCTTGTTATTGAACTTGGAGTTTTCCCTTTGATGTGTGGCTGGTGGCTGGATATTTGCACAATCAGGATGTTTGGAAAATCGATGGCGCAAAGAGTTGAATTTTTTTCAGTCTCTCCATTGGCTAGTTCTTTGGTTCATTGGGTTGTTGGGATATTCTACATGCTGCAGATCAGCATCTTTGTCAGCCTTCTTCGAGGGGTATTCTACCCTTTCCTTGAGATGTTCTTAATGTTTCATAAAAATTTCTTTTCTTATATGTATTGATTTCCTCCTTGTTTTGATAGGTTTTGCGTAGTGGAGTCCTTTATTTCCTTCGAGATCCAGCTGATCCTAACTACAATCCATTTCGCGATCTTATTGACGATCCTGTTCACAAACATGCTCGTAGAGTTTTGCTCTCTGTAGCTGTATATGGCAGTTTGATTGTGATGCTGGTTTTCCTTCCTGTAAAGCTTGCAATGCGGATGGCGCCCTCCATATTTCCACTTGATATTTCGTACGACCACTTTCTATGCTTAATAGGCTGTTAATGTTCATCATTGTGATTTTCAGTTCGACCTGTGAATTCTCATTTGCTAATATGCTATTTACATTCTGGTATCTTTCAGAGTTGCAGATCCATTTACTGAGATACCTGCTGACATACTGTTGTTTCAAATCTGCATTCCCTTTGCCATTGAGCATTTCAAACTAAGAACAACAATTAAGTCTCTTCTTCGGTATTGGTTCACTGCTGTTGGCTGGACACTTGGTTTGACAGATTTTTTACTTCCAAAGTCTGATGAAGCTGGTAATCAAGATAATGGCAATGATGAAGCAGTTAGGCAGGACAGATTACGTGGTCTGCAGCTGGGAGGTGCACAGCAGGACCATCTAGCACTTCTTCCAGATGCTCAAAATGAGGGCCATGGATCTGAAACTTCAGATATGGAGGAATATGACGGAGAAGAACAATCTGATGCAGAGTAAGTTACTAATGACTGACCATAGTGTCAGTATGCTGTTAGAAATCACTACCCATGTTTTATATTTTTAGTTTTGTCTTTCAGCCTTGTTTTTCATTTCCTGATTGATTTTTGTCTTAATGCTTATATACATATTTGCTCGATTTCCATTCTCAAATTGGTTCTTTTAAATCTTTACAGGCGATACAGATTTGTATTCCGTATTGTTTTGCTCTTGGTAGTGGCTTGGATGACCTTACTCGTCTTCAATTCTGCATTAATTATTGTACCCGTATCTCTTGGAAGGGCTATCTTCAACTCCATCCCTCTTCTTCCTATAACGCATGGCATAAAGTGCAATGGTACTACTGTTAATTTGTTGTAATTTATAGTTTTTACTCTGATATTTTTTGAGGAAATGCTGTAAACACTTCCCTGATTATTATCTGCAGACCTGTATGCTTTCACCATTGGAAGCTATGTTATTTGGACTGCCATAGCTGGAGTCAGGTATACAATTGAGCAGGTCAAATCAAGGAGGGCAGCAGTTTTATTTGGCCAAATTTGGAAGTGGTGTGGAATTGCTCTTAAGAGTTTTGCACTTCTATCAATATGGGTAAGTTATATATTCTGTTTACCCAAATCTCTCCACCATGTAGAATATGGAAGAAGAGGAATTAAAAAAGGGTTACACTATTGTACACTTTTTTTTCCGTTTCTTTATCAACTTACCTTTTATCAGAATGATGATATATTAGTGGAATTAGGGGGTTGCTTTTATTGGGAGTTACCTGGTGGGAGCTGGAAGGTGTATTTTACCCCTTTCATCAGGGCACCTTTTATTGGAACGATTAATTAGATGCATCGATTTGCTGTTGAAAATCGGCAAGTCACAGTCGCAGCTAGTGTAATTCTATGATTGGCTGATTGCTTTCTAGCAGCGCCATGAGAAAAAGAAGGGGGTGTCTGTTAGAAATTGTAGGATCCTTAAGATATCCCTTTGCCTGTCTCACAACTAATTTCCAACATTTTTTACTTAAGACCAATGCAGAGAAGCACATATTGTGAACAACCTGAGTTTGAAAGTTTTTTTTTTTTTTATCATATTTTAAAGTAAAGACTTGATATATCTGAAAATGTTCCTGTGAGAGAGATATTGTTTGGCTGCTGGTCTATTTTAGTTTTATGCTTGTTCTTTATGACATCGTGATATATTTCCTATATTTAGTAAAACATTGTCCATATATTGTCCCTTAAATATTGACCCTTAATTGTTGTGCTGTCCAGATATTTGTAATTCCTGTCTTGATAGGACTGCTGTTCGAGCTTTTGGTGATTGTACCAATGCGAGTACCGGTAGATGAAAGCCCAGTTTTCCTCCTTTACCAAGATTGGGCCTTGGGACTGATATTTTTGAAGATATGGACACGATTGGTGAGTATCTGATCATTGTGGAATATGGATTGTAGTATGTGTTGCCTGTCTTATTTGGGTAATTTAACTGGATCTGTTCCAGAATGTACTTTCTAGATTGCTTTTTGGGCATAGAACTTATGCTTCCGTGCATTGACCCTCACTCGTTTTTCGGATGGTGCTGGATTGCTGATGTTTTGTACTTGTGTTTGGTTACTGGAAACACACTTGTATATTACTCTGACACAGATTCTGGTGGAAATACTGAAGTACTCTTTCTTCACGATGCATCTTCCATCTGCTACACGTGTTTCTTTTAACTCTGATTTGATTTTGTGTCATGGTGTCCCATAATGTGAAGTCCTAGTTAATGTTTGAAGTTGATTGCATGATTTTGACGTGCAACTCTAATTTGTTTCAAATTTATATTCCACAGGTCATGTTGGACCACATGATGCCCATGGTAGATGAGAGTTGGAGAGCTAAATTTGAGAGAGTTAGAGAAGATGGATTCTCTAGGCTGCAGGGTCTTTGGGTGCTGCGGGAGATAGTGCTACCTATAATACTAAAGCTGCTTACTGCTCTCTGCGTACCTTATGTTTTAGCTCGAGGAGTATTTCCCGTTTTTGGTTACCCCTTGATTGTCAACTCGGCCGTTTACCGGTTTGCTTGGTTGGGGTGCCTGTGCTTAAGCGTGTTATTTTTCTGTGCCAAGAGGTTCCATGTCTGGTTCACAAACTTGCACAATTCCATTCGTGATGACCGCTACCTTATCGGTCGCAGACTCCATAATTTTGGGGAAGCTGCCATAAGAAGGGCTGCTGAAGAAACAGAAGCTCTGAGTATGCAACGAAATGATGTAATTAGACAAGAAGATGTGGGTCTGAGATTAAGACGAGGCAACCAAGTTGATGCTTAGTTATAGATATGAATCTACGAGTCAATTTCCTGGCATGTAGTTCTATACCTGTTTCGGAAGAAGTCATGTGAGTTAAATGTAGATTGATTATTTAGTTTGTGCATATAACATGTAATAGTAAGAGAAGGAAGAGGAAATGTAATATTTTTTTGTCCTTTATTCCTAATAATTTTTCGTAGCTATCAGCTGACAGCGTAGAATTAAGGTTTAGTTCCTACACATTATACTGTCCTGTTTCTTGAAAGAGATAAAATCCAGTTGGATTTTAGCTTCAGATTCATTTAAGTGTTCAAAATTAACGATGGCAATGAGATTCAATAACTGGTTTTCATGAAGGTATCTTAATATTCCAACTAAACTTCAGTCATGTCGAATCAACGTGTTATACAATCGTCTCATGTCATTGAGTTTTCTTATTTCTTGGTTAGATTCTGATTTGGCTGGCTCACCATGGTAAATGTAGCGATTATGCTTATAGTTGGGACATGGGATGGAGGAAATACAAGTGAATGATTACCAGCTTTTAATCCAGTTAGCCACCATCTCCTCTCTTCACCCTTTAAAAGCCCTAGTTTTTCTTTGTTACAATTTTTTTTTTTGGAAATTAACTGGCTTTATTTTTATGTTCACATCAGCTATTCTTTCTTTTATTATTTTTGGGGTTTTACTACAAAGTACCAGTATACTTTATTTGATTTTTCAAGTTATATCTACTGTTTTTCCATATTACTTCGTACTACGTATATGGTACCCCTCAAGTAGAGTTATCAATCACGGCTAGGGTTTTCTCTCCTTTGCTTACTCTCTCTCCTTTCCTTTACCTTTGTGGTCTTAAAATTTTGAGATCCTTCATTGTTGTGGTCTCCAAAGCTCTCAAGCAAGTCTTATTCTCGCAATTTTTCTTCTAATTCATATTGTGACTTGGAGCCTCTTAGCCCACAATGTTATTGCAAGATGACTTAACTTGCTAAGTTGAAGATTAACAAAAGGAACATAAAACTAACAAGACTACTAAACGTCTAAGTTAACAAGGAAAGATCCTGTCAAAAAAAAAAAAAAAAATTAACAAGGAAAGAATGTACTTGTATTATTAATTGTACCTCCTTGAGAAGTTGAGAGGCACTATATATAATAGGGGTTTTCTAGAAATTTTATCTCACCTTGTGAAGGTTTGGGGTTATGTTCTTTTTAGTGTAGTAAATCAACTCCTACAAAAATTTACCATCATCAACCTCTAGTGTCCTTTCAAAACTACTAGCCATCTTTACTGCAGTATCTATTTCATAGTGTATATACACACCCAATTCTTTTTAGTTTGTAGAGCAGTTCTCACCATCTCTCTTTGCTCAGTTCAAGTTGTCAACTACAACTAGAGCAGTCAAAAGTTGACCCAACCCAAAATACCAACTCGATCCTGATTATTAACCGATCCATCTGAACCCGAAAAATGGTGACCCAAAACCGACCTGACCAGACCTAAAACTAACCCCAGACCCGTGTTGACCCAAGTATATGAGACCCGAACCCGAACATGAATTGACCTGAAGATGACCCGACCCGAATGTAACCCGTAAATTAACCTGACTTGAACCGAAATTGACCCAAACCTGTCAAAACCTGAATTTAACCCGACTTGTTACTAACCTGACCTGAATTCAACCCGACCCGTTCCTAACCCGACCCGAATTTAACCCAACCATTTACAAACTCGGCCCAAGATCAACCCGACTTGTTATTGACCTGACCCAAATTCAACCCGACTTGTTATTGACCCAATCCGAATTTTACCAGACCTATTACTAACCCGACCCAAAAATTCAACCCGATCTGTTACTAACCCGACTTGAAATCAACACGACTTGTTATTGACCCGACCTAAATTCAACCCAAATTGTTTCTGACCCGATTTCAAATCTCCTTAAATGCAATTTAGACCACCTTATTATTGTTGATCAAAGCATTTTGTCTAGGGAGACCAAGTCGGTCCAGGCCAGCAAAAGAAAGGAGCATCATCCTCAAATTTAAGAGTTAAATATAGTATATATATGTTGTATGGTCAAAGGAGGTAATTATCTTCCTAAATTATAAAGTATAGTTCTCTAGTATATTGTCGTATATATTATAGTCAAAGAAAATAATTAGCTTGATAAAAATGATAATTATCTATTTATAGTTGTTGAACCCGAATATGACCGGACTTGGAAATGACCTGACCTGATTGTAACCTGCAAATTATTGACTTGAACATAACCCGACTTGACTCCGAAAATGATCCGACTTGGAAATGACCCAACCTGATTATAGCCCAAAAATTATTGACTTGAACCGAACTCGACTTGAACCCGAGAATGACCCAACCTGATTATAACCCGCAAATTATTGAATTGAACTGAACCCGACTCAACCCAAGAATGACTCGACCTGATTCTAACCCTCGAATTATTGACTTGAACCGAACCCGACTCGAACCCGAGAATTAACCAAACCCGTTAAAACCCGAATTAAACCCACTTATTGTAATCTAGATTATAAAGTAACCAAAATATAATAATCGAAGGAAACTAAACTATTAAGAGTAAAAGTGGGAAAGAATAAAAGTAGGAGGAGAAACAATAAATAAAAGGCCTAGGGCATAGGTTCACCAATAAATAATATTCCAGGGTAAAACATAATAATCAATCATTAATGCATGCATTAATCAGATCATAAAGGGCTTTCGCTACGTATTACAATCACACAATTAATTTACCGGTATTAAATCTCATCTCTCGAATCTCGATTTAACCATTTATAAATTAACCTGCCTATTGAAACTAGACCTAAACATCAATTCTCATCTGTCGAATCTCGAATCAATATTGTTAAACTCATGCATAAAAGATCTGCGCAAATCTAGTCACAAAACATTAAATCAATCAATAGGAAATTAATCTAGCATTGACAATTAACAACAATAAATTATCCCTTCATATTATTTATGGATCCCCACAAACCCTAGAAATAAACTACTAGTGCATAATTAAAACTAAACTAATTAAAACAATTAAAGAAAGCATGATTAAAAGCAAAAAGTAAGAGAAAGAGATTAATAATATTAAAGTAATAAGAAAACAAAATAATAAATCTTGATATGAAAAGTAGAAAAGAAAAGAAAAGAAAAGAAAAAGAACTAAAACTAAACTAATAAAACTAGTAATTAAAAGCTAACTAAAACTAAACTACCACTTACCTCCCCCAACCTACGTACTACTACTCCTTTAAATAAGAAAGGAAAAAGGAGTTTGACTCCCAATCAACCTCTAACCCCTCATCCAAAGCAGCGTACTACGTCCACCCTAGTGGGCATATATAACAAAGTCCACTAATAGAAAAACTCCGGACAAACGGCAGCAATATCACGCAACAGTCACCCGATTCAGAATTGGGCATCAATCCGCTAGCAACGTTTGGGCTTCACTTCTTTGTCTGGACTTGTAACTTGGGCATTTATCTGAATTGACCAAAATTCCTTCCTCCTGGTATATGAGTATTGGACTTGCATTAAGTAAATACTCCAAACAAACTGAGCCCTTAATTATCAAACCAAATTTATTTAGCTCGACCTTGGGCTTTAAATATACGGTCATAAAATACGATCCGACTCAAATATCTTTGTAGTGGCTCAATAAGCTCGGGAATTATCATAAATCTGCAAATTCCTACAAAATGATACCAACTCTACAAAAACGCTAGAAAACTTATATTAGTAATAAAAATAGCTCCGTAGAGCTCAAATAAGCACAAATATGGCCATGGGACAGAGAATAAAAATATACATAATATAGACTTATCACCACGGTCCCTAGTACCCTCCGAGAGTCCAATTGGGTGGGTGGAATCATCTAATTTTCCTTTTAACGGTTAATTTACCGGTTTAGAACTTGCACTGATTTCATTAACTCAAGACTACCACGAACATTTATAACAACAAATAATGATCATTTACGGTTTAAAACAGTATTATATGACCCCGAGATGGATCCCCTAAAATCTCAAAACTTTTCAACACCCGGCCCCGAAACCTCAAAAAAATTTCATAAAGCGTGGATATAAGCCTGCAATTTTGGAATTCTTTTCTCCCAAAAATAAAAATTGCCGAAATGTTTACCATAGTTCCTAATACCCTCCGGTATTCCAATTAGGTGGGTGGAATCATCCAATTTGCATTTAAACAACCAATTTACCAGTTTATAATTTGCTCTTATTTCATTAACTCAAGCCTACCAAGAACATTTATGACAATATATAAAGGTCATTTATGGTTTCAAACGTCATTATATGACCCCGAAATGCATATAATAAAATCTCATTTCTTTTCGACACCTGGCCCCGAAACCTTCAAAATTTCTCAAAAAGCGTGGATATTAGCCTTCAAATTAAGAGTATTTTGACTTTTTTTCGCCCGAAAGTAAAAAAATTTCCGAAATGATTATCATGGTCACTAATACCCTCTGGGGCCCCAATTGGGTGGGTGAAACCATCTAATTTGCTTTTAAACGGCCAATTTACCGATTTACAACTTGCACCGATTTCATTAATTCAAGCCTACCACGAACATTTATGACACCTTATAATGATCATGTATGGTTCCAAACGACATTATATGATCCCGAGACGTATCTCATTAATTCTCAAGCCTTTTCGACACCTGGCCCAGAAACCTCCAAAATTTCTCAAAAAACGTGGATATTAGTCTTCAGTTTTGGAATTTTTTGACTTTTTTCGCCCGGAAATTAAATTGCCAAAATAATGACCATTGTCCCTAATACCCTCCGAGAGTCCAATTGGGTGGGTGGAACCACCTAATTTGCCATTAAACGGCCAATTTACCGGTTTACAATTTGCACCGATTTCATTAACTCAAGACTACCACGAATATTTATAACAACATATATGATAATTTATGGTTTAAAACAGTATTGTAAGACCCCGAGATGAATGCCCTAAAATCTCAAAACTTTTCAACACCAGACCCCGAAACCTCAAAAAAATTTCAAAAAGCGTGGATATTAGCCTTCAATTTTGGAATTTTTTAAAAAAATTTCGCTCGAAAATAAAAATTGTCAAAATGTTAACCATATTTCCTAATACCCTCCGGTATTCGAATTAGATGGGTGGAACCATCCAATTTGCATTTAAACAACCAATTAACTAGTTTATAACTTGCACTTATTTCATTAACTCTAGCCTACCACGAACATTTATGACAACATATAATGGTCATTTATGGTTTTAAACATAATTATATGACCACGAAATGCATCTAATAAAATCTCATTCCTTTTCGACACCTGACCCTGAAACATTCGAAATTTCTCAAAAAAATGGATATTGGCCTTCAATTAAGAATTTATTGACTTTTATTCGAACGAAAATAAAAATTGTCAAAATGTTTACCATGGTCTATAATACCCTCTAGGGTCCCAATTGGGTGGGTGGAACAATCCAATTTGCCTTTAAACAACCAATTTACTGGTTTATAACTTGCACCGATTTCATTAATTCAAGCCTATCACGAACATTTATGACACCATATAATGATCATATACGGTTCCAAACGGCATTATATGACCCCGAGATGTATCTCCTTAAATCTCAAACCTTTTCGACACCTAGTCCAGAAACCTCCAAAATTTCTCAAAAAACGTGGATAATTAGCCTTCAATTTTGAATTTTTTTTTTTTTGGCCTAAAAATCAAAATTGCGGAAATGTTGACCATTGTCCCTAATACTCTCCGAGAGTCCAATTGGGTGGGTGGAACCATCTAATTTGCCTTTAAACGGCCAATTTATCGGTTTAAAACTTGCACCGATATCATCAACTCAAGACTACCACGAACATTTATAACAACATATATTGATCATTTATGGTTTAAAACATTATTACATGACCTCATGATGTATCTCCTAAAATCTCAAAACTTTTCAACACCGGGCCCCTAAAGCTCTAAATTTTCTCCAAAAACGTGGATACTAGTCTTCAATTTTGGAATTTTTTGATATTTTTTCGCCCGAAAATAATAATTGTCAAAATGTTAACCATAGTTCCTAATACCCTCCGGTGTTCCAATTAGGTGGGTGGAACCATCCAATTTGCATTTAAACAACCAATCAACAAGTTTATAACTTGCACTTATTTCATTAACTCAATCCTACCACGAACATTTATGACAACATATAATGGTCATTTATGGTTTCAAACGTCATTATATGATCCCGAAATGCATCTAATAAAATCTCATTTCTTTTCGACACCTGGCCCCGAAACATTCGAAATTTCTCAAAAAGCGTGGATATTAGCCTTCAATTTAAGAATTTATTGACTTTTTTTCTCCCGAAAATAAAAATTTCCAAAATGTTTACCATGGTCTCTAATACCCTCTAGGTCCCAATTGGGTGGGTGGAACAATCGAATTTTCCTTTAAACGACCAATTTACCGGTTTTTTAACTTGCACCGATTTCATTAATTCAAGCCTATCACGAACATTATATGACCCCGAGATGTATCTCCTTAAATCTCAAGCCTTTTCGACACCTGGTTCAGAAACCTCCAAAATTTCTCAAAAAGCGTGGATTTTAGCCTTCAATTTTGGAATTTTTTGACTTTTTTTTGCCTGAAAATAAAAATTGCCGAAATGTTGACCATCTTCCCTAATATCCTCTGAGAGTCCAATTGGGTGGGTGGAACCATCTAATTTGCCTTTAAACGACCAATTTTCCGGTTTATAACTTGCACCGATTTCATTAACTCAAGACTACCACAAATATTTATAACAACATATAATGATCATTTATGGTTTAAAACAGTATTCCATGACCCCGTGATGTATCTCCTAAAATCTCAAAACCTTTCAACACCGGGCGCCAAAACCTCAAAATTTTCTCTAAAAACGTGGATATTAGCCTTCAATTTTGGAATTTTTTGATATTTTTTCGCCCGAAAATAAAATTTGTCGAAATGTTAACCACAATTCCTAATACAATCCGGTATTTCAATTAGGTGGGTGGAATTATCCAATTTGCATTTAAACAACCAATCAACCAGTTTATAACTCCTACTTATTTCATTAATTCAAGCATACCACGAACATTTATGACAACATATAATAGTCATTTATGGTTTCAAACGTCATTATATGACCCCGGAATGCATCTAATAAAATCTCATTTCTTTTAGACACCTGGCCCCAAAACATTCGAAATTTCTCAAAAAGCGTGGATATTAGCCTTCAATTTAAGAATTTATTGACTTTTTTCGCCCGAAAATAAAAATTGCCGAAATGCTTACCATGGTCCCTAATACCCTCTAGGAGTCCAATTTGATGGGTGAAACCATCCAATTTTCCTTTAAACGGCCAATTTACCAAATTGCAACTTGCACCGATTTCATTAATTCAAGCCTACCACAAACATTTATGACACCATACACTAGTAGAAAAATACAAAAAGGCAACCCCAAAATGGCACCGGTTCAGGCCAAACCGGTGCTAAAAACCGGCCTACAATTGGGCAGGGATTTAGACCAAGAACAATGGCACCGGTTCAGCTAAAACCGGTGTCAAAAATAAAAAGGCCACCGGTTTGAACCGGTGCCACTGAACCGGTGCACCAACAAAAAAAAAACCGCCTTTTTCCTTTATATACCTTAAGCTAACCTACATCCTTCTCTCTCCTCCTTCTCTCTCCTCTAAACTCGGTGCCTCTCATCCTTCTCTCTCCTCTCGGCGTTCCTCTCCTCCCCTCCTTCTCTCTCCGACCTCTCTTCTTTGTCCTCTATCCCCTCTCTGTCCTCTCTCCCCTCTCTGTCCTCAACTGTCTCGATCTCCAACCTCTCTTCTGTCTTCTGCCCACCACCACCAACGCCACTAACCACCGCCGCCACCAAGTCCGCTTATTTTCAGGTCAAATTTGAGGTTAGTGCATGTTTCTAGGTTTACTTATTCGGGGTAAGGGTTTCTGGGTTTAATTATTTATGTTATATGCCTCAATTTTTTTGGGTTTGATTGTTGTAATATTGTTCGAAATTGATTGGTGTAATTGATCTTGGAATTATTTGGGTTAATTGATTTTGTCATTTTTTGCACTTAATTGATTTTTCGAAATTTCTGGGTTTAATTGATTTTCGAATGTTTTGGGGTTAATTGATTTTCTAGGTTTGCTGGGTTTATTTGATTGCTGGGTTTGATAAATTTTCGAAATTTTTGGAGTTCGTAGATTTGCTGGGTTTTATTGGGCGATTTATTTGGGATTTCTAGGTTGAATTTCATTATAATTCATTGTATGGGCAATTGATTTTATCTTTCTCTTGGGCGATTGATTTGCTGGGATTTATTTGGGCGATTGATTTTCTCTTTCTCTTTCATGCATGAGTTTTCTGGATCATTGTTTTTTGTTTTTTTTTTTTAGTTTTAATAATTTCTGGGTTTTAATTGATGCAAGTGTTAATTCATGCAACAAGGATTCAAGACTTTGATTTTGGAATATTGTTTTGATGTTGTAATTTGGTTTTTTTTTTTTTTTTTTTTTTGTTGTATAATTTCAATTTCTGAGTTGAATTTCAATTTTATTTTTTTTTATTTTTTTATTTTTTTTGTATTGTACAATAACAATTTACTTGATGAATATAATGTGATTATATTTCATTGTTTTTGCTTCTGTTATATCGATTACTGATGTTTGGTTTGTACTCCGTATTTTACCATTTATTTTTGTTTGGTTCGTATTTCTGATGTTTGTTTTTATATTATTTTTATTATTATTATTGCAAGAAAAAAGTAAAAAAAAAATACCAAAACGACACCGGTTAACCGGTGCCTAAAAGAGCTGCCACTAAAAAATAATATTTCGCGGAACTATTTAAGGCACCGGTTTTGAACCGGTGCCAAAAAGGGGGGTAATTGGCACCCCCCACATTGGCCCCGGTTCAAACCGGTGCCTTAAGCCGGGTATGAACCGGTGTCCTTTGCTATTTTTCTACTAGTGATATAATGATCATATACGGTTCCAAACGCCATTATAAAACCTCGAGATGTATCTCCTTAAATCTCAAGCCTTTTCGACACCTGATCCAGAAACCTCCAAAATTTCTCAAAAAGCGTGGATATTAGTCTTCAATTTTGGAATTTTTTGACTTTTTTTTGCCTGAAAATAAAAATTGCCGAAATGTTGACCATCGTCCCTAATACCCTCCGAGAGTCCAATTGGGTGGGTGGAACCATCTAATTTGCCTTTAAACGACCAATTTATCGGTTTAAAACTTGCACCGATATCATTAACTCAAGACTACCACGAACATTTATAACAACATATAATGATCATTTATGGTTTACATGACCCCGTGATATATCTCCTAAAATCTCAAAACTTTTCAACACCGGGCCCCAAAACCTCAAAATTTTCTCTAAAAGCGTAGATATTAGCCTTCAATTTTGGAATTTTTTGATATTTTTTCACCCGAAAATAAAAATTGTCAAAATGCTAACCAAAGTTCCTAATACCCTCCGGTATTCCAATTAGGTGGGTGGAACCATCTAATTTGCATTTAAACAACCAATCAACCAGTTTATAACTTGCACTTATTTCATTAACTCAAGCCTACCACGAACATTTATGACGAAATGCATCTAATAAAATCTCATTTCTTTTCGACACCTGGCCCCGAAACATTCGAAATTTCTCAAAAAACGTGGATATTAGCCTTTAATTTAAGAATTTATTGACTTTTTTTCGCTCTAAAATAAAAATTGTTGAATGTTTACCATGGTCCCTAATACCCTCTAGGAGTCCAATTGGGTGTATGAAACCATCCAATTTGCCTTTAAACAGCCAATTTACTAATTTACAACTTGCACCGATTTCATTAATTCAAGTCTACCACGAATATTTATAACAACATATAATGATCATTTATGGTTTAAAATAGTATTATATGACCCCGAGATGAATCCCCTAAAATCTCAAAACTTTTCAACACCAGGCCCCGAAACCTCAAAAAAATTTCAAAAAGTGTGGATATTAGCCTTCAATTTTGGAATTTTTTAATATTTTTTCGCCCGAAAATAAAAATTGTCGAAATGTTCACCATAGTTCCTTATATCCTCCGGTATTCAAATTAGGTGGGTGGAACTATCCAATTTGCATTTAAACAATGTAATCCCCCGTATTTTTAAATATTTTATAAATGAAAATTTATTTTATTTATAATATTTATTTGTTATTTTTCATAATTTAATTTCAAAAGTTTCAAATTATTAATATTTGAACAAATTATTTTATGTACCTTTATTCTACAATTTATGTCCAATCACACAAATCTAACCCATTCGTTTAATTAATCGACCCATTATTTTTATGAGGCCCAATCTTCCTATTTACCCTACAATTCTCTCCTATAAATAGCCCATGAATCCCCAAAAAATTTCCATACAAAAAGGTTATTCTTATTTTCTTTCTCCTTAGTTTAATTAATTTGTGTAATTATAATTATTGATTTATGGGTTTTGATTTTATTGTTTGAAATTAATTTAATTAGTATCAAATTGTATTTTGATGATTAAACTTTATAATTTCATATTTTATAAGTGTCATAATTTTCAGATTTTGTAAATTTTATAACCTAGGGTTTTTAATTATTGAAAATAATGATTTTAGGGGTTTTATGAACAATTGATTTAGGGCTTTTATAGTAATGATGTTTTGAAATTTTGGTGATTATAACTAATGATTAATTTAACTTAATTCCAGATTATTTTGAACACTTAAATTCGGGTTTTAATTTTTAGATTTTCGTTCGTTAAAATTAATCCCGTTTTAATCCCGATCAAGTTCTGAACTCATCCGATTTTGATGAAAAAGTAGTGTTTATCATGTTAATATTATTCTTGAGTTTGATTGATAAAATTATTGACTTGGAAATGACACGACCTGATAATATTAACATATGTATTATTTCCATATGTTAATATTATTGACTTGGAAATGACACGACCTGATCCGATTTTAATCCCGTTTAACTCATCCGAGAATGACCCGACTTGGAAATGACACGACCTGACTTTAACCCGCAAATTATTGACTTGCACCTGAGAATAACCCGATCTGCTTCTACACCGCAAATTATTGACTTAAACCGAACCCAAGAATTACCCTAACCCGTTTTAACCCATTAAAACCCGAAATAAACCCGACCTATTGTTCACCCGACCCGAATGTAACCCGACTTGTTATTAACCCGACCTAAACCCAACCCAACCCGATAAGAAATATGACCCGACGCGACCCGACTCAAGTATGACCCAACCCAAACCCAACCCGCATCGAAGTTAACCCGACCCACTCTTACCCGACCAAAATTCAACCCGTTTACCCAAATTGACAGCTCTAGCTACAACCCGCCAATCAATTTTAAGTTTAGAAAAGGGTAGATAATTTCGACAGTAAAAAACAGAGCATAAAGAGCAATACTTTGTCGTCAAACAGCTCAAGAGTAGAAGCAAACTTTGTCTAGAAAATTTTAACAGGTAATCAAGACCGTCAACAACCAGAAATCTCAGTTCAACAGCACACAAGCAGGTTTCTCGAATCCCAAAACATGAAATCAAACTCAGTTCTAGTTTCTGAATCAGTAATTTGGCTCATTGCCCTTAAGAGATGTTGTCATTCAGTGACATGGCAGCAAGCTGATCAGCAGGGTTGCTAGGCTGCTGCTGGGTAACATTCCTTAAGACTTCCATTGCTTCGGCAACCTTGGCCTTCAGCGCATCTGGAGACTCCAACAAATGCAGGACTTCAGTCTGATCCATCTCCAGCAGCATCCCAGTCACTTTAGCTGCCATATCTGGCTCCAGCTGCTCCACCAATGGATACAGATTCTCTCCCAAGAGCTTAGATTGAACAAAAACAAAGATTAATCAGAAACTTCAATAAATAAAATTTTAAAACTATTGAAAAAGTGAAACAAAGTAGAGGTACAAGTCAAAATCATAAGAAAAGGAGGTATTAGCTGTCGCAGAAGACTTACAAGCCTCTGATGCTCAGGAGTAGCATTAGCAAGCAAAGTAGCCAATGTGCCGACAGGAACAGTTGGAGACATCGCAGATTCACGCATTTGCATGCCACCCATATCAAATTGGCCACCAGGAAGCACTCCTCCAGTGACACCAGGGATAGGAGCATCTGGCAGTGGACGAGCAGGGGGATAACGATGATAACGTCCCCTTGGCATCATCTAGTATGGAAGAAAATACAAGATCATAATAAGACTTTTTTTTGAACAGAAATCATAATAAGACTTAAGATTGAAGAGTCTTTAATAAGTTAATAAGAACAGTGAAAAGGTGGTAGACAAGTTTGCAAGTTAAAATTAATATCAAGTAGGTAGAAAGTACAAATACAAATAGACTACAGATCAAATGCAAATAAGACCTGCTGCTGCATCATAATGGGCTGCTGAGGTTGCTGGACTGGACCACCGCCTGCACGTCTGCCACCAGGGCGTGGACCCTGCTGCCCTTGCTGAACCATTGGCATAAAGAAATTTGGCACCGGAGCACCTCTCAAACCAGGCATCATTTGATGCTGGTATCCAAATGCAGGCTGATGGAGCAATAGGAATTAAAAACAAAATTCATTAGAAAATAATTAATACTATAGTGATAAGTAGACAGGAAAATATCAGTAAGTTTACAGCAATAAGAGTAACTAAACCAAAATATCAAATAAGAAGAAAAGAAAGAGCTTCAACATTCAAGTGACCTATGGTAAAGGCAGAAAATGCACATAAATTCACAATTCCAAAAAACAACAAACTAGAAGACACTAGAGTACTAGACCACCCCCGTACCCAAATTTAGAACCTGCTGGTGCAGAAAGCAGAACTGAATACGCTTTACTTGTTAACAGCATCCCATCAGGATAGGAATGAAACAAATACACAGCAAAGATTATCAAGCTAAATTATTATGGGAAGGCACAGTATAACCAAGCAACAGCACCAAATTTGGTCCAGAGGAGTCCCTCCATTATATATCTAGACGTGAAGGAACACCCCATATCACAGCCAAAGAATGTCCTCATTTGGCAAGAAAATACAAAATTTGCTCATATGAGCATAAATTTGTTACACTCGAATAAGTAAAAACCCATGTATAACTAGGATGCTTGGACTCGGCCATCCAACCCTCCATTCCGGAGGGATAGGATACAGAATCCAAGTTGGACCCGATATACGGTTATAATTTTTATAAAAGAAAACAAACAATGATCGTAAAACGCAGTTGCACCATGAAACTACTAGGCATTCTTATAAATTATGTCCGAAAAGATGAATATACCCATTCCAAGGGATGCCAATAAGAGTTAATAATAAAATGTTTCAAATTTATCAAAAAACTAAGTGATTAATGCGATGGTAATATGGTACTGGATAAAAATCTTACTACAGGCCCATAGAAAGAAAAAACAAAGGTATGTAAGATTGTAAAGAGGATAAATTAGCAATCACCTGATGTGGAAGCATAGCAGGAGGTCCTTGCCCATAATACATCTGCTGCCCAAGCCCAGGACCACCAGGAGGATAGACTGATATTCTGGGACCAACAGATGGTGGCATAGCAACAGGGCGCATTTGAGAGAATTGGGCCTGTACAAAAATCAATGTGATATTGGTAAGATGAATAAAACTTCCACAGAATCAAAACTAAAATCTCTTATCTCTCTCTCTCTCTCAAAGATAGCAAGATACACTTAAACTTAACGCAAGCATAAGCCCAGCTTGCCTAGTCACACACACAAATACATAAAGGCACATGAATGGATAACAACGAAAAAACATAGAATCAGACAAAGAGGGGGAAGAGGTGGCTATCCCAACCATTCCAATGTGTAGAAGCATGGGTAGGCTAATTTGCTTAACCTTCTTAAACAAATACTTGCAATTCCCTCCTATCTAGTCTGAGGAGATAGAAAACGGATCACTCCAATTCTCTTCCCTCCCATTATATATCATCCCTATTTTTTTTTCTTTCCAACTTCGAGGGGGAAACACACACACACCAAAGTCTTGAGTCTGTGCCTCTACAGGGGGTCTGAAGAGAGTTTTAATAAAACATCAAGAAATTTGGAAATAAGTGAAGAGTTTTACTTGGTCGCCCTATAAAGTAAAATGAAAATTCGGTCCCCCATAAAATAATTTATAATTCTGCCCCAACATGCAAACACCAAGATCCATACCTGCAGCCTTGCTCTTCTGTCTTCCTTACGTTGTGCAAGGGCAACATAAAGAGGCTTGCTAACAAGCATCTTTCCATTCATCTCCAACAACTGACAAAAAAAACACAGGTGATAAATGGACCATTAAAACAATATTTACATCAAAAACACACATCGACAACTTACAGCTCGAGATGCCTCTTCAGCAGTCGAAAATGCAACAAAGCCTGATCCCTTGCTTACACCAGTAGGATCTCGCATTATCTGCATAAATATAGACCAAATACAAATGACTAAAATTAAACACGTAGAAATAAGAGCAAGTTCGACCAGACCTACTTAAGCTTCTATACATGATTTTAACAAGTAAATAAATGTTAACAAGGCATCTGAAGACTTTAGTGATGAAGTACACAAGTCACAGATGCACACAACTCACCTTGCATGAAGTAATTGTGCCATATGGAGCAAATGCTTCTTTGAGTTTGTCATCGTCAATGGTATCATCCAAATTTTTAATGTACAGGTTTTTTCCTTGATATTGGTCCACCACCTCTTTCATACTCTGCTCAAATTGATTTTTCAGCTCAGCTTCCCTTTCTGACTTTTTCTGGGCTTTACCAACATACCATTCCTTATCATCAACTGTCTGCCCATTAAGAGCCTCCACAGCAATGGCAGCATCATCTGCATTTTCAAAGTTGACAAACCCAAAGCATTTTGACTTTCCATCTGCATCACGCATCACAACAGCACTCGTAATTTTCCCATATTGACTAAAAATCTTATTCATGACATCATCTGAGGTTGCCTCTGCAAGATTTTTCACAAAAACATTAGTGAATTTGGCCTTGTCAACGGCATTTTCTCTTTCTTGCCTTCGCTGAAAAGGGCCCACATAGACTTGCTTGTCATTCAACAGCATGCCATTCAGCTTCTCTATGGCTTTTTGAGCCGACTCCTCAGTCTCATACTGCACAAAACCATGTCCTTTTGACTGCCCAGATGAATCAGTAGCAATCTTGCAAGACAGGATGGTCCCAAAAGTAGAAAAGGTATCATACAATGCTTTGTTGTCTATGGCCTTATCCAAATTCTGAGTAGGAAGAAAAATAAAGATAAGACAAAACCGAAATGAAGAAAGCTGGAAAGGTGAACAAATGAAAATAAAAAGACCCCTTGTATGATATAGAGGAACCATTACCTTAATAAAAATGTTTCCAGCCCCACTTTTACGGACACTAGGATCACGGTGAGAATACATTATCCTGATAGGCCTGCTGTTGAGAGGAGTGAAGTTCAGGACATCTATCGCTCTTGCAGCTGAAAAGAATATGCAACAATGGGAAGTTAAACACATTTTAAAGATAAATGCAAAATCTCCAATCAATTTGAAAATTCAAATTAATAAAAAATACTCATTCTAACAATCCAAACCAATAAACGTAAAATTGTTTCAAAACCTAAAATATTTAAAATCTCAATAGCTAAACCTATCTATAAAGATTGAAAGAGTGAATTTCACAAATCCACTAGATTATATTACACCATACAAAATTCTGAGCAATTAATACCAAACCTCAAGCATGTTAATTCAACTCTAAACAAGTCAATAGTTAAATAAAACATGCAGAGTTCGAAAAAACCTGTAAAACATCGGTAAACACAAAAATAAAAATAAAAAAATATAGAAAAGATTAACATTTACAACAATAGCATCTAACTGTTTAAAATCAGAAAATTCATCGAGCTATCCTCAAATTATAAGCGAACCTTCTTTTCCTATATTCATACATCGAACAGCATAACCTTTAAGTGAAATTATACTTATTTCTTCCCATTGCTGAAATATTAATTAATAAGAAGTTAAAATAATTATAAAAATAAACCATTCCTCAGAATTCTCACATCAACAGAAATACACCTAAAATTTGAACCTCTGACAAAGCAAACTACATTGAATGCCACAATATGTTATCTGCACTATAAAAAAAAGGTCTTGTTCTCCAAACGCCTAAGAGTTACCTTTCAAATACTTCTTTCAGTACTAAATAATGTTGACAGAAAGTCAAACTATATGCGACTTGGGCCAATCCATATCTATACCATGAACCACAATGCTACACTTCAACACGATGCCTAACATTTTCTCCTTTCCTCCTGAAATTCTAATTGCCACAAGCAAGGTCAATCCATGGTCACTGTCAATTAGTATGCACAACAGATGCTAATCCATTCTATCGACCATCATCAGCACCAAGGTTACTCACCCTACCACAATCCAGCCTTCTAAAGTGTAAAAATATTTTTGCCAGCCAATTCCACACAATTTACATGGATTTTCAATTCAATTGATTGACAAACTTTGAACAATTCTTGTGTGAATACAACAAATTCCTAAGAATCCTCAAGGCTACATGTAGAAGATCACCCTAGACCCCCTTACAATAATCCCCGTGTATAGACTTTCCTTGAAGAAAAACCACAATCGTGCTACACCACTAAAAGATGAAATTCACTTTTTTAAATTCAGGTCACCCAATTATTGAACTAATTAATGTCACTTCATATGCAAATCAGCTCACACAATTCTACCTCTAAAACAGAAACTTCAGTCAACAAGTTGCAGATTGTTCACAGTCAATGCCAGACGATTTTCCATCAAACTGACAGAACGAAAACCATATTCAACCCAATATAACTTATTCATAGTCAATGTGACCGAGCAATTCCAATCCAATTAACAGCTCAAACGCAATCCTTTCCCTTGAGTACTTGACATTAACCCCATCTAAGACCATTTCTAAATCGACATGCACTGATTCAAAAGGTCAAAACAACAATCCAACTCATCATCATCAAGCACACAAACACCAATCAATCAATAACTCTCTAAAATCTAACAACCCCATCAAAATCTAACAAAACTACAGTTCAAATTACACAAAATTCAACCAAAAATAAACAAATTTATCATAAAAAAATTGGGAAAATAAACACATAAAAATTAAGAAAGCAACTAACCATCTTGTGGGTTAGCATAATTGACATAACCATAACCAAGTGATCGACGAGTTGCCAAATCCCTGCAAACCCTAACCGAAACCACCTGACCCAGTTGATTGAACACATCATACAGCTGTGAATCACTCACATTCACATCCAAATCACCCACATACAACGACGTCGTAACGAACTGTCCCGCAGCCGCCGCAGCAGCCCCACCAGCAGGAGCCGCCGCACTACCGCCTACTGCGGCCGCAGTAGCCGCCGGAGCCCCGCCATTCGCTTGAACCTGAGGTTGAGCCATTTTTTCTCACTCCTAAAAACCCTAAAACCTAAAATTTAGGAGAGAAGGACAAAAATAAATTAAGGGCTTTTTTCGTTTTTCAAAATTTTCAATTTTTTTCGGTTTTTTATATAAACCACTTCCCTCTCCTCTGATTATTCGGCAACAAATCAAACACAACAAAATAAATTTTTGTTTTTTTCAAGATTAACACGAAATTTTTTTAGGTTTTTTTTCTGGGTAATTTCTAATAACTTTTTTTTCGATTTTTTAAGATTAAGAGAGATAAAGAGAGGAGAGGGAAGGGTGGAAATGAGGGTAATTAGGGCGGAGTTCGCCGGAGATAGAGGATCGCGCCGCCGGAAACGACGGCGGCGACGACGGAAGAGAGAGAAAATAAGAAACTTTAAGAGAGAGAAAGTAAGCAACTGGTTTTAGAGAGAGAAAACTAAGGGTTTGTTTTCTTGAATAAATAGAGAGGAAGAAGATGTTTTTGACCGTAGGATTTGTTTGTGAGATGGGATTTGAGCCGTAGATTTTGAGGGTACGTGGGGTCCGGTGTTTTGCTGACGTGGTCACTTTTTTTTTTTTTTTTTTGAACTTTCAAGAAACTTTTAAGTTTTTTTTTTTTGTTTGTTTAATTAGTTTTTTGGTAATGAGGTTTTGGAGTGTTTTGACAGTTGAAATTTGGGAATGTTGCCCATTTGCTGACAAGCCATGGTGGCATGGAATTTTTTTTTTTGTAAAGGTCGGCAAGATGGATTGACCATTCTTCTACTTGATTTAAAGTCAAATTAGGGGGATGTTGAATTGTTAAAATGTACCAAGTAAAAAGTACTAATATATATGAACAAGGTAGATCATGGTGTAATATCTAAGTTTGTTTGCGTAAAATGCTTTATCAACTTATATTACGGAGTTACAAATCTTTCAAGTCATGAATCAATATAATCGCTTTCAAATATCGGTCTAGATGATTTAACCATGTACGTGATAGCTCACAGTTGGCGCTTTTATATGTGTTGGTGGCAAATCTTTGTATGATGAAGGAGCTCACAAGTAACTAAAGGAAATAAATTTCGAAAGAAGTTTATTAAGGACTACTTTAATTGTATGAGCGTAATTGTGTCAACAAGGTATCTTAACAAAACAAATTTGAGTATAAGGATATAAGTTTGTTTGCGTAAAATACTTTATCAACTGATATTAAGGAGTTACACACCTTTTAAGTCATGTTTTGAATCAATATAGTTGCTTTCGATTATCTGCCTAAATGATGTATCATGTATGAACAATTGGAGATTTTATATGCATCAGTGGCAAATTTGTATGATAAAAGGGTTCGCAAGTAACTAGAGGAAATAAATCCCGAAAGAAGTGTGTTAAGAACTACTTGAGTTGCATGGGTGTCACATGTAATTTTGCTGATGTGAAAGTTTAATATTCAATTGATAATAATAGGTAGAAAATCTTTTTAGTCACTCTTTTTCAACCATGTTGCTTTTTATAATTAAGCAAGCTCATTATCATCTAGGCACAAATTTCTCAAAGACAAATAATCCACTTGATATTAGGAGCACGCTAAATCACCATACTAAATAAAATAAGAGGACAATGCCTTGAGTTCATTAACAATATTATGCTACTTAGACTTTGTTGTTTACATGTTTAAAATGCACGAGTAATAAGGTGTTAACGAGACGAGCGTGCTCACAAATTATTCGATACTTAACTCGATCAAAACTCAGTCCAAGCTCGACTTGAATTCAAGTTTGGTTCAAATTCAATGAACAAACAAAAAATGCTTAATAAAACTATGTTTAAATCATCTATGGAAGACCTAAATGTATACGATGCGTGATTTAATTTCAAAATGTGAGATGATACATAATTAATTAACATTTCAATTTCAAAAACGTACATGAAAAAGTACGAGGAATTATCTACCTATAAGAATTTGAGTCATGAATACTCTAATCACACGCGTTGGTATTAAATTATACTTTAGATGGTCATGATACAAAAATACTTATTCAGCAGTCGTACCAACAAATGCAATATTGACTTGTTGGTATCGATATTATTTCATTATTAGGATTTAGAAGGTACTATCTTGACATAATATACTACCAACATTGTGTTATTAAAGTTGTTGATGACTCCCGTCAAAAAAGAAAAAAAAAAGTTGTTGATGACTCAAATTAATTAAGGTAAAAAATTCCTCAAAAATACACTGTATTTAAATTATTTTACAAGTAAGCACAATCCCGAGTTAATAATGTACTGTAATAGAGATTCAACAATTATGCACTCGTAGTCGTTAACAAATTAAGTTTTAATCCGTAAAAATAACTAAACAAAGGGGAATAGATTAGTGCAATATTAATTCATAATCACCCCCCAAAACCCCAAAAACACTGTCAGTTTGACAAATTTCACCATCAACCTTTCAACCATAAACCCATCTGATAAAAATGCTTATCCAGTCAATATGCCTAAGAAAACTGTGTGCTGCTACTCATACAACTGCAGCAATGGCTGCTGCAATCTCCCTTGCTCACTCCACCATCTTCCTTTCTAAACCTTCACTCTTTCTCTCCAGAAATCGTGTCGCCGCCTTCGCTTTCTCCACCTCTTCCGCCGTTTCTTCCGACAATCTTCGCACCAAGAAATGGCGGCAACCTGTAATGGCGGCATCTGCTGTTGAGCTCGGCGGCGTTAAGATTTCCAAAGAAGGTCAATTACCCACTTCTCAAAATTACTTCTTTTTTGAGTTCAATTGATCTTTTCTAATTTTGGGATTTTCTGTTTTTTATATTTTTTGGGTGGGGAATTGCTGTAATTTGAATTAGGGTATGACATCATGAGATATATTGAACTTGGGTAATTGGTAATCTGCTTTTTTGGTGTGTAATTTGGTTTATAATCCTTTATATATATATATTATATGGTGATTTATTGTGTTAATTTTTCATGGGGTTTTAGTCTTTTAGAAGGAAGTAATAATTGCTGAACAAATTATATGCAATTGAATTGTGGAGTCTGTACTCTATTGAAGAATTTGGTTGCTTTACATGGGAATGTAGTAAAGAATGGAACTACATGTATAGATGTTAATATACAAAAGAATGAAAGTGATTGTCATATGATTGAAGGTTCATTTTTTCGTCATT
This sequence comes from Chenopodium quinoa, assembly GCF_001683475.1. Taxonomy (NCBI): domain Eukaryota; kingdom Viridiplantae; phylum Streptophyta; class Magnoliopsida; order Caryophyllales; family Amaranthaceae; genus Chenopodium; species Chenopodium quinoa. The sequence goes on from NW_018742244.1 coordinate 3,546,946, forward strand.
TTTGTTGTTCTTACTGTTCTATCCGACGGGGATTCAGACGTGGTGCGCGATGATCCCACAAACAATGTCCCTGATACAATCTTCACAAAACTTGGGATGCAACTACATAGGAGGGATCAACATCCACTTGGCATATTGAAGAATGCAATATATGATTATTTCGATACGAATTATTCCAACAAATTTGAAAAGTTCGAAGATCTTTGTCCAATTGTTCCCGTGAAAGCGGTATACCCTTAACCTTAATCCGTTCATTGGCAAGTTTTTTTTGCATGATTTGCCTTATTATACGCTTGCCTATGTTATTCATTATGTAGTCATGATTTCGTGTTTTGGTTCATGTGAAAGCGCTGTTGTTACACTCCATGCAAGGTTAAGCAGGGCTGTTTAGTGTAAAAGGCGGGTTATCTATATCCCTGTTCAAATGTGTATATGTGTTGATTTGAGCTCACTTTCCCCTAACCCCCCACCCCCTAAAAAAGTTACTTCATATTTGGATTAATTGCATGCAATGGAGCTTTGTCAGACTTAAACATGGGGAGGCTATGTTGTTATGAGGGCCAAGCTAGGCAGTATAAGTATACTGGAAAGTTAGGCTGTCAGTACCGGATCATTCTAAATGACTATGCACATTAAGGTTAAAGATGAGATAGCTATGAGCAAGATTACTAAAGCTGAGTTTTTGCTGTGGCGATTCATTGTTGTGCTGGTTTCTTTGCTTTATTCTGACTTCTCCATTTATTTATTTCCTTCTATAGCTTCGAGCTGCACACTATGCTTCTTTATAATGTTAGAATCTGTCCTTGCAGAATTTTGATGATGTCTTGGTTCCTGCTGATCATGTTAGCAGGAGTTATAATGATACGTACTATGTTGACTCCCAAACTGTTTTGAGGTGTCATACAAGTGCTCATCAAGCTGAAATATTGAGGAGTGGACACACTCATTTCCTTGTAACAGGAGATGTCTATCGCAGAGACTCTATTGACTCTACCCACTATCCAGTGTTCCATCAGGTTTCTTTTTTCTGTGGTCTTAAATTTACGGGTTTCCTACTGGCTTATTGAGTTACTTCACATATTTTTATGTACTATGGTAACAGATGGAAGGTGTTCGTGTATTTTCCCCAGAAGATTGGGAGTCATCTGGTCTGGATGCTACAACGTATACAGCTCAGGATTTAAAGACATGTCTGGAGGGGTTGGCACGCCACTTATTTGGTAAATATACACAAATTGTTATTTCATCACGAGTGTTATATTAAATCTAGTGAGATACATGCATGATGGGAGTAATCAAACTACATGTTGCAGCTTTGATTGGAATGTTATGTTAATGATGGACTTTTGAACGTTATATAACCCACTGAAGCTGCTAGGTGAATGATCTACAATTCCTTGTTATAATGTTCATAATTTACTTCTTCCATCTCTGCCTCCTAGACTATACAGGTTGCAGTTTATCATCACATTCATTTTTCTGAATTTCTCTATTATCCTTAGTTTCTTTGGGGGTTGATGTTTTAGAGGAACTACTTCTAGCTGTTCTGCTGATTCATCTTCTTTTTGTGCAGGTGCTGTTGAGATGCGGTGGGTTGATACTTATTTTCCGTTCACCAGTCCATCATTTGAACTTGAAATATTTTTCCAGGTATAGATAATTGTCCTTTTCATATATCTTTGATTATAAAATACTTGTTCTTTGAGCCTGCAATTTAGTTCTGGAAACACTGCAATAGAGAGCCTTTTGCTGTAGATGCTGCTGCAAAGCTTGCAATGGTTGTATGCTCTTTTTCTATGGACCAATAGTCCTAGATGCAATAGGATGTTATCCAAACCCTAGAAAGTCTTACACTGCAACCGCTTTCTCCTATACCCTCCACCATGGATACAAATTTCAAATGCATGACCTGCTGTAGGAAATGCATTGATAATTACTTGAATTTCTTCTTTGTGTTTGACTGGTGGTATTTTGCTCTAATGAGTTTATGGATTCTATGTTATTGAATTTGCATCTGTTTTCGTGATTATTTTGGACAGGAAAAGTGGCTGGAAGTGTTGGGCTGTGGAGTAATGGAGCGAGAGATACTAAAGAGAAGTGGGAAAACAGAAAACTATGCTTGGGCTTTTGGATTGGGATTAGAGAGGCTAGCAATGGTCTTATTTGACATACCTGATATTCGACTTTTCTGGTCAAATGATGAGCGTTTTACTTCTCAGGTGTCACCAGATCCCCAGTGCATATTTTTTTCTCACTGTGAATTTCACTGTCAATGTTAAAGCTCTATCCTTTGTTCGTTTGTAATTTTGTTGTTCTGACTGGGTATAAATTGTACAGTTCACTAAAGGCCAGCTTGGTGTCAAGTTTAAGCCATTTTCAAAGGTAATGTAGCTGGAAAATTTGAAATTTATGTGTTTTTTTCAGTCAAAATATACTAGATGTGGCATATGCTGATGTAAAATTTCATTTTTCTTGGTGAAAGAATTGTCATGGAAAATTGATGTGCATTTTAAAGCTGGTTCCTCACTGTTAAGGGAAAAGCAGAATAAATGTGTGAGAAAAAAATTGGCATATGCTTCAAAGCAGGTGTTTGGAAGCCTTGAGGTTAAGGCTTTGGAAATTAAACTCCTTGAAGTTATTTAAACAATTAAAGGGGAAAAAACCTTTCAGGATTCTACATAAAAGTCATTTCTGTAAAAATTAAGATTCATTTTGTTTTTTATGAGGCTTTAAAGAATGCTATGCTTTTTTTTTTCTTGCTTTGGTGTTTTCATTTTATTTTTCTCTAAGCAGTAAAATGGTGTGTATTATTATTATTGTTTCAAGGAACTGCTTTTTCTGATGCCTGAACAGTAATAATTTTGTATCTGTAGTTCCCTCCTTGCTACAAAGACATGAGTTTTTGGATAAATGAGTCATTTACCGAGAACAACTTATGTGAAGTGGTCCGAGGCATTGCAGGAGATCTTGTGGAAGAGGTACATCCATCTCATATTTTCAAGATTTATTATCCCTTTCATTTTAGTTTCTACTGACTAGCTAGCATTTTTGCCCCTCTGCTGTAAAGATGGCTGGTTAACCCAATGTTTTATTGTCTATTTCATATAGTGGATTTATAATTTGGTAATTTTTGTTTCACCTTTGGGAATTCCCGGGAAATATTCTTTTTTGTTGATGTGTTTCTTTAGTCACAGTTGCCAATACATAACTTTAGCCATTGATATCTTTAATTATAAACCATTAAGAATTTTATATATTTGTTAGTCTAAAATTATGTATCAAGAAGATTTAACAAGATCCTATATGTATGTTTCTCTTTGTGTGTAAATCACAAAAGACAGTCAAAAGTGAGTGTGAAACTGTGAATAATGCAAAAAGTCAAAAAGTCAAAACTTCTCAACTAAAAAGAAATGGAGTAAGTAATTTATTGCTTGTTTGCTACAAGGTTGTATATTGTGTTAATGAATGAGTTTGTGTATTATATCCATGGATATTCCCATTTGGATGAACATGGTTATGAATCTTCATCAACATATTTTTTTTCTTCCTGAGTTTTCATAACCACTCTTTATTACCTCTGAAAATGGTAATAATTGATAATGAAAATTTTGGAATAAGTACACATGCTTGTGTTGAATATACAATGTACATTAGTCAAAACATTTGCAGAGGGCATGCATGATGTGACATTATTCTCATTAAAATGTTTTCTACTACATATTAATCTGTTTCTATCACCTCAGAGGCTCAGTCTTTCTCTCTCTCTTTTATTTATTTATTTACTTTTGTGTGTAGGAAGGGGTAAAGCTCTTTTTGCTTATGAAATTAGGTTATGGTAATGTAATATTGATATGTTAAATTATTTTTTCTTTTCAGGTGCAATTGATTGATAATTTTACCAATAAGAAAGGCATGACTAGTCACTGTTATCGAATTGCTTATCGATCTATGGAGCGTTCTCTTACAGATGAGGAGATAAATGACTTACAGGTATATCTTATATCTTGTTGTATCTTTGACGATGTCTTTTTTTATTAAATGGAATGACTTCCTAGATTTCCCTTTTTTTCTCGTGTTATTTGGTTGTTGGGAAATTATAGTATGATTGTTGCACTACCAAATCTAAGCCTTCAGGACCATACTTAAACATTAAGCTGTAGATAGAGGAGTTTAGATGTGCTAAGTTGAATCCCTCTCAAAGAGTGAATATCTCCTTTGTCACATGATCGGCTTCTTTGATGACGAAATCCTTAGATCTCAATTCCCTCATAATTCATGAAGTTGTATTACAAAGACACCTAAGGGATGTTACTCATATACAACGGGAGGGTTAAGGACAAAAAACTTATGCTGTCAAGCTAATGTAACAATCTATCTAAAAAATAGAACTCTGAATTCGACAGTTCGCTTCCACTTGCTAATCAAGTACGCTCGTATTTTATCTATGCAGTCAAAAGTGAGAGAGGTGGTGCAAGATAAGTTGAAGGTTGTTTTAAGATAAGAATGTGGCGCCAAGATCTATGGCTTGTGATTTCTGCCTTGTAAATTTCTTCATTCGGTATAATCTATATATGAAATAAGTTCTTTTTGCTTAAGAGAATTCATTGGTAGCTTTCAGCTTATTAATTTTTGTGGTTTTACACATGCATGAGAACCCTTAGGATCAATTCTAAATTGAGTAGTAGATAATGTTGTACCAGTATTCTACATGGTAATGATTTTGGAATTCTGCTGCTGCTGAACAGAACCTATCAGTATTCTACACGACTACAGCAATACTGTTTCCTTTGCTATTTGTAGATGTCTGCTGTTTTTGAACCTGAATATTATGCATTGTAATACATGGAGTGGCTAACCTTTTCCTTTTTCTTGTTATATGTCATAAATGGTGCAAAGACTACAGAGTAATTTGTTTCTTTCGTTCTTTAGGTTTCTGTTGAGTAGCTTACTGATCCTTATTTGAATTTCATACATCATGTTAATATGCCAGTGGTTTGAGTAGGCAGGCATCACTCTGGGTAATATATGATATCTGTTGAATCAGTAAAATTGAAAACAAAAGATAATCTGGGCATTGAGTTTTACTCCACGGTCCGGGAAGAAGGAGGGTATTGTCGAGATAGAAACCCCTAATACTTCCATTTTTTTTCCTTCTGTTTTTAGGTGTAGTTTTTATCACATGGCCTTATTCACTTATCTATCTTACAGCCACCACTAGGCAAATAAAAGTGCTTGATGGGAATCCAAAGTGATGGAGCTTGCAAGTTCTGGGGAAGTAGGTGTAGGGGCCTCCATTATTATTTGAAGTTCTGCCAAATTAGCTGAGAGAAGAGGTAGGAAAAGCATCTTAAATTTTATCTTTGCTGGATTGTTTTTTCCTCTCTGAAAAAGTCAATTTTTTGCTTCTAAACAAATGATCATCAATTTTCTTGATCGTTAACTAATTTTAGATTTTGAACACGAATGCCAATCTGATAATGTTTATTCTAGAAACCAAAGTGGAGAAACAAAGTTTAGGGCAAAAAGAAACCAGAGGAGATATGAAGAGAAATTTAACTGTTGGCGATAAACCTTAAATCATTTATCAATGCAGTTGAATCAGAATGTGATGAGCCACCTTCTTCTATAGGTTATTGTGTCATTTCCTTCAACTTCTTCGCTCTCATTCTCCTCTCTTTAGCCTCTTCTCCCACCCATAATATCTCTCAGTGCTTCTTCTATAGCTTCATTCTGAATGAGGTCCTCTATCGAAGGTGTCCTAGGCTCTTTTTTTTAGCTCCAAAAGGCACACCAGTCTTCAAAATGAGTCACCAATTTTTCGTTATAAAATTGCTCAGCATAAATAGGCCACGTGACCATTGGCTCACTAGCTGAGATCCCTTCGAGTGTTGAATTTCATTGACTGCGAGTCACAAATGCTCTTATGGCTTCATGCTCCAAGATCAATACCTGTGGAACCATTTTCTTATTATTAGGCCTTTCCATTCTATCTTTTGTTCAAGTCCTGGTGGCATAACTTTTCACCGTTTCCATTTTCACCATTTCTCAGTTACCAGATGCATAGGGCTTTAGATGGTTGAATTTTAGCATCAAATTTCTGTGAATGTGTTAAGTGGCCTGTGTTTGCAGAAAACTAGAAGTATGCTCATGCTCATTAAGAGTTGGAAAAGTGTAAGCATGTAAAAACTGTTATCTTGAATATTGCATGGCCTAAAAATACAAAGAGTACAGTGAAGAAGGTAAAAGAATCTAAAGACAGGATGAAAATTTAAACTTTATTCTTTCTGTTGTCTGGAGTCTTGAGGTGATAATCTCTTAGCTCATTTATCAATGCACTTAAGTCTGAGTATGATGAGCCGCCTTCTTCGACAGACTTCCGTGACATTTCCTTCAACTTCTTTGCTCTGGTTCTCCTCTCTTCTGCCTCTTTTCCCACCATGATTTCTGTCAATGCTTTCTCTATAGCTTCCTGCTTGATGAGATATTCTAGTGAAGGTGTCCTACTCCACTTCTTAGCTCCAACAGAGACGCCAGTCTTTAAAACATGAGTCACCAATTTTTCATTATAGAATTGCTCAGCGAAAATAGGCCAGGTAACCATTGGCACGCCAGCTGAGATCCCTTCTACTGTTGAATTCCATCCACAGTGAGTTACAAAACCTCCAATGGCTTCATGCTCCAAAATTAACACCTGGGGGGCCCACCCCTTTATAAGTAAGCCTTTCCCTGCTATCCGTTGCTCGAATCCTGCTGGCAACCACTCTTCACTTTTTCCGTTATCATTTCTCACGACCCATATGAATTTTTGTCCTTAGGCTTCTACAGCCATTGCAATCTCATGCAGTTGAGGAGCTATGAGGCTTGCTGTGCTTCCGAAACAGATGTAAATAACTGAATCAGGCTTCTTTGAGTTAAGCCATTTCAAGCATTCATGTTCATCGATTGAAGCCTGCTTGCCTCTCTGAACCTTATCCTCTATGCTTCTATTGCTCAGTGAAACAGGGCCTATATTCCATGCCCTTCTTCCCAATTCTATTCTGAAAAAGTCTGCATAGTCTGGTTCCAATTCATAAAAGCTGTTAACAATCACCCCATAACTCTTGAGCTCTGATTCCTTGTAATTAGCTGTCCTTCTTTTGTATTCTGAATCCTCACTGCTCCTCAACTCCTCTGAGATCTGCAAACTTGTCATCTGTATCGCATGGGGAAAATAGGGAATAACAAATGTTTCTTCGTCAGAGGACACATTGTTAAAGGGCTCATGTAGCCTAATAACTTCTTGAGCACAGAGGGAAAAGGAGGAAGTCCCGTGGAAGACTAGCCTCGGGATGTTAAACCTAGCTGCAATGTCAGTTGTCCATGTGAAGAACATGTCAGACACAAGGCAGTTGGGTCGGACTTTCTCCAAGTACTGCTCGAGTTGCTCACTTAGCATCTCTGTAGCTTTGAAGAAGTTGCTCATTAATTCAGAACCTAATACTTGCTCCAAGTTTTCCATCCCTTCAGGTAGGCCAGCTTCCTGAGCCGGAAACCTGAAGGCTTCAATGTTAATAGTTGGGGCTTCGATTTCCTTTCTGCTTCCTATGGCCTTGGTGAAGGCGGCAACATTGAGAGGGGTGGTGATAATGGTTGCCTTCACACCATCACGAGCCGCAAAGAGTCTTGCTATATCAAGGGTAGGAATCATATGGCCGTGTGCCATGAATGGGAAGAGAACTACGTGAAGCTCTTCAGGTTCAGAACCCATTTTGCCCTCCGATTTGGTATATAATCTCTGGAATAAATGACAGTTGAGAGATGATAGAATGAGAATGAACTTGATGGTTCGTGTTTATCGGTATATATAATGGCTCATGTTGGCTAAAAGAGTTGTAATTAACTCTTTATCTAGGAAAGACTAGTCAAAGTTGACAGTTTAGACGTGCCAATGAGTTTATTGTATGCCTACATAATCGATTATGTCATCCCGTTTATTTTACTAACGTTATTACTTTGTATTATACAATCCTACATTAAATAATTGGGAAAATTGACTGGTTTTCTTTTAATTTTTTACTACGGTATATAATGATTTTTTTCCCCAAAATAAAGAAAGAGAAGTTGGAAGAGTTTTCGCTTCTGCATTCGTTGGCAGTAGACTTGGTTTTGAACATTGCACGTATTCTTTATTGTTTCTCTCACTAATGATAATTAAACTTATCACCTTTTTTTTTTTTTTTTTTTTTTTTTTTTTTTTTTTTTGACCTACATAGTACTAGTTTTGGGCTAACTTCTTATATTGTTGATGGAGGAATTTATATTGCGAGGTGACCTTATTTATTATTTTGTCAAGGGTGATCTGATATTCGCATTCGTAAGACTTATAATCTAGTAATAATTCTTAGGGGTTTTTGTAGAGGTAAGAAAAAGTCACAAGGAAGCACTCCGCATGAGGAAAAATAATTTTTAAACTAAATGGTACAACCTTAAATCCTATATTTATGACTTGAACAACATCTACTGTGAGAAGTTTAAGGTTAAGATAGCAGAAGTGAAAATCACCAAAGGATGTGTTAATTTGAGTTGCTAAAACAGTACTCGTAGTAGTTAGTAGCTATTTGCTGAAGTCTATACTATAATGGCCTGTGTTTTTAGAAACATGCATGATTCGCAACTATACCAAGTGTGTAAGCTCGTAACTTCATAAGAGTACAAAATGCTAGCATGTAAGGATTTTTCTCGTAACTTCAGCGCGTCTGTTGCTCATTGAAACAGGACCTATACTCCACGCCCTCCTCCCCAATTCTTTTCTGAAATAGTCTGCATAATCCGGTTCCAACTCATAAAAGCTGTTAACAATCACTCCATAACTCCTGGCCTCTGATTCCTTGATCCTGGCCATTCTCCGTTTAAATTCTGATCCCTCGCTTTTCCAAAAATCTTCTGAGATATGCAATCTTGTCATCTGTACCTTATGGGGGAGGCAAGGAAGAACGAATGGTTCATCGTCAGAGTACACGTTCTTATAAGGCTCATGTAATAATTTCTTGAGCACAAAGGGCGAAGTAGCTAATCCCATGGAAGACTAGCCTAGGGATATCGAACTTTGCTGCACTATCAGTTGCCCATGGGAAGAACATGTCAGCCACAAGGCAGTTGGGTCGAACCTTTTCTAAGTACTCCTCGAGCTGCTCGCTTAGCATCTCTGTACCTTTGAAGAACTTCTGGATCATCCCTACCCCTAATGATAGATCCGGGCTCTCGTATCCATCAGGCAACCCAACTTCTTTTGTAGGAAATTTAAATACTTCTATGTTAATAACCGGATCCCCGATTTTTTCACTTTCTTCATTGGCCTTGGTGAAGGTGGCCTTGTTGAGAGGGGTGGTGATAATGGTTGCCTTCACATTGTCGTGAGCGGAAAAGAGCCTTGCTATATCAAGGGTCGGAATCATGTGGCCTTGACCCATGAATGGGAAGAACACAACATGAAGCTCTTGAGGTTCATGAACATTCATGTCGATCTTTGTTTGCAATGTGTGACTATTGAGGGAAATATTAGTGGGAAAGTATGTTAGAATGATGTTAGATTACACATTACAGTATGTTTTATTATATGCGTTATGCGGTGTATATTTATGATCCATTATTTATCGGATGAATGGATGTCAGATCTTTAGTTTAGGAACTTTATTAGGAAGTTTGTTATGTAGCATATACTTATAAAATATATAGGGATGATAATTGATATAAATAAATTCAATTGTTGCTGCAAAAAAAAATCAAATGTAATTATAGAGGAGTACTTGTCTTTTTATTGACTGAGTTTGCCAAAGTCTTGTCTCTTCATTTATTGAGTCATTGACGGTCCAGAATTTGGTTTTGATTAGTGTATGCTGTATATTGTGAAATTTGGACTCGTGTGACAATCAAAATCTTATAATTGGTGCAAGACTAGTTATCTTCACTCTTAAAGCTGGGATGTGAAATCGACTAAATACCAAAAATTCGTATATCTTATCAAAAAAAATATATAATATTCAAATAACACAAATTGTGGCAAGTCTTTACTTTATACTACCTCCGTTTTTATTTAGTTGACACGTTTTGACTTTAGTACTATTTACACACCTTCCTTTGACCGTATTTTGTGTTTTATACGTAATCAAAAATATAGTCATGTGAGATCTTGTTAGATTCGTCACATTGTATACTTTCAAAATATCAACTTTTCATAATTTTTATTTATCGATAATTAAAGATATTAATGATTGAATAAGTGCATTGGCAAACGTGACTAAAAAAAACGTGTCATCTTAAAAGAAGAGGAGGAAATATGTCTTTGATAATTGATTTTACTCTTTGTAGGCTATTATTAGCTTTTGGATTTTTCTTGATTTTCTAAGGAGTTACATTTTCTCGGTATTGGTCTATTGGGTACCCAAATGAATATAAAATAAAATAAAAAAAATAAAAAATACTCTATAAATTTTTAATTTAAAGAAAATTAAAGGAAAATTTGAAATAAATTTTTTTTGGTGCTAATGAGGGCAAGCCCGTTTTATTAGAAAATAAATAGCGATCACATGATAAGCCGTGGCAAGGCCACACCTATGGTATCCTCCCTAAGAAGATTTTTTTTTTCGATCGGAGGCTCATCGAAATAAACAACTCGTTCTTCAAGAGGGACACCCATATTAGCTAACTTATCCGCTACCCTATTACCTTCTCTAAAGCAATGAACTATGTTACAATTATTACCAAAAGACTTTATAATGTTACCACAAGAATTCAGAATATAATAGCATTCTCCACCACTTCGATCAGCGCTTCTAATGGCTTCTACACAGGCCTCATTGTCCATTTGGATCATGATCTTGACAAGTCCTAGTTGCAACACCATCTTTAGCCCAATTTCCAAAGCAAGTAACTCTGCTTTGTATGCACTGCAGACCCCAAAATTGGCTGCAAATCCTTTCACAAAACGACCAGTACAATCTCTAATCACACCTCCTCCACCAGCAGGTCCAGGGGTGCCCTTTGCAGCCCCATCAGTGTTGAGAGCAAGCCATAAATTAGGAGGAGCTAACCATTTGATGAAGACTTCCTTCCTTGTTTTGGCCTTGACTCTTGTAGTTTGTGAAGTAGCAGCATCCCCTTCAGTGAAGGTCTTCCAAGTTTCATCCACCTGGGCACGAAGGAAAGGTCCTGTATTCAATGGAATATCTTCGCCTCTTCCAAAGATGGAGCTATTTCTCCATTTCCAGATCCACCACAATGTAATTGCGAAGCAAGTAGGCCATTTTTCTGAAAAAATCAGACTTTCTGCCTCAAGATTTCTGCACATCCATTGTTTAAAATCCCCAATATAGAATGAAGGGTACAGGGCTGCACTACCTACACTCTTCCATATATGTCTTGCAATTGGGCAGTCACGAAATAAATGCAGCAGGTCCTCATCAGCGTTCAGGGAACATCGAGTGCATCGAGGATCATCCATAAGGTGCCTTTTCATTCGATTAGCATTGCAAAGCAATCTATCATGAAGCGCAATCCATAAAAAAGTACGGATCCTCTGTTGATCCGGGGTATGCCATGCTAGATCCCATCTTTTCTCTGAAGGAACCTGGTCATCCTCACGCATAATTTTCAGAGCATATTTAATTGAAAATTTGCCTTTGTTAGTCCCTTCCAGTAGCGCAAATCAGTAGCTTCAGGGTCTTCAATTAATTTGTGTGAAGCAATTTGTTTCAAACAATGAGTAGGCAACAGATGAGAGAATAAATCCCAACGCCAATCACCTCCAGCAGCCCACATCTCCTCAACAGTGGCACATCAATAGCCTCAGGAATAGCAGCCACCCCATGAGCACGAAGAGGCTCGTCCATCACCCAGCAGTGGTCCCAAAACAGGGTCTTTTTTCCATTCCCTATAGTAACTTTTGATCCTTTTTTCAAGAGATCTGTAATTCCTCGCCATACATTCGACATACTCGATGATGGTTGAAACATATCAATATCGCAGCGCCCTTTGCAATACTTATATCGAAGCACCCTAGACCATAAGGAATTTGGCTCCGAAAGAGTTCTCCATCCTAATTTGGTGAGGAATGCGGCATTAGTTTGAGTTGCTGATCTTAGTCCAAGCCCACCCTTCTCTCGGGTAATTGTAGTGTATCCCAAGAGAGGAGGTGAACACGTCTGCTATCATCAGATCCACCCCATATGAATCGTCTTGCCTTCCTGTCAATTTCATCACAAACTGACCTCGGCAGCTTTGCAGTCTGCATGGAGTAATTTGACATGGTAGTGAGTGTTGATTTTGTGAGAGTTATTCGTCCCGCGAGAGACAAATATTTAGTTTTCTACCCTGTTAATCGCCCGCAATCTTTTCACAAAGATGTGCATAGGTCTCTCTTGTAACCCTACTTGTCAAAGTTGGCATTCCAAGATATAAACCCAAATCATCAGTGCATTGCATTCCAAGTTTTTGACAGATTTCCAATTGAGCAGCAGGATCAATATTCTGTGAAAAATAGACCCTTGATTTGGGTAAACTAACCCGTTGACCCGAGGCAGAGCAAAAGCGATTGAGGCAGTCCGTGATAACAGCAGCTTGTTCAACTGAGGCCTCAGCAAACAAAATTAAGTCATCCGCGAAGAAAAGGTTTGAGAGTAGAGGTCCACCCCTACTTGCATACACTGGTTTCCATCTTCCACCAAGAATAGCCTCCTCAATGACTTGATTGAGCCTTTTTATACAAAGTACAAATAGATATGGGGATAATGGATCTCCTTGTCGGATGCCACGAGAAGGAGAAAAAGAGTCCGTTTTTTCCCCATTCCAAAGCACCCTCAAAGAGGCAGTTGACACACACTCCATAATTACTTCAATCATGACCATAGGAAATTTCATCTCCAAGAGAGTGTCTCGAATGAAATCCCACCTTAGTCTATCGTAGGCTTTTTCGAAATCAATTTTGATTGTCATGTAGCCTTTTCCTCCTTTCTTGCGCTTCATCGTATGGAGCACTTCTTGTACAATCACTATGTTGTCCGTAATTTGACGACCCCGAACAAAGCTAGCTTGAGAATCCGCAATTAGTTTTGGGAGCACCAACTTAATTCGATTCACAATAGCCTTTGTTATAATTTTATAAGTCACATTGCATAACCCAATTGGCCTAAATTGAGAAGGTTGTTCCGGGTTATCAATTTTCGGAATAAGCACAATGAATGTTTCATTCAAGCAATCCGGAAAACCTTTTCCTTCTAAGGCATTCATCACCATAGTGTAAACATTTGGAGCAACATGATCCCAATTTTTCTGAAAAAATAAGGCTTGAAAACCGTCGGGTCCCGGAGCCTTGAGAGATCCCATATTTTTAAAGACATAATCAATGTCACATTTAGAATAGGGCCGGGTTAAAGAATCCCAATCCGAGGCACTGATTGCATTACAAACCCCTCTCGGAATGTCATAGGCAGTCGAGTGATCTTCGTCAGTGAATAAACTAGAGAAGTAATTCACCACAGTGTTTTTCACCTCTTCCTTATCATACACCCACTGACCACTATTATTTTTAATAGCCACTATCTTGTTTCTCCATCTCTTTACTACCGTACTTAGCTGGAAAAAGGTAGTGTTGCGGTCACCATATTGAAGCCAGTCTACTCGAGCCTTTTGGTACCAAAGGAGTTCTTCTTGGTGAAGCACTGTATCCAAGTCTCTTCTTAATTTTGATTCTAACTTAATTAAGCCAGAATCTCTTTGTTGCGCCAACTTGGTTTGGATACCCTGTATTCGAGCCATTAATTGTTTCTTTTCTCTAAAAATATTATGGAACACATTCTTGTTCCACTCTTGCAACTCATTTGAAAAAGTGTGAAGGAGAGGAACAAGGGGAGCATTTTTATCCCATTTTTCACAGATACATTCTTCGAACTTCTCATGGGACATCCAAGCAGCTTGAAATCGGAAGGGCCTATTCAAGGCCTCAAGGGGAGCAAATCCATTCGAGGAAATGAGCAGGGGACAGTGGTCTGATTGAATTGCAGGAAGATGTTTCACTTGGGCCTTGTCGAATCTCTGGACCCAATTACCAGTGCATAAAGTCCTGTCTAAGCGCACACTTCTTCTTGAATCAACAGAATTGCCTCGGGCCCAAGTGTGAGCCGGTCCCGAGAACTCCACCTCTATCAACTAATTGTCATGAACCCATTGATTGAAATTACGGCTTCTACGCGAAGTTTCAGCACAGATCGTATTTCTTTCCCAGTCAAACCTCAGTTTCATTAAAATCCCCGGCTAGGAGCCACGTCTTGTTATTATTTTTTGCAAAGTCCGAGAGTTCCTTCCAAAGGTCATACCTCTTCGATGGGTCCGGGCTAGCATAAATAGCAGAGAAGTACCAAGGATCTTCACCAACTCTAGACACCGTCATAGTAATGTATTGATTCGATTGAGTAATTGGATCAATTGTAACTAATTCAGGTTTCCAATAAACCCAAATTCCACCACTAAAACCTTGAGCGTCAACCCGGGTGTGACCATTATATCCAAGCAAATTTGCAACTCGGAGCGCTTGATCCCCTCCCATATGGGTTTCTACCAGTGTAAGGACAATAGGCTTATTGTTTCGAACAACTTCTCTAAGGGCAGCAAGAGTATCTCATATTCTTTTAACAGTCCTTGTAACCGGTAACTGGGTAACCAAGTTCTTAATTCCCTGTCAACTCTAATTTAAGACATCTTTCATCTTCTCCAACTACTACTCCTCTGTCAGCGCCATTACTTCTCTGTTAATATTTTTTAAAAATTTCTCGTTCTCTTCGATGCTCATGTGAAGGCAGTGAACTGAATTCTTGCGTAAAAAGGGGAAAATTTGTGAACTTGGTGTTCGAATTCTACTGCAGCAGCAAAGAAAATTCTTGCCCAAGTTAGTGTGAATTACAGGAAACATATCTAAACCCTTAAATTGCGATTGGGTTTTTGTCAATTTCAAATTTATCTGTTGTGAATTGTGTTTGGTGGAGTATTGATAAGAGTTTATTACGGAGTAGAAAATTGTTTAATTAGAAAATTGTGACCTTTTTTTTTTCTGAATTCTAAACTCCGTATTAGGGAAAATTGCTCGGAGTGATTAGTGATTGACCCCTCTTCAATGGCTTTAATTGATGAAGTCACTCTTAAATTTTGGTATGGTGGTAATTTTAAGAAGGATAAAACTGGTGAAATAGTGTATAAGACCTTTAAGATGAAAATTTAGAATGAGGAGGTAAAAGCTTGGGAATAATTCGTAACAAAGAACACAGAAGATGAAGCAAGGAAAGGGGAGAATAAAATTAAGAGAAAAATAAAGGTCCGTAAAAGAATAACTAACACTCACTCACTCGGAGCCACGTGGATAGGTGACTGCCACGTAGGTTAGGAAACCTGCTATTGTAAGTGAAAACAGACAAAGGACCAGTAAAAGAATATGGGTGTAAAAGTTAGGATTATTATAAGTTAATTAAAAAGTGGGACTATTTTAAGAAGATAGGCAAAAGGTAGGATTATTAATTTCAATTTTTCCAAAATTAAATGGATTTTGATAGTTTGCATATCAAAGAAACCGACCGAAAGAGTATATATTGGCCTATTGGGGAGCCGGGGGAGGAAAATGAATTGTAAAATGTAGCTTTAAGGGTTATGTATAAGAAATTTGTAAGAGCCAAGCATTAAAAAAAATATCAAACATGATGTGATTTTGTTACAAGTTCGAAATTAATTGAGTGTAAGAATTATATCTAATGCTTATACATAAAACATAATCGCGCTATTTATTGAAAGCTCCTAAGATGAAAATGCAGCCTTGATTTTAGGTGGATAAATCTCTCAACTCATCTATTAATGCACTTAAGTCTGAATATGAAGATCCACCTTCCTGCAAAGCCTCCCATGCCATCTTCTTGTACTCTTTTGCTCTGCATCTCCTTTCTTCGGCTGCATCTCCCACCATGATTTCTTGCAAAGCTTTTGCTATGGCTTTTTGAGGTATAACATCTTCTATAGAAGGCGTTGTAGTGTACTTCTTAGCTCCGACAGGGACTCCAATCTTCAAAACCTGAGTTATCAACTTTTCATTGTAGAATTGCTCAGCAAACATAGGCCATGTAACCATTGGCAGACCTGCTGAGATCCCTTCAAGTGTCGAGTTCCACCCACAATGTGTTACAAAGGCTCCTATGGCTTCATGCTCCAATATTAGCACCTGAGGTGCCCAGCCTCTTATAATCAGACCTTTACCTGACATTTTCTCCTCGAATCCTCCAAGATCATCCTCGTTTCTAACAACCCAAATGAATTCCTGTCCTGAGGCTTCTAGAGCCATTGCAACCTCGTGCAGCTGAGGAGGAATAAGGTGTATTGTGCTTCCAAAACAGATATATATCACGGAATCTGGCTTCTTCGAGTTAAGCCATTTCAGACATTCGTGTTCACCTATAGAAGCCTGTTTACCTCTATTCGACTTTTGCTCAATGCTTCTGTTGTACAGTGAAACAGGACCTATATGCCATGCCCTCCTTCCAAGATCTTTCCTGAAATAATCTGCATAATCCGGCTCCAACTCATAAAAGCTGTTAACAATCACTCCGAAACAATTAAGTTCTGATTCCTTGACTGCATTGCTCCGTCTTTTGTATTCTGTATTGCCACCATTTTTCCATAAATCTGCTGATAGCTGCAATCTTGTCATATGTATTTCATGGGGGAGGTAAGGAAGAAGAAATGGTTCGTCATTAGATGTGACTTTCATGTAAGGTTCGTAAAGCCTAACAACTTCTAAAGCACAAAGGGAAAAGTAGCTAGTCCCATGAAAGACAAGCCGAGGGATGTTGAACTTGGCTGCAGAATCAGTAGCCCAAGTGAAGAACATATCAGCCACAAGGCAGTTAGGTCGAGTCTTTTCCAAGAACTGCTCGAGCTGCTCTCTTAGCATCGCAGCAGCCTTAAAGAACTTGTCCATCTCTCCAGGACCTAGAGCTTGCTCTAGATTTTCACATCCTTCAGGCAGGCCTGCTTCTTGAGCCGGGAACCTGAACACCTCGATATCAATCAATGGGGCTCCGGACTTGTTTCCCTTTTCAACGGCTGTAGTAAAGGTGTACGCGTTGAGAGGGGTGGTGATGATGGTTGCCTTGACACCGCGCGCAGCAAAGAGCCTAGCGATGTCGAGGGTGGGGATCATGTGGCCATGGGCTAAGAATGGGAAGAAAACTGCATGGAGCTGTTGAGGTTCAGCACCCATATTGATGATAAAATAATTGATAGAAAAATCTAGTCTAGTTAGAATTTTATAAGATTGATATACAATAATATATTGCGTTAGTATATATACTACGGAATTTATGATGTGATCTAGAATTGGTTGGAGCACCCTGGAAATGAGGGAAGCAAATTTGAAGTCGGCTAGTTATCAATTATGTCAATTCTTCAAGTTAAGAAACGTATTCGGTAAAATCAAGTGTTATTAGATTGATAGACAATGATATGTTGTGTGCGTATGTATATACGTACTGGGAAATACGGAGTATATGAATATGATCTAGAATTGCTTGGAGCTTGTTCGAAACGAGGGAAGCAAATTTGAAAATTGCTGGTCATCAATTACGTCAGTTTAGGAAGGCAGCTGCATCCTCTTCAATAGTCTCACAATAATATCTATGGAGTAGTTAGGTACTTAGCTTACGTTCTCTTCTAAGTTAAAAAAAGTACAGTATTTAGTAAAAATAAGCACTTCTAAATTTAAATAACAAATATAATACTACCTCTGATTCTTATTACTCGCAATAAAGGGATATTATTTAGGAGACATAAAATATTTTTTTGTTGCGAGTAATAAGAACCGGAGGTAGTAATAAACTATATTATAATTATTATTTTTGTTTAAAAGGGTAGAAAGCTAGATTAAGGATGTATGAATGAGTTAAGTTAAAGTTATTTCAGACCATAGAGATGATAAGAGTTAAAAGTTTATCCTTTAAGATTTTTTTTTCCTTTTTATTTTTTGGTTGTGTGTAAAACGGTCTATGACGTTAGGCAGTGTCTTTGGGCTTGGGGAACTAGAGAAATATCAGTGAAACGGTGGAAGTTACTAGGGAAGATGTTCTGGTGGAGGTTTGTGTTAAGCACATGCACAGTATAACCTATGTCCAAGAACATGACAAATTGAATTGGGAGCAATGTTATGCACAATATATTTTATTTGAGAGGCAACATATGTACTTATGTAAACATAAGCACTGTTTCGGTTGAAAACAATGGGACCTTGCCGAAGGTCCGCTGAAATGGAGAAGACTGGATTCGATCCAAGTTGTGTTGGGCCGAAGGTTTCCTGCACAGTGAACACACGTAAACTAGCCTCGGGGGTGTTTCCGAGGAAGGCCCCTCCGATGCTAAAGTCAGTACAATGTGTAAAAGGAAGACACCATGCAAGAGAGTTTGTAGCTTGAGGCTTTTGTGGAATATTTCTGAATGCAAGAATGAGCATATGAATCTGAACGTCCCCCATATCAATGTGTCAATATGATGGCTTTTATACCTCATCATACATGGAGAGGTTGGGCTTTAGCCCAATTGGCTTACTTTGTGGGCTGACCTTTGACTTTTGTGCAATTGGAGAGTTGAACCTTGACCTTGGGCTTTTAATTGGATCATTTAGTGCTTAGGCCCAATTTTGACTAAATTGGACCCAAACAACTTGCCCCCCAGACCCGATTTGGAAGGATGACGGGTCGGGTTTGATTTAATTCAGAAAAGGAGGGAAGTAAATGATTTAATTGATCCAAAAATTTGAGTTTAAACCGTAATTAATGAGATAACAACGGTTAATGATTGCGGAAGTTGGACGGATAATGGGCAGTTTAATCACAAGATCATGTGTTTAATGGTTACTTAGTGGGTATTTAAGAGAAATTAAAGCACAGACTCTTCGTATCCCGTACCTGGAGATATAAACAGAGGCGCGTCATTCTCCTCACTTATTCACCAACACAAACCCAGAATTCTTCGAGAGAGAAACCAAGAACCCGCATCAAAACTTCGCAAATTCCCCGAGCATTGAGCTTAGAAACTGAGACTTGCCACTACGAACTCGTAAATCGGCAACTTTCGCTTCAGATTAAGGTAAATTCCTTTGATTTCAGTTTATTTTTCTTCGAATTCGAACTCCTTCCCCTTTTCTTTCGACTTTTCTCTTCGAAATAATCCATGGCAAGAGGAGTTAGAGGTAGAGCTCGTGCTCCAAGAAGAGCAAGGCCGATTCCCGATCCTAGGAACAGGATTGGGACCTGGAATGGTCAAAGGCCGGAGTCTGACCCTGCTGAAGGGATTAGGGCGACTCCCCTTTCCTCGGCTCCTCCTCAAAGAACGGATGAGCCGAGCGCTTCTGGACGGGATGATGAAGTTCCCGCTGTCCTTTGGGATATCCTCCCTGGGTTTTCAGAGTGGGAGAATGCCGAAGTCGTTTCGGCCATGATAAAGAACCGCCCCTACTCATGGTGGGTAGAGAACGCCGATCAATATCGATTTGCCGAGCAAATTGAGTTGCATTACGGCATTTTTGAAGCTGATGGATATTGGTGCCGAATGCCCTCAGCATCCGATAGAATCCATCGTCCACCCCCGGGGTATGTGGGGGTGTACACGAGACAGCTTCAGTATGGGCTGAGGTTCCCTTTGGACGTTTTCGTCCGAGACTTGCTGATCCATTACAACATTTCCCTATGTCAGCTAACCCCCACCAGCATCCGAAGGGTGATGACATACTTATGGGTCTGCAAGTTCTTCAAGTACGTGCCGAACCTGCACTGCTTCAGAAAGCTCCATCGGCTAGTGCCAAATATTCAAAGTGGGCACGGAAGCCATGGTTCTGGGTGGTATCGGATTGAGTCCCGGCCCCAATATTTGACCATGTGGCCAAATGACTCTTCAGACAAGGACTGGAGAGGTCAATGGATTTGGGTTAGGGCACCCACAGATCCGGGCCACCCTTGCGTCTTCAGCGCTCCCCGGTACTTAGCTGAGCCTGATCCCGAAATGGGAAGTCTAGGTCCCCCCGCAGATAACGGGGCGGATCCGAACCTGGATCAGCAACATATCTTCGGCAAGCTGCCGAACCCGGGGGGAAGTGGTCGAATGCAGCATATCCCGGAGACTTGGCTCCCCGATACGCATTACGTTTTCCAAGAGAACATGCTAGCAGCTGTTGGCCTCAGCCGAAAGTTTAAGGATGGTAAGCTTCTTCGGCTGGGGCCGAGGCTTTTTAACTACCTCTTTTTCTTCTCTCGCTTTGCTTTTTTTTTTTTTTTTTATGCTGTGCCGACATATCTGAGCTAAACTTTTTCCCTTTCCTTTTTTCAGAGCGGGACGAGACCAACGTTGGTATTAACTACGCTCGTCTTGGTGTTAACCGAGAGCGAGTTGTAACTGAACGGGCCCCGTCTATCACTGAGCCGAGGCATAGGGAAGTTCATCTGGATTCTTCCCACTTCCAAATTGAGGCTGTTGCTCTGTATCAGAGGCAGAAGCCTTGGTGGAAGAAGAGAGACCCTTGGTTTCAGCTGCTGAACGAAGAAGCTGAAGCTGCCCGCACAGCCGAAGAGGTTGCACGGGTACTTGAGGCTTGCGAAGGAGGAGAAGGGTCCTCCAGAGCTGCTGAAGCCGAAGCTGCAGCTAGAGCAGCTGAAGAAGACGAGGCTTTGCTGAAAACCTCGGTGAGCTTTCAGACAACTTTTTTCTTTTTTTTTTTTTTTTTTTTTTTTTTTTTTTTTTTTACTCACATTCTTCTTCCCCCCTGTCTGTTACAGTCTGAAGAGAGTAACAGACACAGAGAAGGCAAAGCTCCTGTTCGTCCCGAAGACCAAATACAAGAGTCTTCAGACTCAGATATGGACGAGCAGCCCCTTCTGAAAAGGCGCCGAAGGATGGCCATCATCGGCCCTCATGACTTTCAGCAGAGGCCGATGACCATCGGCGTCGCAATAAGGGAACCTGAGGAAGGCAATGGATCGCCGAGGGTTCCCCAGCCAACACCCCAATCTCCTCAAAAGACCCCTCCGCCACCTCCTGAGATGGAGGTGGATCAGAGAACTCCCGAACCTAAGGGAGGGGTCCAAGAAGAAATGAAGAAGAGTGCTGATGAGCACGAAAATAAGGATGCCGTGATGTCCAGCGCTGAGGGCTTCACGGCAGACATCGCAAGAGAGGTTGAGGCTTTCGTCCTCACCCCTGAAGAAGAGGAGGTCATAGTAATTGACTCCTCTGAGAAGGATGATGCTGAGACAACCAAAGCTAATCAAGCTCCATCGTCATCCTTCCCTTCTTTCCAGACTCTGCATTCTGGAGAAATGGGTTTCTCGGCCCCCCGAATTCCAATCCCAGATCACATCTGGGACCTCATATGGGGTCAAAACCGAGAAGGAGCTGCAGCCTACTTCGGCAATTTTGCTGGCATGTCCGAAGTAGACAGGGCAAGGATCTGGTCGCTGAAGGCCACTGCTGGGATGGGCGAATCCAGCAGATCAGTTCCTGACCCAGCCAGGTCTAACCAACTGCTGATGATGCAGGTAATTTTCCTTCATTTCCTCCGAAATTCAGCTCTTTATATATATATATATTTTTTTTTATTTATTATTTTTTTTTTCTTCCTGTTTTCAGTTCGTGCACAATCAGACTCTCACTGTAGAGCTGATAGATACCCTACAAGATAGGGTAGACGCTGCTGTGCACGAAAAGAAGGTGGCTGAAGAGGAAGTTAAGCTTGCTAAGCTGAAGCAAGCAGCAGCTGAAGAGAAGCAGCAGGAGGTTGAGGAGTACGGGAAAAAAGCTGCCGAAGCCCTGAAAACCTTCTGCGATGCTATGGAGAAGGAAGTTTTTCCCCCACTGATGGAAGGGGAAAAATTCCTTCAGGAGCATATGGGAGTGGACGTCTCCAAATTCAAGGCTGCCGTTGAGAGCCGAATTCAAGAAGGAACTGCTGCACAAGCTGAAGTGCAGCAGCGTCTAGAGGCTCTTGAAGCCAGCCGAATGGCTGCTGAAGAGTTGCTCCTGGCCAAAGACGTCCAACTCTCAGAGGCTGTTGCTGCTGCTGAAGCCCAAAGAGCTAAATTCCAAGAGGCTGAGGATCAATTGCTGATCCAGAAAGTTGAAGTGGCCCAGGCTCAGACAAAGGCTTTCCAAATTCAGCAAGAGCTGAATGAGCTGAAAGGTTCCTCCTCCCAAGTCGCTGATGAGCTGAAGAAATCCAAGGAAGACTTGGAGGAGACCCAGAAGAAGCTGGCTGATGCTGAGGCTTTACTCAAAGTCCGTGTTTATACCCAAGAGGAATATGAGATGGGTTTCAGAAACGGATTCCGAGTATGCCGAAGAGTCTGCCTTCATGCTGAGCCGAAACTGGACTGGTCTAAATGTGCAGAGTGGGTCCAGAATCCCGAAGACCCTCACATGAAGTATGCAACTCCAGCCGAAGCTGAAATTCTTAAGGCTGAGGAAGCCGAAGAGGAAGCTGAAAGACTGGAGTTGGAAGCTGAGCAGAGGGAAAGGGAGGCTCGGCAAAGTGCAAAGCCCGCTTCTTCTGCTGCTGGGGCTGAGGCCACCATGGGGCTCAACGCTGATCAGTCTGATCCTCCGGCTGAAGCATAGGAACTCGGGCAGTCGTCTTCAGAATCTTGCGGTTCATCATGTGCTTAACTTTAGACTTGCCGCTTTCTGAGTTTTTTGCCTTGTTTTTTGCTTCAGCTTGCCTTGTCGTACAGCAGTTTTATTTTTTTGCTTATGTACGTATTTCGGCAGCTGTTATTTTCCGCTTGTGGGCGGCTGCCGATACTGAATTATTGAACTTGTAGCTCAATTTTTGAGCATGAAATATTAATCTAATGCTCTTTTCTTCAGTTGCTTTACTTTTGAATGCTTTACTGTTTCTTTTCTTCAACTCTGCCGAACATAGTTGCACTGAGTGCTTCTTGCCCCCACAGAAATTGAAGTATGACTTCAGTTGAATAAGCAATTTCTGAACTTCTTCAAAATGGGTATCCGAAACACAGGGCCAACTGAAGGCAATGCTTCTGGGATACAAGTCTTACTGAAGATTGACTTCAGCTGAAAGACCAGCGTTCTTAAAGAATACGCATATCCGAAACACAGGGCCAACTGAAGGCAATGTTTCGAATAATGGCTTTCTGGGATACAAGGCTCAGTTAAGGCAATATCCCAGAATTGTCCATGGACTAATGTCTTTGGAGAACAGGTCTTACTGAAGTTTGATTTCAGCTGAAAGACCAGTGTTCTTTAAAAAGACGAGTTTTGTAAGCCATCTGAAACCCAGTTATCCGAAGGCGAAGGTTTCAGACGAGGCTGATTTAAAAATTTTCAACTGTTGCTGTTATCCTTGATTTTCTGTCTATCTTTGAAAAATGGATACCCGAAACACAGGGCCAACTTAAGGCAATGTTTCGGATAATGGCTCTCTGGGATACAAGGCTCAGTTAAGGCAATATCCCAGATTTGTCCATGGACTCATGTCTTTGGAGAACAAGTCTTACTGAAGTTTGACGTCAGCTGAAAGACCGGTGTTCTTTAAAAAGACGAGTTTTGTCAGCAATCTGAAGCCCAGTTACCCGAAGGCGAAGGTTTCAGACGAGGCTGAATAAAAAACCCTTAAAGAGTAGATAGAACAAAGAAAATTTTGAAAGGATAAATTGTAAATATTTATATAAATGGCGGCTCCAAGGCCTTTCATTAGTTCAAAATGTACTTACAAAGATTGTTCTGCCCCGAAGGGTTTACACATGATATTTTTTCAGTACATCAGCGTTCCAGTGATTTTTCAACTCAGTTCCATCCAACTGCCGAAGTCGGTATGTCCCTGGCTGAAGCTCATCATAAATTTCATAAGGTCCCTCCCATGTAGCTGAGAGCTTCCCATGGATTCGGCCTTTCTGAACTGCAGCAGCATTCCGAAGGACAAGATCTCCAATTTTGAGAGGCCTTGCATGGACCCTTCGGTTATAAAATTTGCTGACTCTCTGCTTATAGGCCGCCATTTTATCTCGAGCTGAGTCTCTTACTTCGTCGAGGAAATCGAGAGATTCCCTCATCAGTCGCTCATTCTCAGCCGAGAAATGGTGCACTCGAAGGCTCTCCGAGCCAATTTCCACTGGAAGGACGGATTCGGCACCATACACCAGTTCAAAAGGTGAGTGGCCCGTTGCCTCTTTTTCAGTTGTCCGAAGGGACCAAAGGGTTCCAGGGAGCTCCTCTAGCCATTTGGACTTTTGATCTTCCACCCTCTTCTTGAGGGCACTTAAGATCTGTTTATTTGCTGCTTCGGCTTGTCCGTTACTCTGCGGGTGGCATACTGCTGAAAATGCCAGTTTTATGCCGAACTGATCTGTATATCGCTTCAGCGGTAAGTTGTCAAATTGCCTCCCATGATCGAAGACAAATACTCTCGGGATGCCAAAGCGAGTGATGATATTCTGCCAGATAAATTTTCTGACAGTTTGCTCTGTAATGTTCGAGGCTGCTTCGGCCTCGATCCATTTACTGAAGTAGTCGACACCAACTATCAGCCATTTTTTCTGGTACACAGCCTCTGGAAATGGTCCCAGTATATCCAGTCCCCATTGGGCAAACGGGAGTGGATTAAGGATCGGCTGAAGATCCCTTGCTGGCTGATGGATAACTGGAGCATATTTTTGACATTTTTCGCATTTCCGAACCAGCTCCTTAGCATCTGCGATCATGGTGGGCCAGTAATATCCGGCCCTCAATGCCTTGTGGGCTAAGGTTCTTCCCCCAATGTGGTTCCCACAGATGCCGAGGTGAATCTCCCGCAGGATATAATCTGCATCTGTTGGTCCCACGCATTTCAGCAATGGGGCTGAGAAGGACTTTTTCAGAAGTTCCCCCCTGAAGACAATGAACCTAGAGCTGGTTCTCTTCATTTTGGAGGCCAAAGCTTTGTCCTCAGGAGTTTCTCCCCGAAGCTTAAAAGCTAAAATGGGTTCCATCCAACTAGGCTCTGGGTCAGCGCAGCACACTTCAGGTGCTTCGTCGACACTTCTTACTCGACGCACTTCTACATATACAGACCTGTTCAGCTCGGTAAAAGATGAACTAGCAAGTTTGGAGAGTGCATCGGCCTGAGTATTCTGACCCCTTGGGATCAGCTGAACCTCAAAAGTTTTCAGCTCTGCAATGACTGATTTGATCTTGGCAAGATAAGCTATCATGGAGGGCTCTTTGGCCTCATAGCTGCCACTGATCTGATATGCAACTAGCTGAGAGTCTGTTTTTAAGCAGACATGATCGGCTTCCAAGGAGATGCATAATTGTAGGCCGGCGATTGCTGCCTCATATTCGGCTTCATTGTTCGAGGCCTTAAAAGAAAATTTTAGTGCATACTCAAAGGATTTGCCTTCGGGAGAAGTTATCACTACTCCTGCCCCCGAACCGTTTTCGGTGGAAGACCCATCCGTAAACACGGTCCAGACTTTCTTTTCACTGTCCAGCACTTCTTGGTATGAGCATTCGGCCAAGAAATCCGCCAGGGCTTGAGCCTTAATGGCAGCCCTCGGACGGTAGCTGATGCTGAATTCGGTGAGCTCAAAAGCCCACTTGGCTAGCCTACCGGATTTTTCAACCTTGCCAAGAACTTTTTCCAATGGCTGATCAGTTAAGACCACTATCTGATGGCAATCAAAATAGGGCCTCAGCTTCCGAGCAGCTACTACTACCGCGAAAGCAACTTTCTCGAGTAGAGGATAGCGGGTCTCGGCATCCGTCAGTGTATGACTGACGAAATAAATCGGTTGCTGACTCTTACTCTCTTCCCTCAGCAATACTGCGCTGATGGTGGCCGGGCTAACGGCCACATATAGGTATAGAGTTTCTCCTTCAACTGGGCTAGCCAGCGTTGGGAGTTGAGCCAGATGCTCCCGAAGCTGTTGAAAGGCGTCTTTTTGCTCTTCCTCCCAAACAAGCTCTTTTGTTTTCGGGAGTTTCAGGGCTTTGAAGAAGGGTAACCCCTTATCCGAAGCTCTGGAAATGAACCTCGAGAGGGCTGCCATTCTTCCGGTGAGCCGCTGAACATCCCGCTTCGTTTTCGGCTCAGGAAGGTCGAGCGCCGCTTTGACTTTAGAGGGATTGGCATCAATCCCCCTTTTGCTGACCATGAAACCCAGGAATTTCCCTGACTTCACGCCGAAGACACACTTCTTCGGATTCAGCTTCATTTGATGCTTTCTCAAGGTGGCGAAAGTTTCAGCCAGGTCCTTTACATGGTCCTCTAGTTTTCTGCTTTTGACGATCGAATCGTCAACATAGACTTCCATGTTTCGGCCCTTTTGATCGGCGAAAACTTGATCCACCAGCCTTTGATAGGTTGCCCCCGCATTTTTCAATCCGAAGGGCATCATTTTGTAATTATACACCCCAGCGTTCGTGACGAATGCTGTCTTGGCTCGATCGTCGGGGTGCATAAAGATCTGATGATACCCCGAGAATGCGTCCATGAAACTAAGCAAGGCATGGCCACTTGTCGAATCGACTAGCTGATCGATTCTTGGCAAGGGATAGAAATCCTTTGGACAAGCCTTATTTAGGTCCGTGAAGTCAACGCACATCCTCCAGGTACCATTGGGCTTCTGAACCATCACCACATTTGCCAGCCATTCCGGATATTGGCAAGGTTCAATGAACCCTGCCTCCAATAATTTTTTGACTTCGGCTGCGATGTCTCGGTTCTTATTGGCGGAGTAATTCCGCTTCTTTTGCTTAACTGGTCGACACGCTGGGTCAACATTAAGCTTATGGGAGATGAGGTCTGAACTTATCCCGGGCATATCAGCTGCCGAGAAAGCAAACACATCTCTGTTATCCCGAAGGAGCTGAATAAGTTCACAACGGGTGTTAGGATCAAGGTCCATCCCGATTGTTACACATTTCTCAGCATCTCCTTCGGCCAACTCAACTGTTTCAGTCTGTTGGTCCATGTCCATTGCCGATGGACTGGACTCTTCAGAATCTGGTCTGCTGCCAATGTCAGCAGGTGTCCCAGTCTTTGTGTTCTTCGGCTGGCTCTCTGAGTCTTGCGGCTCAGCTGAAGAGTCAACCTTTTCCCTTTCGGGACCTTTTTCTCTGGGCACGGATCCTTGGGCCGAAGCACTTAGGCCTTTCGGCTTTTTTGCGCTTGGCTCTCTTTCTTTTTCTTTCTCCTCCTCATCCTTGTCGTCATCTGGGCGACTATTGGATGGCTTGAGGTAGTTTCACCTTCGGGCGTCCTTTTGGTTGCCCTGTATCCTTTCGGGGAAGCCGGCGTCTGAGACGTAAATCATCAGCTGATGATAAGTTGAGACGACCCCTTGGATCTCGTGAATTATGGGTCTCCCCAAAATCACGTTGTACACTGAAGGAGCGTCGATGACCAAAAACTCAATCATGACGTTCCGGGCTGCCTCATCGCAACCGATGGTGACAGGAAGTGTCACCTTCCCATCTGGATAAGTTGAAGCCCCATTGAACCCGGATACCGGATAGGGTACCGGCGTAAGGTGCTTGGGCTTCAGCTTAATTTGGTTGTAGGCCTTTCGGAACAGAATGTTTGCTCCGCTGCCACCGTCAACAAGGACCTTACTGACGTCGTGGTTGGCCACCGTGGCGATGATCACCAACGGATCCTCGTGAGGGAACGTAATCCCCCGGCAGTCGGCGGCTGTGAACGTCATGTTCGGCACCGGCGACTGGGGAGATTGAATGTCAGCGTTGTTCACCTGGTGAGTCAAAGCTCTAAGGTGACGCTTGTGCTCCCTCCGAGAGAATATTCCTCCCGAGATAACATTGATCGGAGGGAATTTCCCCTCCGGTTTTTTACTGTTTTTCCGGGGGAAATCGAGGTCCTGCCGAGGGTCCTTTGCTAGCCTCTCGGATTCTTTTTTCTCGCGGTGATCCGCGATGTATTTTTTCAAGTATCCCTTCCGGACCATGTCCTCTATCTGGTCCTTCAGCTGGATACACTCCTCAGTGTTGTGGCCCGAAGACTCGTGGAACTCACACCACTGATTTTTATTTTTTCGCTGATACCACTCTGGGAGTGGTCTCGGCTTTCGGTAACTCTGCTCCTCCTTCGTCACACTGTAAATTTTGGCGCGTGGAAGAGAGAGCGGAGTGTAGGACTCATATCTGCCTGTGTATGAGGCAAACCTGTCCTTCTTTAGGTCGTTGGCCAAAGATGGCTCCGGAGCCTTTGATTTTCCCTTTGCCTTATGGCCTTGGCCTTCAGACAAGGGTATTTGCCTCTGTTTCCCTCCCCCGGATTGAGGTTGGGTTTTTGCTTTATTCCATTCTTCGGCTCGGATGAACTTATCCGAAGCACTAAGAGCTTCCTCCAAGGTCTGCGGGGTATGCATGACCATGAAGTCTAGGAATTTTCCTGGCTGAAGGCCATTCTGCATTGCAAAAACAGCTAGCCCCTGGTCCAGCTGGGAGACGCTTGATGACTCGTTACTGAAACGGGTCAGGTAGTCTCGGAGGCTTTCGGTTTCCCCCTGTTGCAGACTCATGAGCTCTGCGGTAGTCTTCTCTCGGCGGTTTGCCGTGGAAAACTTGCTCCTGAACTTGGAGGACAGATCATCCCAACCTGTTATGGAGCCTTGCCTTACTCCCTTGGAGATCCACGCTTGCGCGACCCCCTTGAGAGTGGTTGGGAAATATTTGCACCAAGTCGCCTCGGATCTGGGGCAAAGATGCATATGAGTCTCATACGAGGCCACGTGGTCCTTCGGATCCGTGGTCCCGTCATATGTGATATGCGACGGTATTTTAACCATGGGTACGCGCTCTTCCAGTATCCATTGCTCGAATGGTGAACTAGCGCTCTTCCCACCATCATGGTCTAACTTCCTCCGCTGATGCCGGGTATGCGGAGGAGTTCGATCACGAGGTGGTGGCATATTTTGTGCCCTCATCGCCTCCATGAGTACTGCCAGCGCTCTTGCCACCTCTTCCGAGCTGGGCCCCGTCAAAGGGGTCCTCGGCCGAGTGTGGGAATGAGGGCGCGCAGCCGATGGTTGGCTTTGGGACACTGAATATGTCCTATGATCGGACTCACCCCTGCTAGACCGAGAGTGGCCCGACCTATAATGAGAGTCATGAATTACGGGAGATAGGGAATCCTCCTTGTATGATCCTCCCCCCGAGACGGCACCCTTGGGAGAGTTCCGGTCCGGCGAGGGCGATAGTGTAGGGGTTTTAGGCTTTTCGCCCGCTCCTTGACGGAGGCTTTTGCTCTTGCGGTTCTTAGCCATGGCTGCTAAGATAATTGCAAGATGATCTTGGTTAGGAATTTGGCTTAAAGATTTTTGAAAGTCTTCCCCACAGACGGCGCCAAATTGTTTCGGTTGAAAACAATGGGACCTTGCCGAAGGTCCGCTGAAATGGAGAAGACTGGATTCGATCCAAGTTGTGTTGGGCCGAAGGTTTCCTGCACAGTGAACACACGTAAACTAGCCTCGGGGGTGTTTCCGAGGAAGGCCCCTCCGATGCTAAAGTCAGTACAATGTGTAAAAGGAAGACACCATGCAAGAGAGTTTGTAGCTTGAGGCTTTTGTGGAATATTTCTGAATGCAAGAATGAGCATATGAATCTGAACGTCCCCCATATCAATGTGTCAATATGATGGCTTTTATACCTCATCATACATGGAGAGGTTGGGCTTTAGCCCAATTGGCTTACTTTGTGGGCTGACCTTTGACTTTTGTGCAATTGGAGAGTTGAACCTTGACCTTGGGCTTTTAATTGGATCATTTAGTGCTTAGGCCCAATTTTGACTAAATTGGACCCAAACAAGCACCTATGGTTTTACCGTTGGCTAGAATCAAATTAATCTACGCTAATTTTATATTTTAATCCTGTATAGAGAGACATAAATAGCTTTATCATCTTCTTACAACAAATTTATAAGCTTAGTCGTTGCTAATATTTTGGACATCTTAAAGTAATATACGTGACTATTATTAGGGAGCACAATAGGTACTAGCATAGTTGTCTTATTAATTAGACTAAAATTTGACGTATGCGGTATGGAGGTCCACAAGTTGCGTATCCATTCGGAAGACAATCTTCAATCTTCTTGTGGCTGAAGGTTCAAGCATTTATGAGACATTTGTAGAAAGTTGGTATGAACAAGACAGTAGAATACAAGTATATTCATAGCATATATTTTATCAGACCCCTTGTTGTATTAGAAAGCGACAAGTAAAAGAGTGATAATTTTTTTTTCTTTCTAAAAAATGGTCCTGATAATGTTACAAGCAAGAAAATTTAGGAGTCTGAAGATGTTAAGAACTATACTGATTGACTAAATTAATCATGCATTTAAGCATGATAATGCCTTAATTCATTGATAAATGCACCTAAATTCGAATATGATGAACCATCTTCTTCAACAGCCTTTAGTCCCAACTCCTTCAGCTCCTTTGCCCTGTATCTCCTCTGTTGCGCCTCATCTCCCTCCATTATGTCTCTCAATGCCTTCTCTATCGTGTCCTAATTAACCAAATCATCGATGTAAGGATCCCAACGACATTTCTTAGCTCCAATAGGGACCCCGGTCTTTAATACCTCGGTCACTAATTTTTCGTTGTAGAATTGTTCAGCGAAACCAGGCCATGTAATCATAGGCACACCAGCAGTGATGCCTTCTAGGATCGAGTTCCACCCACAATGAGTCACGAATGCTCCTACGGCTTCATGCTCTAAGATGAGCAGCTGTG
The DNA here is from genome assembly GCF_001683475.1 of Chenopodium quinoa. Taxonomy (NCBI): domain Eukaryota; kingdom Viridiplantae; phylum Streptophyta; class Magnoliopsida; order Caryophyllales; family Amaranthaceae; genus Chenopodium; species Chenopodium quinoa. Next base: position 3,577,737 of record NW_018742244.1, read on the forward strand.
GTGCCCAACCTTTTAGTATTAGGCCTTTGCCTTCCATCCTTTGTTTATATCCTGGTGGCAGCCACTCTTCACTCTTTAAGTCCTCATCATTCTTTACAAACCAAAGAAGTTTTTGTTCAGAAGCTTCTAAAGCTACTGCAATTTTATGCAACTGAGGTACTGAAAATTGAGTCATGCTTCCGAAACACATGTAAATGACTGAATCCTGTTGCTTAGAGTTGAGCCATTGTAAGCACTCGTGTTCATCTATCGAAACTTGATTATTTCCTCTTCGCGCTGCTTTGTCCTCAATGCTCCTATTGCAGAGCGAAGCAGGGCCAATATGCCATGCCCTCCTTCCTAATTCCTTACTGAAGTAGTCTGCATAATCAGGTTCCAACTCGTAAAAGCTGTTAACAATTACACCAAAACTCTTGAGTTCTGATTCTTTGATCAAATCGAATTCTGTTTTGGCATCACTTTGCTCCTCTTTCCTTAAATCCTCTTGAATTTGCAATTTTGTGATCTTTATCTCATGGGGTAGAGAAGGAAGGATGAATGGTTCTTCATCAGACGAAACGTTCAAATAAGGCTTATGTAGCCTAACAACTTCCTGAACACAAAGAGCAAAGTAGCAAGTCCCATGGAACACCACTCTAGGGACACCGAACTTTGCTGCACATTCAGTAGTCCATGGTAAGAACATATCAGACACTAGACAGCTTGGTCGAACATTCTCCAAGTATTGTTCGAGCTGCACCTCTAGCATCTTGACTGCCTTCATGAAGTTCGAGACCATGCCTATTGGTATGGCTTGAGTTACGTTCTCACACCCTTCAGGCAAACCACATTGTGTTGTTGGGAATTCGAAGAGCTCAACATGAATCATAGGTGATCCGACTTGTTTTCTCTTTTCAATGGCTTTGGTGAAGATTGATAGGTTATGAGGTGTGGTGATGATGGTTGCCTTGACACCTCGAGCTGCAAAGAGGTTCGCGATATCTATGGTGGGGTTCATGTGACCATATGCCATGAATGGGAAGAAAACTACATGGAGTTGTTGAGGTTCATCGTTAGCCATTTTTTATGAGAAAATCAAAAAATAGATCAGGTAAACTAAATGGTTAAATTGCTAGATAGCCTAGATTTCAATAATGGTTTCAGTAGTATAGGCAAGAAGCATAATCTTTTATGTAACATATCAATATATCATGTTCTTGTATTACTTTGAGTCTAGAATAAATTGATAAGTGGTCAGCAATTAATGGAGTATTATTATTGGGAAAGCTACACATGGCTTGTATTGAAAACATCAATAACATATCTATATAAATGTTATTGCCTTCTAATTGGTTCTGTGATTAAAAAACAAGAAACTTTTTACGTGGGTTTTGGCAAGAAAGGGACATTGTCTTAGTGAAGTATTGGACTATTGGTGTAGACAACCAGTACAACGACACATGAAATTTGTTTATGTTAATATCCGAGATTAATCAACGACACATGTAAAAGTTATTAGCTTAGCTAAGATATTGACATAGGTTTTTTTTTTCTGTGTATAATGCTTTATCCCAATAACAGCACAATCAAAATATGACTAAAACTCACTGCTAATTGGAATAAAATCAACAAAAGTAAGCTAATGATTTTGCTCCTTAAGAAAACCCTAAATACCTCATAATCAGTCATTAAGGTTTCTAAATGGGCCTAATAACACCGAAAAAATAACGGGTTTGTCCATATAGGAAGAAACCCATAAGCCCAAAAAACATAATAATTGTCATTAACATTATCTACATTTTTAGCACTCCATAGAATTTTCATAATTATTGTCTTATGACTTTTAGACCATATACTAATCATGTTTTTGAAAATGGTAATCTCTCAATTCATTTATCAATGAAGTTAAATCACAATATGATGAACCATTTTCTTCTATAGCCTTTCTTGCCATTTCCTTCAACTTCCTTGCCTTGTTTCTCCATTCTAGACCCTTATCGCCGTCCATTATCTTTCTGACCGCATTCACTATGTTTTCGTGCTTCACAAGATCTTCTATAAAATGCACCACTTGCCACTTCTTAGCTCCAACAGGAGCCCCAATCTTTAAAACATTGTTCACCAATTTTTCGTTGTAGAATTGCTCAGCGAAAAGAGGCCATGTAACCATAGGTACACCAGCTGAGATTGCCTCTAGTGTCGAGTTCCACCCACAATGAGTCACAAATGCTCCTATTGCTTCATGCTGTAAGATTAGCACTTGTGGAACCCATCCTCCTATTACTAGACCTTTTCCTTGAGTCCTTTCCTTAAACCCTTGAGGCAACCATTCTTCACTCATTCGATATTTATCTTCCCTCACAACCCAAATAAATTCATAATCCAAATCGTCTAGAGCCCTTGCAATCTCTTGTAATTGAGGCGCTATCAAGTGAGCCAAGCTTCCAAAACATATATAAATCACTGAATTCGGCCTCTTTGAGTTGAGCCATTTTAAGCACTTATGTTCATCCAAGGAACACTCATCCTTTTGGCTCTTATTGCATAGTGATACGGGGCCTATATGCCATGCTCTCCTTCCTAATTGCTTCCTAAAGAAGTCGGCATAATCAGGTTCCAACTCATAGAAGCTATTGACAATCACTCCATAACATTGGACTTCCGATTCTTGAATCTTCTTATGCCTTCTCTTGAGTTCAGATTGCTCTCCTTCAACCAAATACTCTCGAGGAAGTTGTGACCTTGTTAGCATAATCTCGTGGGGAAGAAAAGGAACAACAAACGACTCATCATCATTAGAGACATTGTTGTAAGGCTGGTGCACCATAACCATCTCTTTAGTACAATGTGCAAAGAGGCTAATTCCATGGAATACAAGCCTAGGTATGTTGAACTTAGCTGCACACTCGGTTGCCCATGGGAAGAACATGTCGGCCACAAGACAATGTGGCCGCGTCTTCTCCAAGTACTGCTCGAGCTGCTCTCTTAGCATCGATGCAGCCTTGATGAACTTCTCTGCCATGTCTAAAGACATCATGGCTTGCTCCAAATTCTCACATCCTTTGTACAACCCATTTTCTACTGATGGAAACCTAAACACCTCGATTTCTATCATTGAACGACCTTCATTAATTTTCTTACTCTTTTCAATTTCTTTTGTGAAGAAGGGGGAGTTCAGAGGGGTGGTGATGATGGTACACTTGACACCGCGAGCTCCAAAGAGCTTCGCGGTGTCAAGTGTTGGGATCATATGGCCATGAGCCATAAATGGGAAGAACACTACATGAAGCTTGCCTTGATAATATTCATTGACCATGTTTCTCTTAACAGGTTATTGTTTACTATTGAAATGCAAGATTATTATGAAAGAACAAATTATTATAGCGATTGTATTGATATTATACGAATTAATAAATTAAATTTGATCAGTAACATTGTATGTAATGCTAATATGAAGTAGCAAAGTAGCCACGTGATAGAGTGAACAACATTATTGTGGAATCAAAGGCCAGTTGTTGCATGATCTTTTGTGAATGATTTTTTTGTATTATCTTAAATCTGATGATTGGTCTGTAATTATGCAAAACTTCTTAGTAGAAACAAAAATCCAGCTCGAAAGGTGCATTAGCAGCAGTATGAGAACAAGATTAGTTTCATTAAAATAATATTTTCATGAAAACTAAGGTATTGTTTTTTTTTTTTTCCTTTCTATGTCATGTGGAATAATTTTATTGTCTTTTGTGCTATAATTATACCTCTAAAATATATATAAAAAAAATAATAATAATAAGAGTTGGGACTTTACTAACTAAGCGAGTTCCCATCATTTTATCATTATAACATGTTTTGTTTGGACGAGTTTGGATTGATCCAATCTCAGGTGTAAAAATAAATATGAGATCGAACTTGTATCTAGAAACGGAAAGAGTAAAAAAAAAAAAAAAAAACACATGAATAATATTGTCATTGTTTTGAAGGAAAGGTGGATAATTAATAATTATCAAATCAACCATTGTCTCCCACTAAGATTTTTTTCACCATTCTGTAAATTAGTTAAAGTTGCTCAAATTAAAGC